>NW_020954590.1:103459270-103484571 GCF_900497805.2 Vombatus ursinus
ATAGATAGATAGATAGATAGATAGATAGATAGATAGATAGATAGATAGATAGATAACATTTATTTTTCCCCAATTACATGTTAAAATAATTTTTACACATTTTTTTAGTTTTCAACATTCACTTTCATAAGATTTTGAGTTCCAAATATTTTTTCTCCCTCCCTTCCCTTCCCCTTCCCCAAGGCACATGCAATCTGATATAGGCTATACATGTACAATCATATTGAACATATTTCCACATTAGTCATGTTGTGAAAGAAGAATCTGAACAAAAGGAAAAACTGTGAGAAAGAAAAAAAAAAGAGAAAATAGTGTGCTTAGATCTGCATTCAGACTCCATAGTTCTTTCTCTGGATGTGGATAGCATTATAATGTATTTTTTAACACAATTACAAAACACTTCACACAAATAAAGTCAGATCTAAATAACTGGAAAAAATATCAAGTATTCAAGGATAGGCTAAACCAATATAATTAAAATGAATATTCTACCTAAATTAATTTATGTATTTAGTACCATACCAATTAAGCTAACAAAAATTATTTTATAGAGCTAGAAAAATAATAACAAAATTCATCTAGAAGAACAAAAGGTCAAGAATATCAAGGTAATTAATGAAAAAAAAATTGTGAAGGTCGCTTGCCATAGCAATCTCAAACTGTATCATAAAGCAGTAATCATCAAAACAATCTGGCGTTGGCTAAGAAATAGAATGATGGGTCAATGGAAAAGATTAGGTATACAATACACAGTAGTAAATGACCATAGTGTTTGATAGTCTAGTGTTTGAGAAACCCAAAGACTCAAGCTTTTAGGACAAGAACTCATTATTTGATAAAAAACTGCTGGGAAAACCAAAAAACAGTATGGCAAAAACAAGGTATAGATCAACATTTTATACCATATACCAAGATAAGATTAAAATGGGTATATGATTTAAATATAAAGAGTGATAGCATAAACAAATTATGGGAGCATAAAATAATTTACCTGTCATATCTATGGGTAAGGGAAGAATTTATGATCAAACAAGAGACAGCACTACAAACTATAGAATAGATAATTTTGATTATACTAAATTTAAAAAGTTTTGCACAAACAAAACAATGCAACCAAGATTAGAAGAAAAGCATAAAACTGGAAAACAATCTTTACAGCAAGTGTCTCTGATAAAGG
This sequence comes from Vombatus ursinus, assembly GCF_900497805.2. NCBI lineage: Eukaryota > Metazoa > Chordata > Mammalia > Diprotodontia > Vombatidae > Vombatus > Vombatus ursinus. The sequence continues at coordinate 103,460,448 of NW_020954590.1, forward strand.
CCTTATTTCTCAAAAATGTAGAGAACTGAGTCAAATGTATTTAAATACAGATCATTCTCCAAGTGATAAATGGTTAAAGGAGATGAACAGGCAGTTTTCAGATGAAGAAATCAAAGCTATCTATAGTCATATAAAAATGCTCTAAATCACTATTCTTTAGAGAAATGATAGTTAAAACAACTCACACCTATTAGATTGGTTAATATGACAGAAAAGTAAAATGATAAATGTTGAAGGTGATGTGTGAAAATTGGGACACTAATGCATTATTGGTGGAGTTGTGAACTGATCCCACCATTCTGGGGGGTAATTTGGAGCTATGCCCAAAGGGCTATCAAACTGTGCTTACCCTTCGATCTAGCAATACCACTACTAGGTCTATATCCCAAAGAGATTTTTTTAAAGGGAAAAGGATCAATTTGTACAAAAATATTTAGAGCAGCTCTTTTTGTGGTGGCAGAGAATTGGAAATTGAGGGGATGTCCATGAATTGGGGAATGGCTGAATAAGTTGTGGTATATAGTTGTAATGGAATACTATTGTGCTATAAGAAATGATGAGCAGGTGGATTTCAGAAAAACCTGGAAAGATTTACATGAACTGATACCGAGTGAAGTGAGCAGAACCAGGAGAACATTGTACACAGTAACAGCAACATTGTGTGATGACTAATTGTGAATGATTTGGCTATTCTCAGCAATACAATGATCCAAAACAATTCCAAAGGACTCATGATGAAAAATGCTATCCACTTCAGAGAAAAAACTGATGGAGTCTGTCTGAATGCAGATCAAAGAATACTCTTTTTCATTTTATTTTTATGGTGGTTTTTGTCTGTGTTTTCTTTCACAACATGACTAATAAGGAAATATGTTTTGCATAATTGCATATGTATAACCTATATCAAATTGCTTACTGATTCATGGAGGGAGGAGAAGAGGAAGGAAAAGAGAGAATTTGGAATTCAAAATTTTTAAAAGAATGCCAAAATTGTTTTTACATGTAATTGGGAAAACAAAATATTATTCAAAAGAAGAAAGTGTCTTTTGAGCAAAGCTGTGAAGGAAACAAGGAATTCTAAGAGGTAAAGGTAAAGCATGTGTAAAGGCATGGAAATAGAGGTGTCATGTGTGAAGAGCAACAAACAATCCAGTTTGGTTGGTCATTATCATCAACATTATCCTAATCAGCATCATCAATATCACCACCACCACCACCAATTATACCATCATTATAATTAACATCATCATGCTCTCAAAGTTTCTACCATTTTCTATGCCATAAGAGGTTACAGTGGCAGAGTAGGAAGATTAGATTGTGTGTCCCCTGAAGCTGCTATGGTAACTGTGAAGGCCTGACAGGAACCCTGAAATGCTGGTAAATTAGGATCTGGAGACTCCACTGTCTTCCTTAGTACACTTTCAGTGTGATGCAATTGCTCCTAATAATCAAAGAATAAGACTGTATGGAATAAGGTTGGAGTACAACCCTATTCAGAACCACAGTGATGGCTGACACAGAGAATAGATGGCAAGTCAACTTGTTTTAAGTGAAGTCTTATTATGTGCCAGCAAGTAGGATTCCTTCATGCTCTAGTAAAATGAAAAAGAAAAATACACTGGGGAAAAAAGTTCCAAATAGCAATACTCCTGCCAGAAATCCTTTAGTAAATCAAGTTGGCTCTGACTTACTGAAAGAGGCCAACCATGAGATGATATGAAATGATCTGAAAACATGAGTTTTTTTCATTATATGCCAATATAATGTGTGCTAGATCTTACCAAGGGCTTTTTGTTAATGGTACTCTCAATTCCCAATCATTCAAAGAGTTGCAGACTAGTACATGGCAGCTTGGAAATAACTTCAATCCTGAGACCAGATTCAATGACATAAGAACTGAAATCAAGGAGCTACTCAAATCTGAAGAAAGGAGAACCAGAAGTCATTGAAAATCTTCATTTAATGCAAATTTCAGAAATTCTAAATAATAATACAACAGATGACAAAAACAATACAATATGGATAGACTTGCAAGAAATAATGAAGAGTAAAATGAGAAGAACCAAAAGAATATTGTATACAGTAACAATAATATTGTTTTAAGAACTTTGAGTGACTAAATCATTTTGACTATTATAAATACCCAAATTAACTACAAAGGACATATGAAGGAAGATGCTATTTGCATTCAGAGAAACAACTGATAAATAGAAGAATGTATAGAATGGTTTTACATATATGTGTATATATGTATATATGTGTGTATGTGTGTATGTGTGCATACATATATATATGTATTCATATTTGTGTCTAATGGCAGCCATCTCCTGGCGGGGGGGAAGTTACATGATAAATTTATTATACATTTAAAAGGAATACCAAGTTGTACATAATAGATTTGCAGTTTAATGTACAATCATCTTTTTTTTTATTCTACTATGTTATGAAAATGCTTGTTTTCTTTCTTAAGTTCAGAATAAAATAAATAAATTTTTGAAAAATATATCATGCAAGCTGGAGAGAGTGTGTGTGAGAGAGAGAGAGAAAGAGAGCAAGGGAGAGAAATTCCTACCAAATTTCTTTCATGATACAAATATGGTCTTGATGTCTAAACCAGGGAGAGAGAAAGCCAAGAAAAAAACTATATACCAATATGTCTAATGAATATCAACACTTACACTGAATAAATTACTAACAAAGAGACTACACAAGCATATTTAAAAGATCATACACTTTGATCAAGTAAGATTTGCGCCAGAAATACAAGGTGATTGGCTAAATATTAGAAAAACTATAAATACCATAGACCATATTAATTAAATGACATGATTATGTCACTAGATGCTCTAAAAGGCTTTAACAATATATACCAGTTTTTGTTTTAAAAAATAAAAAAAAATCATGGGAATAAATCAACTTTCCCTTAATATGATAAATTGTTTTTGTTGTTCAGTCATGTTCAATTCTTTTTGACCCCATTTGGGGTTTTCTTGGCAAAGATACTGGAGTGGTTTGCCATTTCTTTCTCCAGCTCAATTTACAGATGAGGAAACTGAGGCAAATATTGCTAAGTGATTTACCTAGGATCATGTAGTTAGTAAGTGTCTGAGGCCAGATTTGAACTCAGGACTTCCTGACTCCAGGCCCAGAATTCTATCCACTATACCACCCAGCTGCCTAGGAATATAATATAATAAATAAATAATATATATAGCTACCTAGAATCGAGCTAAAATTAAAACCCAGCATTTTCGATAATACACAAATACTACAAGCCTTTACAATAAGATCAAGGGTAAAGAAAAGGTGTCTTACCACTCTTATTTTATATAATTCTAGAAATGTTAGCTATAGCAATAAGGTAAGAAAGGGAAATTAAGGGAATAATCATAAGCAAAGAAAAAACAAAATTATTGCTTTTAGCTGATAATATAATTGTTCACTTACAAAACCCTAGGTAGTCAACTAAAAATTAACTGAAACAACTAATAACTTCATAAAAGTACCAGAATATAAGATAAACTTGCATAAATCATCAATCTTTCTCCATATTATCCACAAAACACAGGAGGAGAAGATACAAAGGGAAATGCTATTCAAAATAACTGCAAAATGTATAAAATATTGGAAAGTCCACCTACCAAGAGACACTCAGGAATTATATGAATACAACGAAAAAAACCCAATACTTTTTATAGAAATAAAAACAAACTTGATAAAGGTGTGATATCCAACATATAAATGGAAATTATTCAAATATATAAGAACAATAAGCATTCCTCAATAGGCCAAAAGATATGAACAGGCAGTCCTCAAAAAAAGAAAACCAAGCTCTCAACAAACATATTGGGGGGGGGGGGATGTTCTAAATCATTAATATTTAGAGAACGGAAAACTAGAACAACTCTGAGGTCCCACCTCCAATCCATCAGATTGGCAAAGATAAAAAAAATTACAATTGTTAGAGTGTTTGTGGGAGAACCAGCACACTAATGCACAGTTGGTCAAGTTGTAAGTTGGTCTAACTTTATTTGGACCTGTCTCCCAAAATTTGTTAAATTGTGCAAGGACTCATGTGGGTTTTTTTGTTTGTTTGTTTTGGGTTTTTGTTGTTGTTGTTGTTGTTGTTTTTGCTTTTTAGTGAGGCAATTGGGGTTGTGACTTGCCCAGGGTCACACAGCTAGTAAGTGTCAAGTGTTTGGTCTGAGGCCGGATTTGAACTCAGGTCCTTCTGACTTCAGGGCCGGTGCTCTATCCACTGGGCCACCTAGCTGCCCCACAGGACTCATTTGTGCAAAATATTCATAACAGTACTTTTGATTGTATCAAAGGACTAGAAACTAAGGGGGTGCTTATCAAATAAGAAATGATAATAATTTACCAAATATGAATTGACAGAAAAACATTATCCCATAAGAAATGAAGACAGTTTCAGAGAAACCTGGGAAGATTTGTGTGAACTGAAGCAGACAGAGTGAGGAGATCAGAATCAGGAAAACAATTTATAAAATAACTACAAGATTTTAAATAAAAATAACTCTGAATGGCTAAACAAATTGTGGCATATGAATATAATGGGATATTTTGTGCCATACAAAATTATAAGAGGTGATTTCTTAGAATCCTAGGTAGTACAAGTAAATGCAGAACCAACAAGCAGAGCCTTGAGAACACTTTATACAAGATAGAAACATTACAAAAAACAACTTTGAAAGACTTAAGAACTCTAATCAACATAAAAATCCAACATATGTACAGAGGTCCTATGATTAAGTACCTCTGATTGAGAATTGAAAGATACAAGGTACAGATGCATGCATTTTTTTGTAGGGCCACCATGTGTATTTGTTTTGCATAGTTTCTTTTTTCTTTTCCTTTTCCTTTCTTATCTTTTAATGGAGGATAATGGAGGTGAAGGTTGGTGGTTTAGCAAGCAAAAGTAATGTAAAGGGGCTTGGAGAGGAATTGTAACATTTTTAAAGTATGCAGAAGAGAAGAAAGATGATAAGAAAGTAGAGACAAGCAGGAAAATTTTGAAAACAATGTGTAGAATAATAAGCTTCAAAAAAACCAAAAGGTATGAAATGGAAATCCAGTATTTCTTTTTGTGCTCTACCATGCATACAAAAATGCTTTTTATTTGATGTTTAAGTTGTTTTCTCTAATCTCAACTCCTGAGAACTAATGATAAAGGATACTTCCCTCCCCTTGGCAGAGAAGTAATGAACTAGAGACATAGAATAAAACATATTTTCAGATATGTATATAGATACATGAGACAGCTCTGAAATTAAAGCACTGGATTAAGTATATATGTTTTATAGTAAAACTGAATTTACTCTCACAGAGTAAGGCTGTCCATGTCCCTGAAAGGTTCAGGAAATCTTTCTCTAATGCTACTGTCATAGGCCCCCATTCCTGTCACTGATACCCAGTAATGATTAATGCCCCATTTCCATTTAACATCAATTACCTTTTACAAAAAGACATTTACTGCAAAGAAATAACAAAGACAGAATTATAAATATCACACCCTTGCCCAACACCTAAGGACATACTTCCCCCTGTATTGACTTTATTCTTGGGGAGAGTGGGCTCAGACTTTTTGAATAGTTTCTCTATAGCATTCACCCCTACCAAGCTCACTTCCAAATGAGAATGCCAGATGGATGGCTGAGTCTGAATCTCTGCTATGCAGGATTGAGTCAAGTAGATCTCTCGGGACTTAGCTCCTCAAATTTGGCTTCCTCAAAATTCCAGCATGGACTCCAGCTCCCGAACTTCTGGTAACTCACTCTCCTGACCTTTCAAAACTCACATAGTAATAAGACATTTCCAATCTCCTTGAACTAAAGTAGGAAGGTGCTTAATAAATGTTTGTTGGGTTAGATTCGATTGATTCCTTTAGAGTGACTGGAGCTGCTTCCTGGACCATTGGATGGCTTATAGTTAGGAGGATGAATTTTCATCAAAAAATCCATGCCATTGTATAAGTGTATAAAAGCAGGCTGACAGAGCAGTTCAGTACTTTGGGGCTCCTTCATTTTTCCTGTTCAAAAGGCAGAACACCCACAACAGATTTAGGTCTTCAGAGGGGGCAGGCTGTAAATGTGTACAGTCCCAACCTGTCCAGGAACCAACAGTGTGTACTTCATAGCAGTAGTACATGAGATTTACAAATGTTTGCTCACAACTTTCTGAAGGCAATTCAGAGCACCAGGAACCTGAAAATTGGCTTTCCCAGCCCAAGAGATGTCAGCAACCAGGGCAGTGATAGAGCTCCTGCAGAAACACATGGCAGAAGCACACATATGCTCTCATGACCTGAGAGAAATGACCCTAAACCCAAATCTCAGGTTTTTCTGAAATTTGCCCATTCATCATTTCTTATTGTACAATAGTATTCCATTACATTCATATACCACAGATTGTTCAACCATTCCCCAATTCATGGACACCTTCTTAATTTCCAATATTTTGCCACCACGAAAAGGACTGCTCTAAATATTTTTTGCACATGTAGGTTCTTTTACCTTTTTTGTGATCTCTTTAGGATAGAGACCTAATAGTGGTATTGCTAAATCAAAGGGTATGCACAGTTTGGATGCCCTTTGGGTGTAGTACCAAATTGCTCTCCAGAATGGTTAGATCAGTTCATAACTCCACCAACAATTCATTAGTGTCCCAATTTTCCCATATCCTCACCAACATTTATCATTTTTCTTTTTTGTCATGTCAAGGTAGTACCCCAGAATTGTTTTAATTTGCATTTCTTTAATCAATAATGATTTAGAGCACTTCTTCATATGCCTATAGATAGCTTTGATTTCTTCATCTGAAACTGCCTATTCATATGATTTGGCTATTTATTAATTAGGGAATGGCTTGTATTTTTATAAATTTGACTCAGTTCTCTATGTATTTGAGAAACGAGGCCTTTATCCAAGATACTTGCTGTAAAGATTGTTTCCCAGGTTTCTGCTTTCCTTCTAATCTTGGTTTCATTGGTTTTGTTTGTACAAAAGCTTCTTAGTTTAATGTAATCAAAATTATCTATTTTACATTTCATAAAACTCTTTATCTCTTATTTGGTCATGAATTCTTCCCTTCCCCATAGATCTGACAGGTGGACTATTACTTGCTCTTCTAACTTGCTTATAGTGTCACCCTTTATGTCTAAATCACTTACTCTTTTTGACCTCATCTTGGTATATGGTGTAAGATGTTGGTCTATACCTAGTCTGTGTTCTATTGTTTTCCACTTTTCCCAGCAGTTTTTGTCAAATAGTGAGTTCTTATCCCAAAAGCTGAGATCTTTGGGTTTATCAAATACTAGGTTACTATGTTCATTGACTACTATGTCTTGTGTACCTAATCTATTCCACTGATCCACTATTCTATTTCTTAGCCAATACCAGATAGTTTGAGATCTAGGCAGGCCACCTTCATTTGTATATTTTTATTTATTCCTTTGATGTTCTTGACCTTTTATTCTTCCGGATGAATTTTGTTATTTTTTTTCTAGTGCTATAAAATAATTTTTGGTAGTTTGATTGTTATAGCACTGAATAAGTAAATTGGTTTAGGTAGAATTATCATTTTTATTATATTGGCTCAACATACCCATGAGCAATTGACATATTTCCAATTGTTTAGATCTGACCTTACTCGTGTGAAAAGTATTGTAAATGTGTCCATATAGTTTCTGGGTTTGTCTGGGCAGGTAGACTCCCAAGTATTTTATATTGTTTACAGTTATTTTAAATGGAATTTTTCTTTCTGTCTCTTGTTGCTGGGCTTTGCTAGTCAAATAAAGAAATGTTGATGATTTATGTAGGTTTATCCTATATCTTGCAACTTTGCTAAAGCTGTTATAATTATTTCAAGTAGCTTTTTAGTTGATTCTCTAGTGTTCTCTAAGTATACCATCACATCCTCTTCAAAGAGTGGTAGTTTTGTTTCCTCATTGCCCATTCTAATTCCCTCAATTTCTTTTTCTTCTTTTATTGCTAAGGCTAACATTTCTAGTACTATATTGAATAATAATGGTGATAACGGGCATCCTTGCTTCACCCCTGATCTTATTGGGAAAGCTTCTAGCTTATCCCTACTACACAGAATGCTTGCTAATGGTTATAGATAGATACTGCTTATCATTTTAAGGAATACTTTCTTTATTCATATGCTCTCTAGTGTTTTTAATAGGAACGGATGCTGTATTTTGTCAAAACTTTTTTTTAGCATCTATTGAAGTAATCACATGATTTCTGTTGGTTTTGCTATTGATATGGTCAATTACGTTGATGGTTTTCCTAAAATTGAACCAACCCTGCATTCCTGGTAGAAATCCCACCTGGTAATAATAAAGGGTCATACTTTCTCTCCATCCTTTTTAAAGAAAGAAGAAACTCACTCAAGTGACTCCAAAGAATGGAAGAACAATGAAAAGAAATCTGTGGCTCAGGGAAGGAAGGAACACTGACTTTGCCACTATTGCAGTGAGGGATTCAAACAGAGCAAGTCTGTTGGGAAAGGTTATTGCTCGTTCAGCAGTTTAAAAAGTCTATTTGAGTGTTTTATGTGTTTTCTATATATGTTTGTGAGAGTGCCTTATGTGTTTTCTCTATCTATTTATGGACTCCTGTGAGTCCTTTGTGTCTTTTATATTTTCAGTGGGGTGAAATATTGTCTGACACGACATTATTATTTTGAATCACCTAGACATGAGATACACCTAAGCTGTAAATGGAGATTTCCTTGAGTAAACTCCAGGTAAGAAGGAAGAGGGAGGGCATAAGGAGCCAGAGAGAGAAAATTACTCCTTAGAATTAACCCCTAGGGTCAGACCCAGGTAGTGTCAGCTTTAAGGACCATGGGTACCATACTAAAGCATAAGATGATTTTATTTTGGTCTCATATCTTCAAAGTAAAGATAAATTCTGCAGAACTATGCAAAAATTACTCAGCAGGAAATCTTTCAGAATAGGATAGCCTTTTTACTCTAAGATTTAGCCCTGTAATCATTCTGACCATTGCTGAATTCTGCCTTCAGCTGCTAGACAGCTCTCTCAATTCCCCTCCTGGTGATAGAATAGACAATGTCCATTGCCCCCTTTCAGGCTTGCTGACTGGAATATAAGAAAACAGCAAAAAAGAGATTTATAACAGAGAATGACAGATATAGTCTCTTTCGTGACTCCGAAGGGTCTTAGATCTGGAGCTTGAAAAGAACTCTGGGGACATCTAATCTAGTTCTCCCATTTTACAGATGAAGAAACTTGGGCCCAGAAATGTTATGATACTTCTAAGGTGACACAAGAAAGAAAACAAAAAGAATGAGCCCAGGTCTTCTTAATTCTAAATCTGATACTGTTTCTACTATACCACATAACTCCCTGGTATGGAAATAAATATATTTAATGGGGGACTGTCTTTGCCCTCAATAAACTTACAATCTAAAGACAGTCTTTGCCCTTAATGAGCTTATAATCTAAAGAGAAAGTTAGCCCACAAAAAGGAGGTAGGAAAGGGGTGGGAGGAGGGGCACCAGGGAGTAACCAGCACAGAGGCACCTTGTTATCAGAGACGGCAGCAGATGAAAAGTGGAGCAATCTGAGAGTTTGGGTTCTGCCATCTATAAAGAAAGGCATTTGGGGGGGGGGGCTTAATACTATGCCTTCCAGCCCTCAAAACAGAAGGCAGAGGAAGGTGGAGCCAGTCAAGGCTTAACTGACCCAATGACTTAAATCTATGGAACATGGGTAAGCTGAGCTGAGCTCCTCCTGGCCTTTTCTAGAGATACATCTCAGTGCTAAAGGACACATGTCCCTGGAAATGACCCAAAGAAGCTCAGCTCAATTCCACTAATCTTTCTTCAGATTCTATCAAAGGCTGAGGGGTAGTAAAGCAAGAAGTAAACATGGCCTAGTTTGTAATTAGACAATCAGCAATATTCTCCAAAAAAAGTAAGGACAGTCTCTGGATATCTTCTCAATGGATTGCTTACCTGATGTCACATGGTACTAAATATTGCTGCAGGTCCTTTGAACTTCAATTAATTACTGCAGGTGTGAAGGCTATGTGTTTAATAGTTTAATGGTTTCCTCTATTTTGTCAATTATACTTATGCTGGTTTAATTTTTTAAAAGTTGAATGTGGACAATGAGAAACTATGTAGAACTGATATCCTGATATTTGTTCCCCATTCCCCAGGAGAAAACTCTAAACACTTTAAATATGAAAGGTAAGCATGATCCAGGTCTCAAGCCTGGAGCATTTATATAGACTCTCCTCATTGGTGGGGTCTTCTACCCATTTGGGGCATCTCCAGTGTTAGTTATTGTTGTTCAGTTGTGTCTGACTCTATGTGATCCCATAGACATTTTGTCCATGGGATTTTCTTGACAAAGATACTAGAGTAGTTTGCCATTTCCTTCTCCCATGTGTCCGATTTTACAGATGAGGAACTGAGGCAAACAGGGGTTTATTGATTTGCCCAGGATCACACAGTTAGTTGTGTCTAAGGCCAGATTTGAACTCAGATCTTCCTGGCTCCAAGCCCATGCTTTATCCACTGCACCAAATAGCTGCCCTCCAGTGTTAGTAGCATCTTCTAAATCAAGTCACCAAACAAGTAGCCTACTTGTGTTACCCAGGTGTCAAACATTTGCAGGAGACTCGTTATTGGTGGAGAGACCGTTGATCCTCTGAGTGACTTTGTGAAGGATGGAGTTGGCACAAGAGCTTTGGAGAGTGGAGACAGAGGAAGGGAAAAGACTTTGGAAATCAGGGACATGTTGAGGAGTCATATTTCCCCTATGTATGTCTGCCTTCCAAAGTCTTGGGAAATGTTTAAAGCTTAATGCAGTAAGACTTTCGGGACAGCTTTTATTAAGAGCCTCTGAGGTCCCTTCCAACTCTGATAATATTAGACTTTTTTAGTATGTTCTGTAACCAAGGTCTAGAATATGAGCAGATCCCTTCCCCTTTCTCAGCTAATACAGTTTCTCTATGTAGAAAAGTTGAGAAGCCTGCTTCCAGGAGTGGAATGTCTCTTTACTACTGCCATCCTTACCTATGATGATCTGTGAAGAGAGTGGCCTGAAGAGACTATGCAGCAGGCATAGACACGCTATAACTGGGTCCATTCCGCTAACCACATGGTTTCTGTGTATTCTTAGTGTTTAGTTTTTTGAGACCTGTCGGTTAGGGGATGTCTATCCCAAGCATGCCACCCAGCGCAAGGGGTGAATGAAAACAATTTGCTCCAAAGGCCATGAAGGCAGAGCCCTTAGAGCTTGGTTAGACATCAAAGATGCCAAGGTCATTCACTGCATTCATTGGGTCATCACCAGTTGTCTTGACCTTTGTCCTACCACTGGATTTCAATGATACTGGAAGAGAGTGAGGCTGATGACTTTATGCAAATCTGCCTCACTTAAATCCAATTCCCACAACAGTCAAGACATCACCCTGTGATGTCATTTGTTCCCTTAGAAAACGAAGGATGAACAAAATATTCAGCACAGTGTCTGACTTACAGTAAGTGCTTAATCAAATACTTATTGACTGACTTATTTACCATTTGTATATGATCTATATTTTATTTTCTAAATGCATATCTTTGTACTCCATTAACTGAAAGTGACCAGTAATTTAGTCTTAAACAGATGAAAGATATAGTCATCATCCTAGCCCTTTCCTTGTCCATCCTTATCTCTTCTGTACAAATATATGTATTGTTTTCCTTTCATCCTTCATCATAAGTCAATCTCTAGGGGGCTGCTAGGTGGCGCAGTGGATAGAGTACCAGCCCTGGGGTCAGGAGGACCTAAATTCAAATCCGGCCTGAGACACATAACACTCACTAGCTGTGTGACCCTGGGCAAGTCACTTAACCCCATTGCCTAGCCAAAAAATAGTAATAATAATAATAATAATAATAAGTCAACCTCTGTTCCCTCTTAATTACCCTCATGCTTTTCTTGTAAATCATCCTAATTTGTTTTCATCTTTTAAGGATAAGGATAAGACTGGCAAGCCCCAAAACTGAATGCAGCAGGCATTCTCATCCCAGAGGCACCAAAGAGATTCTTGAAGAACTATCACCTCCTTATTCCATGGTGCTTATTGCCCAAAATAACTCTGGCCTTTTCCACTGGGAGATCACATTGCACACTTACATCTCATTGGCTTCCTTAGGATTACTTCAGCATTACTGAATTTGATATCGTTCCTCGCCATTCAAATCTGTTTAGGATATTTTTCCTAAAAGTAAAAAAAAAAATGGGGGGAGGGGAGTTAGACTTGTTTTGTTTTGTCTTGTTTTGTTTTGTTTTCTTATTCCTTACCTCTTTGAATCATAGGATTTCGGACCAGCAGCAGCCTTGAAGATCATGTGTTCCAATCTCTCATTTTACAGACAGGAAAGTAAAGGCCAGGAAAGCTAAGTGCCTTGCCCACAATCAAAGATGCTCTGACTTCCAAATCCAAAATAATTCCCAATACACTGAGATACCCTCTCCCCTTTCACTGCAAATTTAGAACCATGGAAACATCTATCCCCACCCTCTCATTTTACAGATGAACAGCCTGAGAATGCTGGAGTTTTGCCCAAAGCCATTCACCTATTTGTAATTCCTTTAGGGTGTTATATTACCTTTAAGCTCCTTCTTTCTTTCTTTTTTATTTTGGCAAGGTAATTGGGGTTAAGTGACTTGCCCAGGGTCACACAGCTATTGCCAAGTGTCTGAGGCCACATTTGAACTCAGGTTCTCCTGACTCCAAGGCTGATGCTCTTTCCACTGTGCCACCTAGCTGCCCCGACCTTTAAGCGCTAATGTTTTAGGGGTTTTTTTAACATTCATATTTTAGATTTTAAATTGTGCCTGGCAAACAACAGGTGCTTAACAAATGTTTATTGAATCACATAAAAAACTTTAGGGCACAAGTATGGCTATTTTCTTAAAAATCAGTTTTGATCAGTCAATGACATTTAGGGAGGTCTTTTCTATGCAACACATTGTGCTAATACATTAGGTATTCCAGATACTTGGTGAAGATGCTTTATAAACCTTAGCAAAAGCTCATTTCCCTTTATTCAAATATTCATATGGATCTGTCATATGAACAATCCCAGAAATGTCAATTAAGTTTTCCTAGACTTCCTGAAAGACCATAAAGAATCCAGCTGCCCATCTGTTGGAACTGTCAAAGGGCCCAGGCTATCTGGCACTTCTGTGGCCCATCTGTCACTTCTGCTGACTACTTCTTCACTTCATTTGGAAATCTAAGAGTTGGCTTTAATCTACCCTGTTCTAAATTATGGAATGAACTAGTTAGTTCCCTTAGAGAAGTGGTTCTTAACCTGGGGTTTGTGAACATCCTGGTTTTTTCTTAACTATTTTGATAACTGTTTTCAATATAATTTGTTTTATTTGTAATCCTTTACATTTTATTTTATGAATTTAAAACATTATTCTGAGAAGGGGTCCACAGGCTCTGCCAAACTGCCAAAGGCATCTAGAACACAATAAAAATTAAGAAGAGAATCCTTCTAGGTATTGAATGTCTCATGCAATGATGAGTGTGACAAGACCCAGATCTGAATCTTAAAGGACCTTAGGTTGCACAAATAACTCCAGAGTTTGGGGCTTCATTTTCATAGCTGGGACTTTGGGTGTTAATGTTGTTTTCTCCAGCTGAAATTAGATGACATTTGCAATGAAATGGCATAGTAATAATTGACATTATGTTACATAATGTTCACTGTCCAAATATTTGGAAACATCTGGAATACTTTATTTTCTAGATGGTGGCTCATAGATTTAGAGTTGGAAGGGACCTTAGAGAATATCTACTCCAAATCTTTTATTTCCTCATCCAGATGTTTGGAACCTTGTAGACCCAAACTTAATTAACTGATTAAGGGAATTTAGTGGCAAGAAAAAAAATTTCCTTTTAATCTGTTATATACTCATGAACAGAAATCTCTTATTATTAGACATTAAAGAATTTAAGCAAAAGTAACCTTTTCTAAAAATGCTGGTTTTTACTTTTCCTGATTCAACTTTTCTTCCAATCCTCCAATCCAAATCCTTCTAATTCCCTCCTTCAAAGGAAAAAAAATAATCCTATCTCTTGCCTTGGTCTAAATTCATCTTAGTCTCAAGCAGACTGTCATTTGTTAACTCAATACTAAAATCATTTTATAAGGGCAGGGCCTGAGAATTTTCTTCCATGGACTCTACAATTTAGTCAATCAATATGATCCCAATCATATCTACCAAAGCATACACAGGCCCCCCAAGCTAAGGTTTCCTGCCTGATCTATCCAAAAACCAACCATCAGCTGCTTAAGGCATCCCAGTGTAAAAGAGGATGTCCTTATCAGGTAACCTGAGAAGAAGAATTCTGAGAGTCAAGCATCCTGTTCCCCTTCAGAGTGGTCCCAGCTCTGTGGAAGCAGCCCAGCCCATTCCCCAGTGCCACAGACCTAAGGATAGAGTAGAGATGAGCAAAGCAAGAGTTCTTAATCTTTCTGCTTTAAGTGTTCTTAATCTTTGTCATAGACCATTCTGGAAGTCTGGTAAAGCCTATAGATCACTTCTCAGAATGTTGTTTTTAATATTCATAAAACATAACATGTAGGACTACAAAGAAAATTAATTATGCTGAAATATAGTCCTCAAAATATTTTTCCCATCCAACTTCACCAACCCCCCTGAAATCCCAGAGACTTCAATGGACTTCAAATAAAGAATTTCTGATTTACAAGGTGACAGTAGCCACAGAATTTCAACCTGACTCAGAGCCAAAGCCAGCCCTACCAGAACCTCACCTGAGCCAGCTCTGAGTTTCTGCAAGATTCAAGATGCCACAAACTTACCCAAGCAGCCTCGGAGCAAAACCTCGGAGCAAAAGGCAACTGTGTGGTTTGTGTAATATGAGGTGTGCACGAGTAATTTTCTTTCTTATTTTTTAAAATAGATTTTTAGATTTAAATCAGTTTTTGTTTTTTAAGTCAATATCTTTTGTTTTTCCATCATCTACATTTCCTCCTATTTCTTCCCCCTCAGTCAATCAACATACATTTATTAAGCACCTATTATGTACAAGGCACTGTGCTAAGTGCTAGGGATATAAAGGCAAAAGACAGTCCATGTTCTCAAGAGCTCACAGAGGGAGACAATATGCAAACAGCTATGTACAAAACACAATATACAGAGGATAAATTGGTTGTGGTCTCAGAGGAAGGGCACTAAAATTAAAGAAAACTAGGAAAGACTTCTTGTAGAAGATGGATTTCAGTTAAGAATTGAAGAAACTAGGAAAGTCAGGAGTTAGAAATGAAGACAGTCTCAGGAATAGGAGATAGCCAGTGAACATATTCAAATTAGGGAGATCACATTATGTTTTGGAGGAATAGGAAGAAGACCAATGTCACTGGGTTATAGACTACGATTTTATATGGAATCTTTTTTTTTTTTGCCAGTGACTTCCTTGGGGCATATGTCTAGAAGTAGACAAAGGCTATGAACATTTTAGTCACTTTATTTGTATAATTCCTAGCTGCTTTTCAGAATGGTTTTATCATTTCATAGCTCCACCAACAATGCATTAGCATGCCTGTTTTTTACAACCAACCTCTCCAATTTTATCTGCTCTGTGGTCATTTTTCCCAGTTTGCAAGTATAAGGCAAAATCTTCTGGATGTTTTGATTTGCTTCTTACGTTCTTTCATATGGGATGGAGTGTTCTTTCATATGGGATTAATAATTTACAATTCTTTTGAGAATTGTTTGTGCCTATTCTTTGACCATTTATCTATTGAGAAATAGCTTTTGGTTCAACTCACTTTGTGTTTGCCTGATGTTAGTAGTGTGTTGGTTGTATGGGCTATTAGCAATGGAAGAAATATAAGAGGAGATGTTTTAGAGGTTTCTGCCCCTATACAGATGATTCCATGTAAACACAGCACAGTCCTCTGCTTTTGCCATGTGGCCCAACAATTTCTCCTCACTTTTTAAAAATATTAATAGGTGTACTTGTAGGGAAGTATAGAATGGAATGAGCTAGAAATGCTCTCACTTTTTTTCCCAGGTAGTGTACCCTCCTCTCCATCAGCTTGTGATCCATAGCTCCCTGCAAGCCTCACTCCTTGGAGGATTTACGTTATCTATCCCAGATTGGTGCCATATGGAGAATCTCAACAAAAACTACCATTTCCCTTCTCATATCATTCTCACCTTCTCTACTGATTAGCTTGTTACCTCTGTGGTCAAGAAGGGACACTTTTCTCTTCCAAATTCTGTTTTTCTCTGGGGCCAATGAAGCAAAACTACAAAACTTGTTCTTCAGAACATAAGCTAGCACTAAATAAACATTGAGTCATAACAAACCAGTATAGTGATTGGGCTTGTGCCCACCAGGCTGAGGAGCCTAAATCCTGTATCTGATGGTTTCTCTCCAAGCTTACACAGCCTAGGAAGGAAGAACTAAATCAAGCTGCATCTTAGCATGAAGGAGACAATGCTAGATTTGGATCCTAGGGATCTGTGTTTGAATCCTGGCTGTGCCATATTTAACTTGAGCAAATTACTTAACCACTCTTTGTCTCAGTTACCTTTCCTGGAAAATAAAGGGGTTAGAATATAGAACCTTAGAGTTCCCTCCTTTTGTTGTTTTTTTATCTTATTTTTATTTTCAGTTCCAAATCTCTCCCTTCTACCACCCTTTGCCCCAGAGGTTCCTTCTAACTCTCTGCCTATTGTCCTCTAATGCCTTTAGAGCTAAATGATCACTGGACCCTATCACATTCAGTCAGTCACTAGACATTGTGATTAGTGCAAAGCAACTCATGGGTTTAGAGTAGGTTAAAAAAATGAAACAGAAATTAAGGCAAAAAAATAGGCAAAGAAAAAAAAGGCAAATTGGCCATTAAAGCATAGTCCCTACCATTTATGACTATCCAGAATCCCAAATCATATTATAAAAGCATTTACCTCCACCCAAGCCTACACATCCAAAAGAGACCCAACCTCAGCCTCCCAATATTAAGTCCTCCTAACAGACCTCCCTGAGATCTCACTATAACCTACCCACAATCTCCATTTTTTTATCTCTAAAAATGCCTTCAGGTGAAAAAATGTGCCCTCATATTAAGTCATACTGTCCATGAGAAGCCATGGTATATTTGGGGAGGAGGGAGATTGATGGTAGTTCCTACAATTTAGCTGCCATGGTTAGCTTTTGGTGGGGTTGTACATTACCCTTTGTTGAAATTGCGCTGACATTTCTGTCAGGTGCTGGCTATATCTGCCCAGCTATCACAAATGTCTCCATCTTTGGCTGTGATCTGTGACCCCAGATATTATTTTGCTACTCTGCCTTGGATTTCCGGGAGCCCTGCCAGTGATCTACACGTTTGTTGCTCAGATTCCTTCCACCCACATGAAAGTTCAAGCTTCCCTAGCTTAATTTAAGTCAGATAAATGTTACTGGCATCCACAGTAGATGAACACCTCCAAGGAGTCTTTTTCTTGTATTGCAAATGTAGTAATAGTAGGGAGATTGTGTCATTTTTGGAGAGTGATAGGGGTTATCTGTGTACTAGTGTTAGACCTATGTCTGTGGTAAGACTGTAACATGAGCTCAAGAGTAAAGGTTTTTGCTGATGTCGGTATGTGACAGCTTGTAAACTATTATAGGCTTTCCTTCGTGTCTTGTAAACTGTCTTGTAGCCTGGTAAAAGTACCCTAGCACAATGCCTTAAACAAATAATATTGGTGATTATAGTAATATTTTGCCACAAACCCATACGTCAACATTATCCAATTCTAACGGTTTCTCTTCACCCACCCCCATAATTCTACAGATCTAAGGCAACATCTCAAGTTCAATCTACTTGCTCCATAAAACCTATAGATGTATACATGTATGTGTCTAGGAAAAGAAGAGGTAACCTTCAGAAAAAGCCCTTGACTAAAATACATCTTTCCTCAGCCTAGTTGCATCTTGGTGTTTGGTATTCCACCATTTGTCAATTCATTCAATAAATGTTTCTTAAATTTATTCAATGTATATAAATCACTACTGCTGGTTTAGTCTTTAAGGTTACAAGAGACCCTTTTTAAAATGTAAACAACCTGCAGGGTGCTAAGCAAATTAAGCTAGGCTACTGTTAGTCACACCTAAGTGTAAATTAGTTTAGTTACTTTGCTTTACTACTAATAGTTAGAGGGAATGGAATTTGGGGGGAGGGGGGGAGAAAAAAAGAAGTACTTTTGGAGAAAGTGGTAGTGTCCCTGAAGGCTACTTGTAGAAAGGCAACAGTGAGGGATTCTGGGTATCCAAGAGGTAGCAAGAAGGCATTAGGAAGCTAGGAGTTAGTTATTAAAGAGTCAGGGCTCTAGAATCACAGATTTAGAACCAAAATAGACCTCATAGGCCATCTAGACCACCCACCCCCGTCTTATAGATGAGGAAAATGAAGCTCAGAGAAGTTGTGATTTGTCCAAGGTCACACAGTTGGTAAATGGCAGGACTGGAATTTTAACCCACATCCTCTGGCTCCAAATCCAGTGTTTATTCTGCTTATTTTGCCTAGGGATAGCCTTGACCAAAGCCCCTCTCTCGGTTCAAAGAGTTGAGATATTATTAAGCCTAGCTAGGTCTTCTGCCTAGCAATAAACCTCAAGGCTAATACTGCTGACTAATTTGAATGACTACAGTTGTGTAGTGTATTGTTCAGGGTACCATCGAGTGGAGGATTTTCTTTTTAACACAGCATTAAGTAGTCTCCCTTTATTGAGTCTCAATGTGTTGCTGAGCAACCTGGCAGGAAGGATTTCCTTTGCAGCAAAGTCTCTAAGACCTCTGGAGGAGAGAAGCAGTGAATGACCACTCCTCAGAGATAATAGAGGAAGCCAGAGCCCAAGTGTGGAGTTTCTCCTCATGAGTTTTGTGCTCTCCCTCTCTCTAATGTCGGGGAATAAAAGGATACAAGAGAGAGCTCTGGTTAGAACACTTCATGACAGAAGCAGACCTTCCTTGGGGGTTTGCATTGAGGGATATAACTGTGTAAACAGCAGGGTAACACTTAATTTTCAGTTAATTCAGGCCATACCTCCTTGCAAGCATGTGGGAGCCACCCCCGGGAAAATCTGCTGAAGTCTCACATAAGAAGCTGCATGGAAGCCAGCTCTTGTTGTTTAATTGAATTAAGTGTTTTATGTGTCACTTTTTGAAAAATAAACTGTGTGACACATATACCAGACCAAGAACTGCAGAAACACTTAAGCTGGTTTTCCCTCCCTCCTTCCCCACTAGGGAACAGCTCACATCTCCTTCCTTTAGCAAATAGGCTTTCCATGGTTGATGAGTGCATGGAATGTTTAATGATGACTGTGTATCATTGTGAAGTGTCCTAATGAATTCCGCCCAAGCAATTCTAAATCACATCCAAGCTATGATGAGAATACTCGTTATCATTAAACATCCTGGACCTCAGTTTCCCCATCCGTAGAATGAAGACATTGAACTAGATGGGCTTTAAGATTCTTTCAGATCTGGAGCTATGACCTGTGATCCTATTAACATTAACCATATAGAGTCGCCTTGTATATTGTACTCTGCAATTTCAAGCATGTTATAACTTCTTAGGTAGTTAGTGGGAGAAAGTGCTGTACTTGGAATCAGAAGGCCTGTGCTCAACTGTGATCCAATTAGCCTTGTGACTTTAGACGAATCACGTCCCCCACTCTGAATCTTACATCTCTCTCCTGTAAATTGAGGAATATCTACCAGATAATTCCACTAGAGAAATATCTGCTGTTGCACCTAGAAGATCAAACTTGGAATTGGAAGGATATGGGCTCGGTTTTGGCCTCTGATGAATTCTAGCTGTATGTCTAATTACTTAACCTCTCAATGCCCACAGATAACTCTCTAAGAATATAATTTACTGTAGAATTGGAACCTACATCAGTGGAGGGCTTTTCTACATTGGAATTTTCCTTCATCAATGAAATCACAGGTCCAGACCAAATGTGAGGGATGTGTGTGTGTGTGTGTGTGTGTGTATGTGAAATATGGTATGTAGAAATGGTAGTGATCAGTTCTTTTCTGCAGTTTTGTTCAGGGCCGATCCTGAACCAGGTTGTCCTGAAGGACAAAGGTGTTCAAAATCTTTTTTTTTTAATTTAATTTTTTTGGTTACATTTTAAGTTCCAAACTGCCTCCCTCCCTCCCACCCCATCCTGCTCTAGAAAAGGCCACCATTTGACACAAATTTATAATATATGTAAAACTATACTATGAGTACTTCTTTTCATCAATTATTTCTCTAGAGGTGGATAGCATCTTCCTTCATAGGTCTCTTAGAGTTGATCTGAGTATTTATAGTACTCAGAATAACGTGGTTGTTCGCAATTATTTTTCACACAATATTGCTATTACTACATACAACATTCTTTTGGTTCTGCTCATTTCACTCTTCATTATTTCATGCAAGTCTTTCCATGTTTTTCAAAAATCTACCAGCTCATCATTTCTTGTAGCACAGTAGTATGCCTTTATAATCATATACTGCAACTGTTTACCCATCCCCCAATTGATGGGCATCCTTTCAATTTCTAGTTCTTTGCCACCACAGAGAGAGCTGCTATAATGCCCATCAATTAGGGAATGGCTGAACAAGTTATGGTATATGAATGTAATGAAATACTATTGAGCAGGTGGACTTCAGAAAAACTTGGAAAGACTTACATGAACTGATGCTGAGTGAAATGAGCAGAACCAGGAGAATATTGTACACAGTAACAGCAACATTGTATGATGACCAACTCTGATAGACTTAGATCTTCTCAGCAATGCAATGAACTAAGACAATTCCAAAAGATTCATGATGGAAAGTGCTATCCACATCCAAAAGAGAACCATGGAGTCTGAATGTAGATAAAGCATACTATTTTCTTTCTATTTTTTGTTTTGTTTTTTCTTTCTCATGGTTTTTCCCTTTTGTTCTGATTCTTCTTTCACAACATGACTAATGTGGAAATATGTTTAATATGATTGTACATGTAGAGCCTATATCAGATGGCATGCAGTCTTGGGAGGGGGGAGAGGGGAAGGAGGGAGAAAATTTAGAACTCAAAATCTTATAAAAGTGAACGTTGAAAACTAAAAATAAATAATTTTTTAAAAAAAGAGAGAGCTGCTATGAATATTTTCAAACATAAAAGTTCCTTTCCTTTTTTCCTGATCACCTTGGAAAACAAACCTAATAGTGGTGTTGCTGGGTAAAAGGGTATATATGGTTTTGTGACTGTTTGGGCATGATTCCAGATTGCTCTCCAAAATGGTTGGATCAGTTCACAGTTCCACGAACAGTGTATTAATGTCCCAATTTTTCCACATCCCCTCCAACATTTATTGCTTTCCTCTTCTATCATTTTAGCCAATCTGATAGATGGGAGATGCAAACTCTTTAAACATTTAAACCTATTGCTTCAAGAATGGATCAGTTGAAAGAAAGGACTCTCACAGAAATCAGAATAAGTCTTCACATTTCTCAGAGGCTTCCTAGACCTCCCCAAACCAGGCCCTACAAAACATAGCATGAATGAATGGTTATTAAGTGTTTACTACATGCCGAGTACTGTGCTAAGTGCTGGGAATATAAATACAAAAGCAAGACAGTCTCTGCTCTCAAGGAATTCACATTCTAATTAGGGGAAACAACATGTAGAGAAGAGTTCCCCTTCAGAGTGGATGGCAAAGCAGGGCAGAGGAAGAGGAAGGTAACCTCATAGTCATGTACCAGGTTGTTGTTGGACCTATTGCTGGATGGCATCTATATGTGTTTATGTCTCTGATTACACTATGTATGGGTGTATATCTCCATCTATTTGTCATCTATCTATCAATTTGGTATCTATTTATCTAACAATCTATCATCTATCTATCTATCAAACAGCTATCGTCTGTTAATTGTGAAGTTGTATTAGTCATATCTGACTATTCGTGACCCCATTTGGGGTTTTCTTGGCAAAGATCCTAGAGTAGTTTGCCATTTCCTTCTCCAGCTCATTTTACAGATGAGGAACTGAAGCGGCCAGGGTTAAGTGACTTGCCTAGGGTCATAAAGCTATTAAGTGTGTGAGGCTAGATTTCAATTGAGGAAGATGAGTTTTCCCGACTCCAAGCCTGGCACTCTATCCACTGCACCACCTAACTACCTGATCATCTACTCATCATCCACCCATCTGTCTATCTGTCTGTCTATCTGTCTGTCTATCTAGACATAGGAACTCCCATATAAGGAAACTCCCCAATGTGGTACATGACCTTCTTTGTAACTTACAGGCTTAGAGAATGGCGGGGGGGGGGGGGGAAGGAGGGATGAAGATGAGATCAGAGTTGGCACTTGAACCTAGGTTTTCCTGACTCCAGGGAAAATTCTCTATCCACAATACCACCACTGCTTCCCATAAATAAATATATGTGTATATTTATGTGTTATATATAATGGTGTTATATATTATTTTATAAGTTAATAATATGTTATATAGTATACAGTACATATATAATGTGAATATATACATATAAAAATATATGTAGCTACCTCAGGTAGTTGTGAAGCACTTTAAAACTCTTAAAATGCTATAGATATTAGCTATCATTGTAATTCCATATCATCCTTCAGTGCACATTTTTGAACAATTGTAAAACAAAGACAAAGAACATCAAAATAAGAAAACAGCTTGCTGTTACTCTATAAAAGGTAATTAGTCAAAGGTCTTCAAGTATTTTATAAATAACAGTGAATTCTCACAACAACCTTGCACAAAAAAAAATGTAGCAAGCACATTTAAAATCATCTTACCAGATGGTCAAATGAAAAAACAAAGAAGTCAACAGTGGGAAGTTAGACAGTGTTTGACAGTCAAGCTAGCAAATCCCTAGAGCAGATCAGCAAAGGAGATTGGAGATTTATTCTTCTGGAAGGGTTTTCAATAAGGTTAAGTAATACAGAAAGTAACTCTGATTTATATACGTCCATAAGGCATAATGATAAGGATCCCATTGAGACTTTAAGGTGAACTGTTGCATTCTGTGGGACTTTGGTGAAGTCTAGGTACCCTCCCTGGGAAAGGGAAATCTACCTTGATTTCTGTCTGAGACATGTTTCTTTCAATGGTCCAATTATAAAGAAACCAGTTTAGAGAATTTGAAAGCTTTCCCCCTCCCCCCTTCTCAGAGTCCAGAAGACCTAGGTTCAAGTGCCACCTCTGACATATACTGACTCTGTGACTCTGGGAAAGTTACTGAATCTTGCAGTTCCTCCACCCCACCCACCCCACCCCACCCCCAACAATGCTCTGAGGTTATAAGTCACAGAGAAGGCGACGAACTACATTGGAAAGTTTCCTCATATGGGGATTCCTATGTCTATGAAATCACGTTTCATCCCAAGGGAGAGAGGGAGGGAGGGGGAGAGAGGGACAGAGACAGAGACAGAGACAGAGACAGAGACAGAGGCAGAGACAGAGACAGAGACACAGAGACAGAGAGAGAGAGAGAGAGAGAGAGAGAGAGAGAGAGGATTGTTTTTGACAATCATTTGGCAAAAGGGAGATCCTCCTAGGAGGATGTAGGGTTGCCCTATGAATCCTTGCTTTCTACAACCAGGCTCAAAGTACCATACTCCCCCAGTGTAGGTGCATCTGTCTAAGGAAAGCTCCATGGGCCAGTCTAAAACATTGGGGGAAACAACCCTTTAATGAGTTAGGGTGCTGTAAATAACATGTAAAACAATGGGAATCAGCTCAACGCAAAGTTTTAGTAAAAGCATGTGGAAGAGTG
The DNA here is from genome assembly GCF_900497805.2 of Vombatus ursinus. Taxonomy (NCBI): domain Eukaryota; kingdom Metazoa; phylum Chordata; class Mammalia; order Diprotodontia; family Vombatidae; genus Vombatus; species Vombatus ursinus. The sequence continues at coordinate 103,484,313 of NW_020954590.1, forward strand.
GGAAAGAAAAAGGAGATCTGATATACACCTCAGGCATACACAGAAACATTGAGTATAACTCATGTAAGGAAAGTGCTGCATTGGGGAGCATGCAGGTCCATTCAGCAGAAAGGGGGTGCTCCAGCAGGAAGTTGTGCTCATGCTGAAGGGAAGGCTGTGCTCCAAAGTGCCCTTCTAAGAATGGGGCTCTTATACTCTGATTTTAGATGCTAACACACACACACACACACACACACACACACACACACACACACACACA
>NW_020954590.1:103484581-103489951 GCF_900497805.2 Vombatus ursinus
ACACACACACACACACACACACACACACACACACACACACACACACACTGGCTAAGTTGCATATCAGGTAAGGGCAAATTACCTTGGGGGTTGGTTATCAAGGAGAAAAAACAAATTGGTGTTAGACAAAATATTATTTGGGAGACACAAAGGTTGGCTGTACTAACCTTTGAAAAATGTTATTATCAGTATTTTTCCACAATATGTTCTATAAGCTTAAAGCCTCCCTCGAGGAGAGACTGTCATGATAGACTCAAAACCAGCAGACCTAATCTTATAACAATGGTTTCCATAAATAGAACAGAACTACCTAAAAGTAGAATTTCTACAGGCATACCTCATTTAATTGTGCTTCACTTTATTTTGCTTCACAGATATTACATTTTTTACAGATTAAAGGTTTGTGGCAACACTGTGTCAAGCAAAATCTACTGGTGTCATTTTTCCAATAGCATGTGCTCATATCATGTCTCTCTGTCACATTTTGGTAATTCTTGAAATATTTCAAATTTTTTCATTATTATTATACCTGTTACAGTGATCTATGGTCAGTGATCTTTGATGTTACTATTGTAATTGTTTGGTGGCACCAGGAACCACCCATATAAGACTGCAAACAATCAATAGATATTGTTCGTGCTCTGACTGCTCCACCCACCTGTCATTCCCCTGTCTCTCTCCCTCTACTCTCTTCCTCTGTTCCCTGAGACACAATAATATCGAAATTAGGCCAATTAATATTCCTACAATGGCCTCTAAGAGTTCAAGTGAAAGGAGGAGTCAAATGATGCGACAAACTTCATTGCTGTCTTATTTTAAGAAATTGCCACAGCCACCCCAACTTTCAGTAACCATCACCCTGATCAGTCAGCAGCCATCAACATTAAGGCAAGTCCTCCCACCAGCAGAAAGATCATGACTTCCTGAGGGTTCAGATGATGATTAGCATTTTTAACAATAAAGTATTTTTAATTAAAGTGTGTACATTGGTTTTCTATTGTACATTTAAAAGACTGCAGTATAATGTAAATATAACTTTTATATGTGCTGAGAAACCAAAAGATCCATGTGACTTGCTTTATTCCAATATTTACTTTATTGTGGTGGTCTGAAATTGATCCCACAATATCTCTGAGGTATGCCTGCAGATTTTCTCATAGATTAGTAGATTCTCTCTCATTGGAGGTTTCATTCAGAAGCTGGACAAACACTAGTTGAAGGAAACATTGTTCAGGTATGGACTGGACTACATGACTTCTGAAGCCCCTTCCAACATCTATGAACCCCCAAGCCAATGCTGCTTAAAGACATTCCCAATCTAATAAGATTCCATCATAATGTGATGAGTTCATTGATTTTTTAATTTTTTTTTAGCTCGTTGATTTTAGAAAAATATCGATAAACTTGCATGAAACAACAAAGAGCAAAATGAGCAGAACCAAGAGAACATTTTTACATAGTAATGGCAATATTGTTTTAAGAATAACTTTGAGCGACTAAGTAATTATGACTATTATAAATACCCAAATTAACTACAAAAGACATATCAAGGAAGACACTATCTGCATCCAGAGAAGAAATGATAAATATAAGTATGTATAGAATCATTTTACATATATATAAATATATATATATATATTTGTGTCTAATAGGCATCTCTAGCATGGCAGGGAGAAAAAAAGGAAAAAATTACAAAACTTTATTATATATTTAAAAGGAATAGCAAGTTATACTTGAAGATTTGCAGTTTCATATACATCATCTTTTTTTAAATTATACTATGTTATGAAAAAAAGAAATTAGTGCTTTTTTCCTACCAGAACAGTGGTCAGTTTTAACAGAAAATCATACTATATTTCTTCACAGAAACTCTTATACTCTCCAGTGATTATAAATATATTTATTCCATGCTATCCTGTAGGTATAATGCTGTTATTTCAGTCAGATCTGACTTTTCATGACCACATCTGGGGATTTCTTTGCAGAGGTACTAAAGTGGTTTGCCATTTCCTTCTCCAGCTCATTTTAGAGATAAGAAACTGAGGCAAACAGGCTTAAGTGACTTGCCCAGGGTCAAACAGCTAGTAAGTGTCTGAGGCCAGCTTTGAACTAAGGAGATGAGTCTTCCTTACTCCTGGCCCTGCACTCTATCCACTGTGCCATCTAGCTGGCCTGTACACATAATAGACCAATAATATTCAACATTAAGTTCAGTTATCTCTCATTTATCTGGGTGACTCCTGTTTATGAGCAGAAAAGATAAAGTCTTGCTTCCTTGGCCTACAAGTCCCAAGTGTTCTTTGCCACTATGCCCCACCCTTGTGTTCTTCTCAAACAGACTGAGAAAAACGTGGTACTAAAGTTCTAGCTTGGCAAAACTAGAGCTCTTTATCTTTGTGAGAAGGCTATCAGCAGGAGATTCCCAGCATGATAAACTTACTGTGCCTCCTTGTCTTAAAAATCATAATGGGTGATTACCATAGCTCAGAAAGACTCGTGTTGGCTATGAGCCCCTTCATCAGAGCCAAAATCAGCCATGTACCATAACAAATTGTCTGAGTCAGAACAAGTGGCCATGAGAGCCCAGAAACCGAGGAGAAAGGATCCAGGTAAAATAATTTGCCCAAGATTTATGATGATGTAGAGTCAGAAAAGAAATCGTAGAGAACAGGCCCGCAAAGGGTCAGCTCCGATATAACCACTGGAAGTTTTGTAATGTAAAGGAAAAAGCCAGGAAGCATTTGCTAGTTGTCAGATTCAATCAATTTAATCAATCAACATTTATTAAGTGATTACTATGTGCCAGGCCCTGTGCTAAGCACTGAAGAAGGCTTCTGGTAAAGTGCAGGTGGCCTTAAGACCACTCTTCACTCCTCTCTCTGTTTCTGTCTTTATATCTCTTTGTGTCTCTTTCTCTCCCCTCACCCTCCTCTCTTTTTTGGACCATCAGTGTAGGTAGCTTCTGATTTGAGACTTCCTCTACCAAGGAAGGAAGGATATGAGTATCTTTTAAGCCCCTACTATGTGCTAGGCACTCTGCTAAGTCTTTTCAAATATTAACTCATTGATCCTCACAACTTTCGAAGGTAGATCCTATAATTATCCCCATTTTACCGCTGAGGAAACTGAAGCAAATAGTAGTAAGTGACTTGCTCAGGGTTGCATAGCTAGGCAGCACCTAAAGCAGAATTTGAACTCATGTCTTTGGGACTCCAGGCACACTGCTGTAATCCACTGTGCCACCTGGATGCCTCTATATAGATCAGCATCTGCTCTGCCACTTAACAGCTTGTCTGATGCACTGACAGGACAAGTGACTTACCCTGAGTCACGTAATCAATGTTACAGAAAGTACTTGAACTCAGGTCTTCTTGGGCTTTGAGCTCATCTCTCTCTCTCTCTCTCTCTCTCTCTCTCTCTCCCTCTCTTTCTCTCTCTCTCTCTACTATAATGCATGTCCTTTCTTTTGGTGAAATTAAAGACATTAAAATGAAGAGACTTTTATATAGGCTTTAAGATTTGCAAAGTGCTTTATATAAATTATCTCTTTTTTAGGACTTCTTTAATTTTTCTCAATTCCTTGTAAAATAAATACATTATCTCAGGCAATTCTCACAACAACTTTAGGAGGTAGGTGTTACCCAAAAAAAAAAAAGAAATACTACTCTAGCCTAGAGACAGCCTGGTATAATAAATAGCAAAGCCAACCTTGTAATCTTGAAGACCTGAGTTCAAGTTTTGCCTCTCCTAACAGACTGGTCATGTTACCTTGGGCAAGTCATTTAACCTCAGTGCTCCTCTTGAAGGAACAATTCTCTAAGTGAAATTCTCTAAGACAAAAAGTTGCATTACAGGTAACAATCTTCATTAGTAAAGGGAGTTTCCTCATTGGAAATGGCATACATCAACGAAATCACAGATATAATTTGAAACAAACTATTTCAACAAGCATTTATTAAATGTCTACTATGTGCCAGGAACCAGGGATACAAAGGCAAAAAATGAAACAGTCCCTGTCTTCAAGGCAATGGCAATGTGCCATAGTAGCTAGGAAGTCAAGAGCTCATCTCAATCTCTCTCTCTCTCTCTCTCTCTCTCCTTTTATTTCTATTTTTTTGCCAATGACATTGATGGAGTGCCCCAGAAGCTTGTTTCTATTGGAGCAAACTCTAATCCAGTTTCCTAGATCATACTCAGGACTCTAGTTACTTCATTAGAGAAATAATGAAAGTTAGTTAGTTTAGTTGGAATACTCGTGATATGAACAAAAAAAACAAGGGTTTTGAGTTCAATTCCATTTCTGACATTTTCTTGCTAGCTTTGTAACCCTAGTCCACTACTTTAAACTCAGACAAACTCTAATTTTTGCCACTGTGCAACTCTGCCTGCTGTGATTCATCAGCCTCAATGACTGCAGACAATTCCTCACAAAAGCATCCCTTGTCATTGTTTTTCAATCTCTTTTTTTTTCTTTGAGTTGTGAAAACCTGAACTTAGTGATACTAAGTCATTGGTGGTCACAATCTGTGTTCTATTAAGGCGTTCCCACACCCAGCACTCCCTACCTTGATGAAATCATAGAACCTTCCTGGCTGATTCTAGTAAAACGTGACCTTAAGCTAACCCTGAACTAACCTTGGACCGACTTAATGTCTGTCTTCACTAGGCCTGTGGGCTTCCCTGCTTTTTTACTTAGGAAGAATGGGAGACAATCACATTGCTGCTGAAGGATCTGAGTCAGGCTCCAAGCTGGGTGCATGTGTCACGTTGAAGTAAATATCAAACAATGGCCATTGTGGTCATTTTTCTCCAATGAGAGGAGAAACGATACTCTCAGTGGCAAAAGCAGAGTGTGCATGATCTCTGTCACTAACCTCTATCCCCATACAAATGAACTGTGAACTAAGTTGGATTGCTCATAACTGAGGTATGCAGAACTTTGAAAACATTAAACAAAATGGATAAAAACACTTCCTTCAGAAACATTTGAACTCAGGATCAATTCCTCCCCCCACTCTTTAAAAAAAAAATAGTATCCACTTGTAGCCAGAGGTTTAGCACTGGGTCCTGGCTCTTACAGCTCAAAAAAAATTGTTAGAATGATAGAAAAGGATTGTTCCTATTCTGTGAGAAATTGTCCACAGTCATTGAGGCTAAGGAATCATGGCAGAACAATGGAATAGCGGCCAAAGTAAGAGCATTTGCTAGCTTTGTTGTGTTTCAAGGGTCCCTTAATATCAGACATATTGGGCCTATCAGTGGCATCTCCTTCACAGAATTTCTAGGTTGTTGGTGGCAGGATAAAAAGAGAGTGAGAGTGAGAGAGAGAGAGAGAGAGAGAGAGAGAGAGAGAGAGAGAGAGAGAGAGAG
>NW_020954590.1:103489961-103541731 GCF_900497805.2 Vombatus ursinus
TGAGAGAGAGAGAGAGAGAGAATGAGAGAGAGAAAGAGAGAGATAATGTAGTCTTATAGTCATAAAGACCTGCATTCCAGGCCTGCTTCTGATTGATATATACTGGCTATATGACCTTGAATAAGCCATTTAATCTCAGTGTTTCTGGTAATTCTCTAAGATTGGAAATCGCATTACAAGTAACAGTCTGCATTGGAAGAAGGATTTTCCTGCAAATGAGGCAAATAGTAGAAAAGGTTGTAGAAGAGCTTTACAAACTCTATAAATGCCATCGCTAATCATCATTGTTGTTATTGCTACATAACCTTCAAAGTTCCCTCTAACCCCGAAATCCTCTCATTATAAGGTGTTTGGATTCGGGTGTGTTTGTGTGTTGGGGTTTTGTGTGAGTGTGTTGACGTTGCTTTGTTTTTGTTTATCAGCCTGCTTGCCTAAAAACTCTCCATTCTTTTACAGGTTTGCACAGGTGGCTCCATCATTGTCCCTTTTTCTTCTCAGAAATAAGCTTGACTTCCTGGTTACCCTCCCCACCCCCACCCCCCACTCTCCACCACCCCTTCCCTTGTATTAACTGACAGTGTGGGACTTTCTCTAGCTGAGAAGGCAGGCCCCAAACCCCAGGTGAACGTAATTTAATGGCTCGACCATTGACAAGTGCTAGGTCCACTAACTAGGTGGCAGATTTCCCCCCTCTCTACCCAGTCTCCCCTAGAGGGTTTTGGACTTCACACACACCCCGGCTCCTTCATCTCTGCCACACCTTTCAGCTTCAGGGTCTGGCTGAGATTCTTGCCCATAGGATCATGTATCCCTTTCTGACACTATAACACCCAGCTCCATGGATAGAAAAGCCGTAATTGTTTTTCCATTCTGGGAGCTCTGGTGTATCACTCCACAAAGTCAAAATAGCAGAAGCCTTTTGAAATAATTAGAATGGAAGTGTGATTGGCTGCTGCCCACTCTCCTCTGTGGAATGCCTCCCTCCCCACCCCTCCTGTTCTAGCCAGTTTATAAGGTAACACTTAGCCTGCTCTGGCTGTCTGGAAACAATAAGGTCGTGTTCTAAGCCACATTTGCCCTGGTTGTAAGACAATCAATCACACATTCTCCCTCCCAGGTTATGATCACTCTGACAACACGAAAGATATAACTAGAGACCAAAGTAATACACTCCCTGCGTGCTGAAATTATCCAATTTCTCTTTTAAAAATCTGTGGATTATGTTGGTTTGGTTAGGTTTTTGTATAGAACTGATTTGAGATATCATAAAAACAGAAAAATTTGCAAACATGAATGAAACACAGTCTGGTGTCCTTTACAACTTAATTCTCCTGGGGAAGGTGTCCATTATTGCAATAAAGCACAGTGAACAAAAATCTTAAGGACTAAGAAAGCAAGTGCACAGAAGGACTATTTGTGATTACCATAGCAACTAGAAGGCAACCAAGATGCCCATAAAAAACGTCTACCAGTTGACAAAGATTTTTCAGTGCCCAACATGTATAGGACACTGTTCTGGGTATTGGGAAATTCCAAAGTCCCTCCTCATCCCATTAAGGAGCCCACAAATCAAAGTGGGGAGAACAAGAGACTTGAATAACAAATTTTATGCATAGAGACAACCAGTAAGAAAGACACATAAGGGAACTGAGGTGTCTCTCTTTTTCACAGAATTTCAGCATTGGAAGGGACCACAAAACCATTGATTTAGACCTGGAAAGAACCTCGGGGGCCATCTTGTCAAATCCTCTTATTTTACAGGGGAGGAAGTGAGACCCTCAGAAGGTATATGACTTGCCTAAGGTCATACCACTAGTAACTAGCAGAACTAGGACTCAAATACAGGTTTTGTGACTTTCTCTTCAGCTCTGTTTAAACCATGCAGTCCAACTTGTACTCAAATAAGAAGTCTTAGTTGATGAAGCCAGCTGACAACTTGAAAATCCCAGGGGCAGCTAGGTGGTGCAGTGAATAGAACTCCAGCCCTGAAATCAGGAGTATCTAAGTTCAAATCCAGCCTCAGACCAAACGCTTGACACTTAATAGCTGTGTGACCCTGGGCAAGTCACTTACTCCCAATTGCCCAAAAAAAAAAAATCCCAGTGAGGGGAATTTCATCCATTCTGAGAGTGAGCAGCTACCAGAAAATTGCTGTTAACATTTGTTTTCTCTATAAAGAGGGAACATCTGACAAGTACGCATCATGGTACAGTAAAATGAATGACTTAAAGACAACCTGGGTTCATATCCCAGATCTGCCACTTCAAGTTTTTATGTCCTTGGGCATCTCTTAACTTCCCCTGGCCTCAGTTCCCTGGTATATAAAATGAAAGGGTTCGACTAAATGACCTCTATGTCTCTTCCAGCTCTAGGTATATCCTCATGTGAACACTTAGACTCATGGTGCATCCTCTCTGCTTCAAGGTCTCTGGTTCTCTTTTTTTGTTGTTATGGGGAGGGCAAGAAGGAGGAGCGGAGGGCAAGAAGGAGGAGCAAGTGAAGAGAGAAGAATGGGTAAGATGAGAGCGAGTGAGTGGAATCTGTATCTAGAAGTCTCTGGTTAGAATCTTATTTTGCATGCAACTGTATAAAACACCTTATAATTTGCCACATTGAAGATAAATTAGCCTTAAGTTTACAAAAACTTTCTCCCAGGCCATCTTGTTTCCTATTATATCATAGTTCCTCTCAGCTTTCTTCTTCTATAAGAGAAATGGGTGATATTCTGTAAGACAGGCTTATAGAAAAAAAAAAGTCTTTCCCCTGATCCTGCCACATCTGGCGCTACCTACCCTTGTGTTTTCTGACAGTTAGCTCCACAGACCAGTTACCCAAAGGGAGAAGAGAATATAGAGCTCACTCTTTACTTGTATTGTCATAAATTCTTTGAGAGTGGAGGACTCCTATTCTCTTTGTATGACTCATAACCACTAGTCTGGAACAGATTAGTATTTTATGATTGAGTGCAACTGAAGATGCACCTGATTTTAATCAGTTGATCAAAAAATATTTGTTGAAAGTGTACTTTGGGGGCAGCTAGGTGGTGCAGTGAATAGAGCACCAGCCCTGGAGTCAGGAGGACCTGAGTTCAAATCCAGCCTCAGACACATAATACTTCCTAGCTGTGTGACTCTGGGCAAGTCACTTAACCCCAATTGCCTCACTAAAAAAAAAAAAGTGCACTTTGAATTGGAAATTAAGGGGATGCCCATCAGTTGGGGAATGGTTGAACAAGTTGTGATATATGAATGTAATAGAATACTATTGTGCTATAAGAAATGATGAGCAGGCAGACTTCAGAAAAACCTGGGAAGACTTACATGAACTGATACTGAGTGAAGTGAACAGAACCAGGAAAATATTGTACACAATAGTAGCCACAATGTGCAAAGACTAACTTTGATAGACTCATCTCTTCTTATCAATGCAAGGATCCAAGACAACTTTAAAGGACTCATGATGGAAAACGCTGTCCACATCCAGAAAAAGAACTAAGGAATGTGAATACAGATTGAAGCATATTATTTGCTCTCTTTTTTTCTTTTTTTCTTCTTTCTCATGGTTCTTTCCATTGGTTCTAATTCTTCTTTACAACGTGACTAATGTGAAAATAGGTTCAATATGAATGCATATATAGAGCCTATAACAAATTACATACCATCTTGGGTGGGGGAGGGGAGAGATGGGGAGAAATTTCAAAATTTGATTTTGAAACTTAAAATCTTATGGAAGTGAATGTTGAAAACTAAAAATAAGTTAATTAATTAAAAAGAAAAGAAAAAAAAAGAAAGTGTACTTTGCACTGCACATTACAAAGAAATCTATGATTTCTTTAAACCATACAGATCACAACCCACCCATGCCTGCTCAAACTGTCCAACTCTAATCTATAGTCTTCCTTAAGTTCTTCATAGGAAGACTATCCAATATGCTGAGGGCCTTCCTGACTTACTTTTAATATTATTAGAACCTTAATAGAGCATTTGAACAAATGCCCACTGGTTATGCCTCACTGTTACCTTATAACCAGGGCAAGTTCTTTTTAGAGCAGGTATTTCTTGGATAACATCTTTCATTCCTCTTCTTGTAACTCTTTATCTGTTATATGCTACAGCCTTCTCTACCATTCACCTCTCCATTGCCATCTAACTGATACCCATTTTCTTTATTTTTGTTTGTTTGTTTTGTTTTTTCTTTTAAATAGCATTTAATTTTCCTAATTATATGTAAAGACAATTTTTAACATTCATTTTTTTATAAAATTTTGAGTTCCAAATTTTCTCCCTCCCTTCCCTGCCCTCCCTTCTCCCTAAGATGGTAAGCAATTTGATATAGGCTATATATGTACACTGATACCCATTTTCAATTCTTCAGAGTTTTAAGTGTTCCATGACTAATAGAACTATAACAATACTAGAAAAATGTGGGTATTAAAAAAATGGTTCTATTTCTGGGAGAAAAAAAAACTTTAAAACTTCCCAAAGGCTATCAAGTCCCCTCTCCTATTCTATCATGGTCCAACTCGATGTTCATTTTCAGTATATATCTAAGATGTGTGGGTTGATGGCTGTGCTCTATAAAAGTATAAAATATACTTTCCATACCTTAAAGAGCTCACAACTTTGTTGAGACAAAATTAACAAACATGAAGAAACTGGAAAACAGCTAAGTGTTAAACTGTTTGCTACAGACTGTAAGTGATGGAAAAGTTCAGTGTCAGCTGACATAGAGTAAAGCTGACACAGAGGGTGGAATCTGAGCTGAATGGAAAAGAATATTCCTAGTGAGGGGAAACAGCATGAGCAAAGACTTGAAGGTGGGAATGAGCATAATGTAGATGAGAAACAATTAGGAGATCTGCTTGATTGGAAAAAGAGGGTACATGTGCTATAGAATGGTAGGAAATAAGGTTATATGAGTAGAATGCAACCAGATTATGAAGATCTTTAAAAGCTAAGAAGAGTTTCTATTTGATGCGATAGATAAGAGGAAACTACTATAAATCCTGGGCAAGGGAGTGACATAATAAAACATCAGATACCTTAACACTGGATATTCAAAGGATTTCAGAAACAGCAGAGTTTGCTGTTAGAGGATTTGTGCTAGTGATGCCGACTAGTTCCCAGCAGCAGATTTGGTCAGAATTAAAGGATTTTCACAAAGTGGAATCTCTGGAAGGACTTCTCATGTTCCCGGCCCCCATAAGCTCAGAAGGCCACTCCCCTCTAGGCAGTAATTCACTTACAGAGGCAGCCTCCCATCTGGAATTTCCCTGTAAGAACAACAACCACCACCAAAAAAAGACCCTTTTTTTTCCTAAAATTGTCTTTATGGAAAGATTTATGAGACTGGAAACATATCCCAAGGGGTGGGATGGAAGCCTCATTTAAGGGGTCATTTTAGTCTGGAGTGGAAAAAGACATGGTGAATCTACAAAAAGATGTTCCGCTGGTCCCTAGGGGAAAAGCTGGATGATCAGATTATTCTTTCCCATTTCCAATGCCTATGATCCTTTTGTATATTTTTGAATGAATATTTGAGTGATTTGGGATAGGAGATTGGCAGCTGAATAAGGAAAGGAGCTTCTTTCCCTCTTTATTTCTTTCTCTTCATTTCTCCCTCTTCCTTCCCAGAGATTCAACTAGCTAGAAGCAGGATGAGCAGCCTCAAAGAAGAAGAAATAAAAACAACTTGAAAATTATTAGAGGTCATGTCCTTTAATTTTTCAACCACATCAAAAAATAGACCAGAGCCCTATGTCTCCTGAGTAAGACCATTTTCTCCTTTTCTTTTGGTGAAGGGATTGAATGAATATGTCCTTCTAAGCATTTTGATTTAGGATTGAAACTACACTTCTCCCTTCCCATTCCCATAGAGAAAACACATGCACAATCTTATATTTTCAGTTCTGGAAAACCCATTTTTGCCTAATGTTGTTTCTAAAAGGGTCTCTAAAGTAGAGAAAGTGTGGCACAAGAGGACTGGAATGGGAGTCAGAGCCCTCAGTTCCAAATCTTGCTTTGGCTATTTACTATCTGCATGACCTATTTACTACGTGCAAGTCACTAAGGCTCCTTGAACCTCAGTTTCCTCATCTGTAAAATTAAAGAATTGAACAAGATCAATCAGTTAATATGTTAGGCATCTACTACATTCTAGGCACTCAGTTAAGCCCCAGTAACACAAATAAAACAAATTAAATAATCCCTCCTCACAAGGGACTTCCATTCTAATGGGGAAGACAATAGAGACAATAACTAAACATATATAGGATAAATATTAAAAAAATGCAAAGAAGTCAAATATGGAGTAGTCCAAGAAGGAGAACACTAGCATTTGAGATGAGGAAAGGCTTCAAATAGGAGGCAGTGCTTGAGCTGCTACATTTTGAAAGAGAGATCTTCTATGAGGTGGAGGTGAGGTAGGAGTACATTCTAGGAATAGAATTGAGGGCAGCCAATGCAAAGTCAGGAGAACAGAAGATGGAGGCTTGAGATAGGAGTGAGAACCAGAGAGAAGGACAGTTTAAACATCTGAGATTCCTTCCAAGTGAAAATTCATAAACAGACAATTTTCAGGTGAAGCAATCAAAGCTTTCTGTGGTCATATGAAAAAATGCTCTAAATCACTAAATCTAAATCACTAAAATCACTATTGGTTAGAGAAATGCAAATTACAACAATTCTGTGGTACCACCCCATACCTAACAGATTGGCTAATATGACAGATAAAGGAAAATAATAAGTGTTGAAGGGAACATGGGAAAATTGGGGCACTAATGCACTGTTGGTAGAGTTGTGAACTGATCCAAATATTCTGGAGAACAATTTGGAACTATGCCCAAAGGGCTATCAAACTGTACAAAATCCTTGATCCAGCAATACCACTACTAAGTCTGTATCCCAAAGATATAAAATATATTTGTACAAAAGTATTTATAGCAGCTCTTTTAGTGGTGGCAAAGAATTTGAAATTGAGGGTATGACTATCAATTAGGGAATGGCTGAACAAGCTGTGACATATGAATGTAATGGAATACTATTGTGCTATAAGAAATGATGAGCAGGTGGATTTCAGAAAAACCTAGAATGGCTTACATGAACTGATACAAAGTGAAGTGAGCAGAACCAGGACAACACTACACAGCAACAGCAATACTGTATGATGATCAACTGTGAATGACTTAGTCCTTCTCAGCAACACAGTGATCTAAGACAATTTCAAAGGACTCATGATGAAAAATGCAATCTACTCCCAGAGAAAGAAATGATGCAGTCTGAATGCAGATCAAAGCATACTATTTTTTCACTTTATTTTTTCCATGTTTTTTTTTCTTTTGGTTTGTTTCTTCTTTCGAAACATGACTGACATAGAAATATATTTTACATGATTGCGCATATATAACCTATTTCAAATTGCCTACCATCTTACTGAAGGGGAAGGTGAGGGAGGGAGAAAATTTGAAATTCAAAAAAATTTTAAATGAATGTTAAAAATTGTCTTTACATGTAATTGGGAAAAATACAATACTATTTAAAAAGCTAATGGTCTAATGATCCCTAGTAGGGAAAGAAACAGAAAAACCCTCAGATTTCTCCTCATTTCCCACCTAGCTATACTCATTTTAGCCTTCTTTGGCTTTTCCACTTTATTTTTCCAGTAAACTCATCACTTGGAAATCTTATTATCTTAGAAGATCTAATTAGCCTTATTCCTCACAATTCATTGGTACCCTCTGCTCCTCTGAATGGAGGGTAGAACCACAAATTTTTCCATTTAAAGAGAGGGAACAAGACTGGCATCTCTTCAGACATGTCATTTCCCACCTGACTGCACCAATTTTGGAATTCTTTAGCTTCTCCATCATGTCCTAAACCTGTACCTACCCTAACTCCCAGAGGGCACAGACTGTCTTTCTTTTTTCATATTTGTGTCCCCCACAATTAACACACTGACACATAGTAAGTAGTTAATATATATTTATTGACTATTAACAAATGCCATCACCTTCCACTGACATGGAGCAAACTATCAAAAAGATCCTAAGGCTCTTACATCCTTGACTCATATTCTTATGTGTTTTATGTTAATACATGATATGAGCATGGTATGATGCTGGTGGGCATTACCCATATAAATAACTTTATCTCGTGTTCACCTAAAAATCATTCAGAATTGAATAGGAATCTGAAAAGGTTTTCCATTTTTAAATTCTCAGATGAACTGTTCCTGAATCTCCTAGTAGCCTACCCTTCCCAAAACTAACACTATAAGAGGAAATGGATACAAAAGAAAATCATGAAGGACTTGTGCCTCAAGAAATCAGTATCATTGGAGAAACAAAACTCTCACAAGACAATAGCTCCCTCTTACAGGTCTCTGTCTCCCTGCTCGTATCATCACCACCATCACCTCTCTAATGGACTACCACAAAAGCCTTTGAATTTATCTCCCACCTTCAAGTGGCTCCCAGCTCCAATCCACCCTCCACATAGTTGCCAAAGTCATTTTCCTAAAGTACAGGTTACCCATGTCATAAATGCTTTCCCAAGAATTGGAAATTGAGAGGATGCCCATCAATTGGGGAATGGCTGAACAAGTTGTGGTATATGAATGTAATGTAATACTATTGTGCTATAAGAAATGATGAACAGGCTGACTTTAGAAAAACCTGGAAAGACTTATATGGTCTGATGCTGAGTGAAGTGAGCAGAACCAGGAGAACATTGTACACAGTATCAGCCAAGTTGTGCAATGACTAATATTGATAGACTTAACCCTTCTCAGCAATACAAGGATCTAGGACATCTCCAAAGGCCTCATGATGGAAAATGCTACCCACATCCGAAGAAAGAAACATGGAGTGGTTACTATTTGCTTTTTTTTTTCACTGTTGTGTTTTGTTTCCTCTTTCTGGTGGTTCCTCCTATTGGTTCTAATTCTTACTACATCACTAATGTGAAAATATGTTTAATAGGAATGTATATGTATAGCCTATATCAGATTGCGTGCCATTTTAAGAAGGGAGGTAGGGAGGGAGGGGAAGAAAAATTTTAAACTCATAAGCTCATGGAAGTTATTGTTGATAATTCAAAATAAATTAATTTTTAAAAATGCTTGCTCAAAATCCAATGGCTCCCTACAGCCACTCAGGTCAGATGTGAACTTGTTTGGCATTTAAAGTTTTGTACAACTGTTCTCTTTCTACTTTCTTGTCTTCTTACACATTTCTCCACTCCACACAAAATCTAGCCCACTTTCTGTCCTCCCATATGAAGCTCCATTTCTCTTCTCTGTGCCTTCACATTGGCTGGAGCCCATACCTGGAACACTCACCCACTTCAATTCCACTTGTTACAATCCCTGGCTTTATTCAAAACTCAGTCCGTATTGATAAATAGTCAAAGGATATGGACAGATAGGTTTCAATGAAGAAATAAAAACCACTTATAGTCATATAAAATGCCTAAATCAGTATTGATTAGAGAAGTGCAGATTAAAACAACCTTAAGATATCATTTTACACCTACCAGATTGGCTGAAATGATAGAAGAGGAAAATGACAAATGTCAGAAAGGATGTGGAAAAATTTGCGCAGTAATTTGTTAGTAGAATTATAAAATGATCCAACCTTTTTGGAGAGAAACATGAAATTATGCCCAAAGAGTTATTAAACTACCTATACTACTACTTGATGTATTTCCAAAGATGATTAGGGAAAAAGGAAAAGAACCTATATGTTCTAAAATGTTTATAGCAGCTCTCTTTGTGGTGGCAAAGAGCTGGAATTTGAAGGGATGCCCATCAATTGGGGAATGGATGAACAAGTTGTGGTATATGTGTGTGGTATATGTGATGGAATATTACTGTGCTATAAGAAATGATAAGCTGGTAGATTTTAGAAAAACATGGAAAGACTTGCACAAAATAATGAAGAGTGAAATGAGCAAAAGAACATTGTATACAGTTACAGCAATATGTTTTAAGAACAACTTTAAGTGAATAACTTATTTTGTCTATTTTAAATACCCAAACTAACTATAAAGGACAGATGAAGAAATTCATTATCTGTATGCAGAGAAAGAACTGATAAATAGAAGCATGTATAGAATAAATTTACATATAAATATTATACACACACATACCTACTTGTGTCTAATGATAGCCATACTTGGGTCGGGGTTGGGGGGGGGAGGAAGGAAAAAAAAAGAAATTTACTTGATAATTTTGTTGCATATTTGAAAAGAATAGCAAATTGTGCATAGCAGATTTGCGGTTTCATGTACAACCATCTTTTTTATTGTAATATGCTATGGAAATGCTTGTTTTATTACATAAATTAAAAATAAAATTTAAAAAATAACCAAAAAAAAAAAATACTCGGCCCAAGTGGCACCTTCTGTAAATGGCCTTTCCTAATTCCCTCAGCTGCTAGTGCCTTCCCTCAAAGGTTAACTTGTATCCAACTCATATACATTTTGTCTATACCTTTATATGTACATTATCCCTAGTGTTTAGCACAGAGCCTGACACAGAGTAAGAACTCAATTGATGTTGATCGGTTGCCTAATTAACTGAACACAGTGGAAAGAACACTGGCTGTCAAGTCAGAGAACCCAAGTTCAAATACCACATCTGACACCACCTATGGGAACTTGGGCAAATCACTTAACTTCCATGGGCTGATTTTGCTCATCTGTATGTAAAACATGGGGGTTAGACCAAAAAGCTGCTCAGGATTCTTCCACCTCTATAGCTATGATGCTATGATAACAATTAGATGGCAAAATAAGGTAACATATAATCAGTTATAAAACTGGTTCCAAGGAGGGAGAGATCATTGTGAATTTGAGAAGTTATGTGAGGCTTTCTGAAGGACTTGAGTCATCCTTTAAAAATGCATTAGATTTGGATAGGCAGAGGGAAGAAAAAAGGGCAGACTAGGAATGGGAAATAGCATAAGCAAAAGCACTGAAGGAGAATTAGCGAAGTATAGTTGAAAAATCATGGAGCTTGAAGTCAGAAAACATGGGTATGAATTCTAAGCCTGATATTTATTACCTGCCTAGCCATGGATAAGCCCCAGTTTCCAAAGGTGTAACATAGATATGGAACATTTATATAAACTCTTGGTTCAGCAACCAACCCCTACTCTACTGGCAAGTCAAGTCCCCAGATTCAGACTCCTCCTCTATCCCCTCTCAGTCTTCTAGGGGTAAACTGAAGGGGACTGGATGATTTTCTAATGTTTTGGCTTAAGGTCTCATTATGGTGTATTCCTCCCAACATCATTGCCAGTGATTCTTAAGCCAATGTCATTTACCTGTGCCAGGTAGTATCTCCCCAGTTGGTTGGCTGGGTGGTTGTCCTTTGTTCTCAAAGAGGACCAATATGATATCACTATGTTGGAGTCAAGATACAGTGTGCCCCACTGTGGCTGATCAGATCAATGTGAGCTCAGAAGGCTCTACCATAGGTTGGGCACAAATAGTCCATATGAACATTTGGAGTAGAGATGTCTCTAAATTTGCACATCTTTTGAGCTACTGAAATTCTGCTTCGCTCATAGAGCACATTGCCTTCTTTGATGCAGTCACACCATGCTTGGCAGTCCTTTGCCAGCATCTCCCATATCACACAATTGATTCCAAAGTTCTTCAGAGAGCTCGTAAGAGTGTCCTTGTATCATTTCTTCTGACCACTATATGAGCACCTTCCTTGCAGGCATTCTCTGTAAAATAGTCTTCTAGGCAAACATACATTTGGCATTTGAACAATGTGGCCAGCCCATCAGAGTTGTGCTCTCTGCAAATAGAGTTTGAATGCTTGGCAGATTAGCTTGAGAAAGGACCTCAGTGTCTGGTACTTTATCTTGCCAGGTGATCTTCAGAATCTTCCTAAGACTATTCAGATGGAAGCAATTCAGTTCCTTAGCATGGTGGCTCTGTAGACCTTTAGTTTGGTAGGCAGTCTAATACCTCTTCTTTCCCACACTTTCCTTCAGAGCCTCCCAAACACTGAGCTAGCTCTGGCAATGTGTGCATTAGTTTCATCATCTATGTGTACTTCTATATGTAGAAAGTATACTGCCAAGATAAGTGAACTTATTCACAGTATTCAAAATTTCTCCATTTGCTGTAACCAATGGTTCCACATATGGGGTACTGGCTGGTAGAGAACCCATGTTTTATTGGTGTTAACTGCTGGGCCAAAATTAGCTCAAGTAGCAGAGAATCAACCCACACTTGGTTGCATCTAAGCCTTAGAGGTTGCATTGAGTGCACAAGCATCTGTGAACCAAAAATCACACACCAACTCTCCCTCCACTTTAGTCTTGGCTTGCAACCTTTTCGAGTTAAATAATTTATCATCTGTCCAGTGGCTGACCTTGATGCCATTTCCATCCTCATGGAAAGTGTCTGACAACATTGCTGAAAACATCATGCTAAAAAGCATGGGAGCAAGCACACAGCCTTGTTTCACTCAATTTTTTGACTGGGAAAGTATGAGAGCATTATTCATCATCCAGAACCTAGGCAACCATGTCTTCAAGAAATTGACATACAATACTGTTGAACTTCTCAGGGCAACCAAATTTTGACAGAATTTTCCATAAGCCCTCACAACTGACAATACCAAAGGCCTTGGTCAGATCAACAGATGTTGTGTACAGACCTCTGTTCTTCTCCTGGCATTTCTCCTGGAGTTGTCAGGCAGCAAACACCATATTGACCATTCTGAAGCCATACTGGCTCTCAGGTAGATGACCATCTTCTAGGAGAAGGATCAGCCTATTAAGAAGGACTCTGGGGGGCAGCTAGGTGACACAATGGATAGAGTACTGACTCTGGAATCAGGAAGACCTGAGTTCAAATCCAGCCTCAGACATTTGGCACTTACTAGCTGTGTGACCCTGGGCAAGTCACTTAACCCCAATTGTCTCACCAAAAAGAAAAGAAAAAAAAGGACTCTGGCAAGAATCTTGCCAACACACACACACACACACACACACACTCATGATTGTCACAGGACAATCTATTTCCTTTACCTTTATAAAGATGGACAATGGAGGCATCCTTGAATCCTGGAGGACAACCTCCTCTTGTCATATAACCTGGAAAATTTCAGTCAGCTTTTATATGAGCGATGGACCCTCTGCCTTGTAAATCTCAGCAGGAATAGATTCAGCAGTAGGTGCTTTGCCACAGAAGAGGAGCCTAATGGCATTCAAAACTTCTTCTTTATTTGGAAATTTGGCTAGAGAGGAATTGGCTTCAACCTTAGGTAAACGGTCAGTGGCTTCAGCAAATTAATTGATGATGGAAGTGTTCAGCCCATCTCCCCAGTATCATGCCCTTATCACTAATCAATGTGGATCCATCAGCACTGAGTAACTGAGATGCACCATAAGTCTTTGGTCCATAAATAATCTTCAAGGCATCACAAAAGTACTTTGGATTGTTACTATCTGCATAAAACTGAATTTCATCTGCCTTCTTACTGAGCCATCTCTCTAAGCTTTGCTTGCACTTTACTTTTGATGGAGTTGAACACTGCCTTCTTAGAGATGGATGAATTAACCAACTAGGAAACCCTGTGGAGTCTTCATTTTTCTTTTAGCAGTTTCTGAATTTCCCCATCATTTTTTGTCAAACTAGTTTTGATGTTTGCAAGTGTTCTGATCCAGATGAGTAAATGCAATGCTGTACACCTACTCTGTGAAATCTGCCCACCTCTTTTCTGCTCCACTGTTGCCAGCCATGGGCTGGCTCTGCTTTCCCTCCACGTTAGCAACAAACTGTTACTGCTTGGAGAAGATCTCTAACCTATTGACATTAAATCTTCTGGTAGTCATCTTGCCTTGGAGCTGCTGATCTTGTTGAATTCAAATATTTAGCTTGGAGAGGATGTCTATGATTAGTCCAGCACTCTGCGTCACACATCATCTTAGTTACTCTCACATACTGTCTGTCTCTTCCCCTTACAATCACAAGTCTATTAAATGCCAATGTTTGGTACAATGGTGCATCCATGAAGTTTTATTGCATTTAGGTAAATGGAAGACAATGTTGGTGATGAGAAGGTCATGAGATGTACAAGTCTTCAGTAGTAGGTGACCACTGTTGTTGCTATTTCCAACTCCATTCCTCCCAAGAACTCCCTGCCACATCTGGTAGTCTGTGCCTATTCTAGCATTAAAGTCACCCAGAATTATAATCTTGTCCTCTTTTGTCACACTGATGATGAGGGTCTCCAGGTCTTCATAAAATTTTTCTTTGATCTCCTCAAGGTTCATCATGGTGAAAGCATAGGCACTGATGGTGGTGGCATGGCACCTTCCTGCAGGTGGCAATCATATTGTAATGAACCTGTCATTCATTCCTTTTGGTAGTCATATAAGCTTGTTGACTAGATTTGTTTTGATTGCAAATCCTGTGCCAGATTCACAGCACTCCCTTTCATGGTGGTCGCTCCAGAAAAACATGTATCCAGTTCCAACTTCAGTAAGCAGCCTGCATTTACCTGCCTTGTTTCATTCAGGGCTTCTATTTGGATACAATACCTGCTGAGTTCTCTCATAACAAGAGTTGTTCATCTTTCAGGATTTTGTGTTGTCCATGAGTGCACATATATTTCATGTATTAATGGTGAATGAAATCATCTTTGCAGAAGTTTTTGTACATCTTTTTGTTTTTTGACTGTAGGGTGGAATCCTCACCTGCCTCAGCAAGCAGGACAAGGTTGGGTAAAGCAGACAATTTTTAGGGCAACTTTTCTAGCCCCTTCCTCACACCAGAATGTGAGTAGTCAATCCTTAAAAGGCTGCTCAGACACCCAGGGGGCTGCTGAATCCTGTTGCTGCTTCCAGTGAGAAGATAATCTATGGCCTGGGCCACCTGTGTGCAGGGTTGTGACTACAGCTCTGAGTATCTGTACCTGCTGCTTCATCATTTGCCTGTTGCCACAGGACTTTGAGGTAGATAAAAATGGTCAAATGGTATGGGTGATGTTTTTTGATTCATGCATAAGTTGGATTTAAGTGAGCAGAGTTGTACAAAGTTGTCAGCCTCACTCTTCCAGAGTCATCAAAGTCCAGTGGCAAAACAAAGTCAAGATGACTGGTGATGGCTTGGGATGCAGTGGATGACCTTGGTGTCTTTGATATATAACCAAGCTCTAAGCGCTCCACAGTGCCTTCTTTAGTTATTTTCATGGCCATCGGAATAAATTGTTCTTCTCCACGCATTCCACTGGGGGAAATCTTCACATTCTTGGGTAGACACCTCCCTAATTCACCAAAGGGTTTGAGACTTTTCGATTAACCTCAATCTAATTTAGCCTGTCTGCTGAATCTCCCTAGTATCACTTAACCAGTTGCTATCTCTGTGTCACCAATAAGCAATTAACATCTATTAGCTCTTACAAAGGGAAGCCTGCAAAGAAATTATATCAAGAACAGAAGTATAAATATGTCTTTCCCAATTGGGCCACACTCTCCCTTCTACCTTCTCTATCCCTGGGGAGATTGGACCCAAACTTGAAATGGTTACTACAAAATGTTTCCACAGCTAAGTTCATTTCTAGGTGTTACGTGGTCGATGGACAAATCTCCCCCTTATATGCAAGACACAGCATTTGGAGCTGCTGTGTCAGTTCTCAGTTTGGTAGGCAGTCCTCAGCTAGATGAAACAGACTGATACTGAAAGTTGGCTCTTTCTTGGACCTGGCCACTTCAGTTACCAACTCCACCGTGGCTTCCCATTGTTGGACCTCTGGTGGTTCTTCCAAACTTTTGAAGCTCCTAGGTTGAAACTTCATCCATTCAATCTTTCACTCTCATTCAGCTAGGAGCAAAAAAAAAAAAAAAAAAAAAAAAAAAGGACACAACTAGACAAAAGCACCACGTTTGAAAATAATGCATTGGTTCTCCTAAGATAACAGGCCATTGGCTCTTCAACTCTCTCTCCCAACAATTCTTGTCTCCGTAATCATCAGGAAAGAGATGGAACTCCTCTATTAGAGCCTTGCATATGCACACTTAGTTCTGGCTTAGCAACCAGTTGAAAGGTTTTTATTTGCCTCCAGTAAGTAGATAGGAAATAGTCACAGAATACCTGTAAGTCCTCTGAAATGAGGGCAGAATCTCTCCATTAAGTATTATCACACACTTGCAAAAGCAGACTCATATTTGTGTACCTGTACATATACACATGCATGTACACATGTATTTTTAAATAATACTCTGAGATTGTACAAGGGAAGATTCTCTCCTGTCCAATAAGATTAAGTTCCTCTGTACTGTTCTTTTTTTCTTTTCTCTCTCAAAACAATCTTCCAGTAGCACATGGCAGATCATCAGGTTCACTGCTGATGACCATGGGAAATTTGTGGGAACCTGAGGACAAAAAGGATGGAGAGGCAAGACTCTTGGCCCAGAAGTCCCTGCAGAATCTCTAGAAATGGGGGTGGGGACAATAAAGAGTTTGTGGAAACCTGCTCTTCCCTATACAGAGCTGATTTGACTTTATCCTATGAGTAGGATAGTAGGGAGCAGGGGCAAAAAAATCTGCCTAACATTTTTTCTTTATTTCTTTCAAATATTTATTTTCAATTCCAAATTGTCTCTCTCCTTCTACCCCTTTCCCCAGGTAAGAAATACAATACTCATTATACATATGCAGTCCTGCAAAACATATTTCTATATTAGCCATGTTGTGAACAAAAAAGCAAGAAAAATAAAGTGAAAAAAAATGCTTCAGTCTGCATTCAAAGTTCATCCATTCTCTCTGGAGATGGATAGCATTCTGCCTACCAATTTAACAATAATTCTAATGAGAACTATTTTGCTTCCCTATGGAACAGTTTAAAAAAAGGCCTTTTACTGGAAAATAGAGTCCTCAGTACCCATTTCCTTTGCTTTATTCTGAAATAAGCTTAGAATGACTTGGGATTAAAGTCTACCCTGAAAAAGCCTCAAAGAAGGTCAGAGTTCAGGCCTTCATCCAAGCATCCTGATTTACAGATCTCTTGAGAAAAGACTTGGGTACATCTGAGGCTTCCAAGATTTGGCCAAGTCAGAAGACAGACACAAAAAGAGCCTCTTAACTTGTGATTCAGAATTTGCTGACTGTGCCAGAAGCCCAAAATGCAAAATACCAAAGATGAACTAGTTCAGTCACTGTTGTTCAGACATCCTCAAAATAATGTGAGATTCTGTTTCAAGTCGCCCTGATTTAGAGGAACCGTTTTGAGGTCATTCTGAATTTAGGTAAACTCTTTCAGCTCCTTTCTAAATGAAATGGCTACCTATTTTTAGAGAGACTAGGGGCTTCATGTTTAACTAGTCTGGGAATAAACATCGTCCTCATTCCTTCTATTTCAATGAACACAGCTGTCTGGGTGGGGACATAAACATCCCCCTGTGATACTGTGAATCCAAACACAACAATGTCAGTCTGGTGTGTGTGAGAACCAGGAAATGGAGTTGACAATAAATTACAATGAGCCTGACCTCGTCTCCTTATCTTACCCAAATGAAATGCAACAAACAATGTACAAAAGGAAATTTTGAAATTGCCAGTTTTAAAATTCGACAGTCCTGCTAAGAGCACAGTTAGCAATTATTTTTCAGTAATTATGCATGGGAACTCACATTAAAAATTTCTTTTAAGTATGAATCTAATTGGAGGGAAACATCTCTCCAGTGGATTCTTGCTTTTCCTGGTCCAACACCGTGAGGAGCAAAGCCAAAGATGATATCCAATGGAGGAAAGGCATTTTCAAAGGCACTTATTGGTAAGTCAGTAATCAATCAATCTATTAATCAACAAGTATCTGGTATGTGCTTACTATGTGGCAGGCATTAACTGTGCTAATCCCTGGATATATAAAGAATTGGGAAAACATAGTCCCTGACCTCAAAGAGATCACAAACTTCTTCCTCCAGGTCTCTGGTACATTGCTCCAATCGCCTCCTGCCCTTCCCCTTTATCCACTATAAAAAAGATTATCAAATATAACATGAAGCACAACTGCTGAACCCCAAATCCTTTCCTTGACTCTTCAAAATATCATTCTCTTCAAACTGAGACATCTTTGCATTTGTGGCCACCAAACTGAATATCTTAGCAATATAGCTACCTTTTAAAAGACAACTGAATGTGTGACCCTGGGCAAGTCACTTAACCCCATTGCCTAGCCCAAAAAAAACAAAACAAAACAACTGAAGTTTCCAATAATCATTTCCTTTAAGCCAAAAACAAAGTTTTGCCTGCATTCTGTAAGCTGTGCTTACTTCCTAGCTTAAACTTCCAACTGTTAAAAAGCAATCATTTTTCCCTTTCTGCTTCCTCAGGATATTTGAGATAACCTGAACTGTTCTTCCAATACTGCTCAAATGATTTGATATTAAGAGGCTCATAGTCAGGTATTAATAACGACAACTACCTTCATTTACTGCTGACAACTATACAACCGTATGACATAGGGGAATACAGGAATTCAAACTGGGTTGCTTCTATATGACTAATAACCAACTAGCACATTTTATTTATATACACATGTATATATATATATTACATACACATATATATACACATACATATATACATATGTATATATACATATACATACATACATACACACACACAACTAGAGATTTGTGGCTAGAAACTCCTTTGTTAAACTATAGAGGGAAAAAAGATCTCAATATTAACAGTTTAACCTTAATTCTTTCCATTAAAGGAGCTTGAAATCCTAAAGGTGGGAGGCATAATAAAGGTCATCTAGATACTGGGGCAAAGCTACACAAAGCAAATTGACTCATGCAAGGTTCATAGTGTAACAGATTCTGAACCAGAAGGGAATTGAGAGGTCATCAATTTCAAATCCGTCATTTTACATTACTATAGCACAAAAGCATCACATCTTCCCTAATAGATACAGGGGAAAAGAATATGAAGACAGTTTTCAAAAGGAGAAATGTTAGATGGAGCAGAGGGTATAGTGAAGGACTTGGAGTCGGAAAGACAAATTGGAATTCTGACTTACTAGTTGTGTGACTCTGGGCAAGTCACTTAACCTCTACTGGCCTTAATTTCCTCATCTATAAAATGGGGGGTAATAATAGCACCAACCTCCCAGAGTTATTAAATCTTAAAGTACTAAATAAATGCTGACTATGAAATACTAATAATTACAATAATCATTTGTCAGGTATGTTATAGTGGCTATTTATTTGGGGCACAAATTGTACTCAATAGCCACTGAGGTCCTTTCCAACTCCCAATATTGTGATTCTGTCATAAGAAAAAATGCAGTTTTAAACAACTCTGACTTTCCACCACACTACTGCAAAATTGGCAAAAAATACCAAAGATTAAAATAGTTGATGTTAGAGGGACTGTGGGAAATCAGGCATGCTAAAACATTTTTATGGGGGCTACAATCTAGTCCAAACATTCTGGAAAATAATTTGGAATTATGCAAGAAAAGTTACTAAATTTTCCACAACTTTTTACCCAGCAATCCCACTACTGGATAAGTGTGCACTTCAAGGAAAATTTAAAAAAAAATAAAGGTCCAAAATAGACCAAAATATTCAAAGCAAGACTCTCTATAGTAGCTAGAAATGAAATGGGTAAGCAGCATCTGGGGAATGGTTGAGGCAATTGTGGTATATGACTATAACAGAATATTATTCTGCTATAAGAAAGAATTATGAGGAATTTAAAGAATCTTGGGAAGACTTTTTTAACTGATGTAGCACAAGGCAAGGGGAACAATGTATAGAATGCCCACAAAAAAATGTAAATTAAAAAATAAATTTGCTGAACTCAGATAAAATGGAATTACCACTGTTAAATCCAGAGTCCAGATGACTGCATATGACAGAAACAGCTAGTACAGGCAGACACAGTTGCTCTATTAGTTGGTTTTGTCCACCTATTTTTCTTTATTGTAAGGGAAAGTTTTGGGAGGAGGGGCCATAGGGTACAGAAAATGACTGTGATGCAAATAATATAAAGATAGTATTTTTAAAAGCATATCTATAATCACCTAAAACTAGACCAACAGTTACTAAAAATCAATGCATCACAAGTCAGGACCAGCACAGGTAGGGTAAGTGCTACTACATACAAACTCACATAAATTAATATTTTTTACACTGAATAGACACAAACAATGAATGAGCTGTGTTCTCACATTTATAATAATAATAATGATAACGATAATGATACCTTATGCTTGTGTAGCCCATCATAGTTTTCAAAGCATTTTCACATGCATTATCATCTCAGATATGGGAAATACCTTGTCTATATAGTAGGCAGGACAGAGATCATTGCCCCACTATATGGATGAGCAAAGTAAAGCCCTACCCAAGATAACATAAATGTAATGTGGCAAAACCAGTACAAAACTCAGGTCTTATGGTTCCTAGTTCGAAGTTGTTTATGCTACACCACAGCTGCTTCTCCTTGCTCTATGTATGAGCTCCTACCTGTAGGAAATGAATTTTCAGTTTTGTATCATTGTTTTCTTTATCCCTAAGGTTGTGTGACTCTCATAGGCCCCATAAGCAAAGGGACTTTATAAGAGCTAATATTAAATGAAGAGCTCACTCTATCTGGGTGCTTTGGGTCTTCTATGGACTTCTCCATCATTGCTACGTGCTGGGTACTTTCTCCCCTCCTCTTGAACCTTCTCTCCTGCCCACCCTCTCTAGCTTTTCAGTTTCCTTTTGTGTGTTTTTTTCCTCCCATTAGATTGTGAGCTCCTTGAGGGCAGGACCTGGCTTTCTTTTTATTTGAATCCTCAATACTAAGTACAGTGCCTGGCACATAGTAAGAAATAAATAAATGTTTATTGACTGACTTAACTGAGTGGAGGGCAATGTTAAGGTGGACAAAATACTTCATATTCATTATTTCATTAAATCCTCACATTCTTCATCCAGAATCCTGATCTACATCGTGCCACTAGACTCAGATGACTCTGGAAGAAATAGTGAGGCTGGTGACTTTGCACAGCCCTCCTTCACTTAAATCTAATTCACTTGCAAATCATGGTATCGTCTCCCAGATGTCATGGTCCTCTTTGAGAACAAAGGACAAACAATAATGATCAGAATTCTTTCAAAGTTGTTTTTCATAAAAATGTTTCTGTGCTCAGACAAATCATTCTCCTAGTTCTACCTACTTCATTGCATCAATTGATCAACTCTCTCTGAAATCATCTCTTTCATAATTTCTTATGGAACCATAATATTCCATTACATATTCATATAACATTTTGTGCAACCATTCCCTGTCTAAAAGGCAATCCAAGAAGTCCCATTGGATTCTAACTTTTTTTTCTTTTTCCCTCTTTTAATCTTCACCACTCTATCAGAAAGTTTATTTTGCTTTTTTTTTTTTTGGCAATTGGGTTTAAGTGACTTGCCCAGGGTCACACAGCTAGTAAGTGTCAAGTGTTTGGTCTGAGGCTGGATTTGAACTCAGGTCCTCCTGACATCAGGGCCAGTGCTCTATCCACTGCTCCACCTAGCTGCCCCAGAAAAGTTTGTTTTGTCAGCAACCATTTCCATCCTGTTATTATCCTCTCTCTCAACCACCATTCCCATCCCCCCTCCTGCCATCTCCTCTTGTCTCCCCATTGGGCTGGATATATTTCTATAACAAACCATGTATGTTTATGTTTGAAAGTGCATGAGCTCAGCTTTGCCCACTTCAGATAAGAGTGAGGTTCTTCTGTTCTCCCATCATCCCCTCTTCCATGTTTGTATACTCTTCTCCTCACACATCACAATTATAAGAAATAGAAGCTACATTCCCTTCTTCCTCCCTTCCTCCCCACATTAGTGTATTCCTTTTATCCTCCCTTCTCTTTGCTCTCTTCAAACCCTCAGAACAGAATCAATCTACCTCACTCTTATCTAACTCCCTCACTAGCCTTTAAAGACATTAAGGCCTTGAAGGGACACTTGTTTCTTCTTTCCCATAAGAATATTAGCACTAGTAGTGGTATTGCTTTTTGCTCTGTTATGGAAATGCTTGTTTTATTTCTTAAGTTCAGAATAAAATAAATAAAATTTTAAAAAATAAAAGGAATAAAGAAAGAATATTAGCACTAAATCATCATACTGCTCTTTCCAATTCTTCGAATAAATTTGCCTTGACTATTGTGTTTGTATTGCAGAGTTGTGATTTAGCAATGATCTTTTATCAGAAATGCTTGAAAATCCTCTGTTCTATTAAGTGTCTATTTTCCCCCTTGTAAGATTATATTTAGCTTTGCAGATAAGCTATACTGATTCTAAGTCATGTCTTTTGTGTGAGTGAGGGCCAGGCACCACCCCCTGCTACACTTTTAGGTGAAGTGCTCTTGCTTCTTGATCACATCTTAGATCTTCTGGGTTCTTAAGCTGACCTTGATCTTGAAAAATTTCAGAGTGCTAGATTTTCAGAGTGCTCTCTGGCATTTCAGGACTGAGTGTTAGGGAACTTAGAACGTAAGGGTCTGGACCAGGGGTGGGAAACCTATGGCCCTCTAGGTCCTCAAGTGCAGCCCTTTGCCTGAATCTAAACTTAGATTTGTTCTGTGGAGTTTGGATTTAGTCAAAGGGCCGCTCCTGAGGACCTAGAGGGTCACATGTGGCGCAGGTTCCCCACGCCAGACTTGAGCTGTTCTGATCTGAGCATCTGAGTACTGCAGTACCACACTAGTGGTTGAATGGTTCATGGTCATTGCCTGCTGCTGCTTCCAAAGCTCCCACCCTGTGACTTTCTCAGGGGAGTCTTCCACTCTTGCTGCCTATGAACACAGAGCCTTTCAGGCCATATGTGTTTAATGTCTGGCTGTAAAAGGAATCCACCCTACATTGGGGCTGTCATTGCTGGAGTGACTACTTTTCCTCTTGTTCTTAGGGAACTACTGGTGCAGTTCTGGGGTGGAAGAAGTCACTTACTATAGTTTCTCATTGGATTTCTTGATCATTATTTCATCTGGTGAGAACTTCAGGGTTTTTCTAGAGTGTGGGTATGGGAGCTGAATGGTCTGTCTCCTGTTCAAGTAACCATCTTGACAGGAAATCCCTGGGTTGAGTCTTGAATGAAGTTAATGACTCCAAGAGATGGAGGTGAACCTTCCAAGCACGGGGACAACTTGTACAAAGGCATGAGGCAGGAAATAAAGTGATAAGTAGAAGGAACAGCAAGTAGCCCAGGTTTGGGTAGAGCGCAGAATGAGTACAAAGAACTAAATGTGAAATTAGTCTGAATGAAAATTGAATCTCAAATGTGAAAGGTTCTAAGTGTTACATTCAGGAATTTATATTTTATCTAAAGCAGATAATTAGTCACTAAAGCTTCTTCTTGAGTAGAAGTGGCAAGATTAAGATTGTGCTTCAAGAGTATCAATTTGATGGCTGAGTGGAGCATGGAATGGAAAGGGGAGACAGACTAGAAGCAGGGAATCCAATTAGAAGTTTATTTCACTAGTTCAGGCAAGAGGTGATGAGGGCCTGAAATAGAGCGGTGACTAAGTGGAAAAAAGAGAGCGGCTGTGAGAAATGTTATGGGTACAGAGTCAGTAAGACTTGGTAACTGATTGAATACTGGGAAAAAGTTCCTTTCAAAGGAATATAGCATTGGATTCTTTTATAGAATGAACTTTCCTAATATATTTCCATAGGATCACATGTTCAGAATTTCAAGAACCATCAGTAAAAGTTAACCAGTACAACTTCCTTATTTTTCAGAGGAAAAAAACTGATGCCCAGATATTATCCATTTACACAAATAGATTTGCATTCAACTTTTTTTAAGACTGCCTCTATTGTGTAAAATCAGGAACGCTGAATTAGCAATTTTTTAAAGGAAAAGAAATTTGTACTAAAAAAATCTTTAATTATTGGGTTCATTTTCTTGAGAATTTGGGGGTTGGCTCCCCATCCCCCTACAGTGATGGGGGTGTGGGGGTGTGTGTGTGTGTGCGTGTGTGCGTTCACACACGTGCGTGCCCACTAGTGATTAAGGGCAATTAACAAGCTCAGAGTGAGAGAACACACCTGGGATAAAAAGAGCATAGGTCCCAGCTGTGACCTGAAAGACAAACAAAATGCCATGCCAGGGTCAAGCCAAAGAGTTCACCAGTGTCAACAGATCCAAAGGATTAGGCAAGAGTTTGTGGAACAGATGTTGGAAGAGCAGTCAAGCAGGAAGAATGGGAGGAGGGAACAGAGAGGTCAACATGGAATAGGTCAGGTAACACTATGAAAGAAACAGCAAAACGCAATGAGGCATCAGGCAACAAGAGTGTTCATACAATTCCTCTGTATTAGAGAGCATTGTTTTATGATAGCAGTAGGTTTGCCATGTTTTCTCTTTTTCCAGAAACTTTGAGGGAGATAAGAACCTAGACAAAAATTAATCTAAATAGAATGCTATATGAAACATTAAAAATAACAAACAAGTTTGATTTAAAACAGAAGAATGTTTAAATTTAGATGAGGCTGTATCCATTGTAATAACATAAACTCTAATGTATTTCGAATCCAAAATGGAAAATTCAAATAAACACAATTACTTTTTGTAAAACTTTATGAGGATCAGAATGACATTTCGACATGAGTCTGAAGTACCTTTTTAATCATCAAAGAAAAATTTTATTAATTAAGTAAAAATTAAATTAATTAATTAAAAACTAAATTTAAAAATTAGCTCTATATGATTTTATTTTATCAGTTCTGAGTAAACTAATAGGTTCTCCACATGTGCCAAATAAAATAACAAGTAACTCTGTTATTCAAGATCAGAGTTAACAGTTACATTGTATTTTTACAGTTTATCCACTAAACTCCTACTCTAATGCTTTATCTGGTGTGGCGATAACCCTGGATTCTAAAAGGTTACACCAGCAGAGCTCAAAGTCTGGCAGATCTAGCCAAGTGGGAAAGACATCCAATTCTATGGGCTAAGTGCAACTCTGAACTGTTTCTGTCATCTGAAGATCAGCCTAATTAAGTTTGGAAAGGCTCATCACCAAAAAGCTGCCATCAGATAATTATTTCAACCCTCAGTTAAGCATTAAAGCATCTACTAAGACATGGGATGGAGATGCTATCTGTATTAAGAGAGGGAGTTCCAAAGCAGATTAAAAAAATAATGGAGACTTGAAATATATCACTTGGAACTTATAAAGCCCTTCACATACTTGGTATAATTTATTATCATGGATTTAGAGTTTCAAGGAACTTTAGAAATCATCAGATAGGGGTCTGGAATGCAGGCAGACCCCAATAGCTTGGTCAAATGATGTAACTTCTCCATGTGGAGAACCGGGGAACCTTGATCCTGGAAGATCATTATGATATGACATCATTACGACAGTCCTTAGAGAAACTATAACTGACTCAGGTTGGCTAATCATGAAGTAGGGAGGAGCCTTTTTCAATTAGTTTCATAACTTGAGCTGTCAAAATCTTCAAAAAAAATCTGAGTCAGTTTTGGGCTTTTTTTGCCCAAAATTCAGTGACTCACTCACAGCAACCCTAAAGAGAGAGTAGGATGTAAGGGGAACAGGCTGAGGGTCTGTCTGTCAGTCTCTCTCTCTCTCTCTCCAAATAACCCCCAAGAAACAGGCCTTGGTCTGTGCCTTTTAATTCATTCATTGCCATTCTTGGTGAAGGAAGTGGAGTCTCTGAGCTTGTTTGGGAGAGCAAACCACAGAAATCTAGAAGTTGGAATCCAGGTTGAGTTTGCCGGTCAGCATAGCATTTATGTCTGAGAAACAAGTAGTGATCTTCAGGACTCCAGGCCAGCAGAAGGATTCACCCAGTTATGCAATATCTAGACCTGAACTTGGTGGGACCAATGCTAAGGAGAATCTGAGCAATATTTTGAACCTACTCCACCAGAGACCAAGGTGAATAGGAAGATTATACACCAGAGGTACAGATGAAATGTTTGTGCATGTGTTCTTGCAATGTCCTTGAAATGCATATCCCCTTGTACAGGCTGATGGTGACTTTGGGCATAGGCCCCCTAACTAAAAAACAAAACAAAACAAAGCCAGTCCCAGGGACAAGCCAGTGGCAATAGCAAGAGACCATGCTCCTGTCCCTCAAGGGCATGTGACCTGCCTGGACCAGAGAGACTGGATTCAGCACTGAAAAAGTCCTTAAAAATCATCTAGTTCAAAGGTATTAAATCCCACACTACTCCACAAACAGCCTACAACCCTCCCAAGTGCAGCCTGAACTAGATCAAAATGTAATTGGGAAATAGTGAACAAAGGAAATAAAAATACAATAAAACATAGATAATATTACATTTTAAAACTAAGGCAATAGTGGCCACAGGAACCTTTATGTATGGATTAGTGGCCCCCATTCCTATTTGAGTTTGAAATCATCCATCTAGTTCAAACCCTCTCCTTTGTTTTACAGGCGGGGAAAATATAGGTGGGGTGGCAAGAGAGGTATAACAACTTGCTCTAAAACACCCAGGTAATAAATAACAAGGGGCAGTTAGGTGGTACTGGACCTAGTCAGGAAGACTCATCTCCCTGAGTTCAAATCTGGCCTCAGACACTAGCTGTATGACCCTGGATGAGTCAGTTAACCCTGCTTGCCTCAATTTCCTCATCTGTAAAATGAGCTGGAGAAGGAAATGGTGAACCACTACAGTATCTTTGCCAAGAAAACCCCAAATGGGGTCACAGAGAGTCGAATACAACTGAAACGACTCAAAAACAACAAAATAAATAAAAGCTGGGATTAAAACTCTGTCCCTCTCCAAATACAGTGCACTTTCCAAATTATCACTGATCTCCATCACAGTCTTGTGCAAAAGGCAATGCAAGATTTATCACTTCCATTTTACAAATTAGGAAACTGAGACTCAGAAATTATATGAGTTTCCCAAGACATAACCTGTAAGTGTTAGAGACGATAATCAAGAAAAGGGAGGGAGGGAACAAGCATGGGCCAAGTGTTTTTATTTTCTTAATAAATATCTCAGAACAACCCTGGGAGGTAGGTGCTACTGTTATTCCCATTTTACAACTGAGGAAATTGAGGCAAACAGAGGTTAAGTGACTCGCCCAGGGTCACAAAGCTAGTAAATGTCTGAGGTTGAATTTGAACTCTGGTCTTCTTGACTTCATTCCTGGCATTCTATCCATTGCATTCAAAACCAGATTCTCTGATTTCAAATCCAGTACTTTTTTTCCACCACAATATATTGCTGCTACTGTATTCAAATCACCAGGACACACTCTGTTCCCAGATGTTTCTGAATTAGCTGGTGTTTGTTGTACTTGAATTTTCTTTCTTTCATAAACTGGGACATGTGGAACTACTCTGGACTGGCCTTCAGTTCTGTCTGATGAGGAGCATGGAGCCAATAGGAATATGGCAGAGACAGCACATCACTGTGAAAAGTCTGCTGGATTGGGAGCCAAAGGAGCTGAGTTCAAATCCCAGCTCTGGTCCTTACTACACCCATGAAACCTTGGGTAAGGTGCTTAACCTGTCAGGACTTCCTATTTTGTTGTTTAGTCATTTTCAGTCATGTTCAACTCTTTGTGACCTCATTTGGGGGGTTTTCTTGGCAAAGATACTGGAGTGGTTTGCCACTCCATTTTATAGATGAGGAACTGAGGCAAACAGGGTTAAGTGACTTGTTCAGGGTAACATAGCTAGTAAGTGTCTGAGGCTGGATTTGAACTCAGGTATTTCTGATGCCAGGCCCAGCATTCTAGTCACTGTGTAACCTAGCTGCCCTTCCTGACCATGTGCTTCCTCATATGTAAAATGAAGGAGTTGAACTCTATGTGCTCTTAGGTTCCTTTCAGCTCCAAAACTAGGATCCTATGATCCTATGAACATTACTTAAGGGGAAACCAGGCTACATAATATAATACTGTAATAGTTCAAAACCACCAAGACACAGACTTATCTAGAGAGAGATGTTATAGCTGTTGAGAAACATTAGCTGTAACGGCAGCTAGGTGGCGCAGTGGATAGAGCACTGGTCCTGAAGGCAGGAGGATCTGAGTTCAGTTCTGGCCACAGAACAAACATTTGACACTTACTAGCTGTGTGACCCTGGGCAAGTCACTTAACCCCAATTGCCAAAAAAAAAAAAGAAAAGAAAGAAAGAAAAAGAAACATTAGCTGTGGTAAAACTACAGTATAAACTCTGAAAGAAGAGGTCACGTGCCAGGAGATACTCAGCAGTCACATTTTTTAATAATATATAATATTTTTCCCCAATTACATGTTCAGCAATCACTTTGCTAAAGAGATGCCCTGCTGTGGATCCTGTACCAGCATGCTGGGGCAATGCTAGGGAAAGGAAATGGCTTCTTGGTATTGGGATACTACTCTGGATAGCAGTCTACCATCTTTTTTTCTGAAGAGGAACGACTTTCAATTTCCCCAAATTCTTAATCTCTGAGAGAACTCGGAGCACAATGTCCTACTGATAGTAGAAAGGTGTTGACAGAGGGAAGGTGAGAGACAGCTGCTAACTAAGCTTTCTTCCCTTCTGGGAATCCCCAGAAACCCCAGGAATGGGAAGCATTGCAGCTGTTTTGGGAGATTTTACCAGGTAAGATTTCCAAACCAACCGGAAGATCATTCCCAATTGGGTTGTGGAGGCCTGATCTGGAATATACATTGTGCTGTTCACCCTTTGCACACTCCATCTCAGTTATGGTCAATATAAGGCATGAAGCCCACACTAGCACCCCCCATTTCTCCTTCCCCTGTGTATGATGCCCACCACTGGGCACCCTTTCACAGGATGAGATTTGGAGTAAGTGCAGCTGGTACAGTTCAAATTAATAGTCCAACATTTATTCTAACCAGAATCTTAATCATTGTGTCACTGGCAGCCCAACAGGTGCCCTCCCACAAGGGGCTCTGGCTCTGGACTCAAGCTGACCTAGATTAGGGTGGGGGCAGGGAAGGGAACCTGATCCCCAAAAGAGGGAATCAGGTTTCTCATGCTTTCTCTGGTTCATCATGTCCCTGCTCCAGAGTAGAACCCTGGGGAAATTCTCTCAAACAAAGCTTAAAGGTAGCTAATGTTTAGGGTCTCCCCAAATGGGATTAATAGAGTCTCTTCTTGAAAAGGTATTCCAAGTACATAATAATAAGATTCAAGTATAGGACTGCTAGGGCAGATAGATGGTACAGTGCACAGAGTGCCAGGCCTGGAGTCAGGAAGACTCCTCTTCCTGAGTTCAAATCCAGCCTCAGACACTTGTGGGATCTGGGAAAAGTCACTTACTCCTATTTGTCTCAGTTTCCTCAGCTGTAAAATGAGCTGCAGAAGGAAATGATGAGCCATTCCAGTATCTTTTCCAAGAAAATCCCAAATGGGGTCACAAAGGGTAGGACACAACTGAACAACAAATAAAACAGCTATTTATTTCTTGGGCCACAAAAGAAATGCTAAAAGACTTGTAAGCATTTTAAACAAGTATTTAAAACACAAAACAATAACCCATCACTATGATCTCTCCAAAAAGTAACTGCTAAACAGACATTTCATTTTTACCTCAGGCTTGTACCATCCAAGAGACTCACAAAATCCAGATGTTCTATTCAGTCAGAAATAAATTATTAGTCATTTCAGGTTCAAGATGATGTCCTCTGAGAACTCGAATAGTTGCAGGAAGCACTTACTACTGGGTCAGTTGGTACCAACTCAGTAACACAAGAACTTTCAAACTCATAGAGAGGCCATAAAGGCTGGGAACGTTCATCTTTCATGATTGGTAGTTGTTGATCTCAGACCTTTGCTCAAGGAAGAAACACAAAAGCAGAAGAAGACAGCCAAAAGACTCCAGCTCACCAAAGCAAGTTCGTGTTATATCATGAAAACCTGACATCCCACCCCCACCCCAAGTACAAGCGAAAGATAGAAGAGTCCCAACAGGCCTCTTAGAAAAAAAAATGTTAAAGCCTTTCTAATACTCATAACCTACCAAGAGTGGTAATTCCTCCATTTTTCTTCTATAGAATCCCAGTCACAGAGACAAAAAAAAAAAGTCAAGAGTTATTGAGAGATGTTGTTCGGCAAGGGACCACAGCATGTGTTCCCAAGGAAAGATTCTAGAGCTGAAGTGTTAAACTCTCTGTCAGCATGAGTAAGGCCCAACCACATAAAATATAATTGAGAAATGTTTACCAAAATAAGTAAAAATACAATACAACATAGATTATGTTAATTTGGGGGTTTCTAGGTCAATATGCAGCCCACAGGGATAGAACTCAAATGTTCTGGAGTCAACTAGAGCAGTTCCTTGATTGTTAAATCTTTAGTATTTGGCACACACCTCAGAAATCAGCAAAGCCACAAATCTTGGCTTGATTAATTGTTTTATTGATTAGACTTTAAAAAGTGATAATGAAAATGTTAATAACACAGATTAAACTTAAAAGTGTCTTGTGTACATAATGTTTTGTTTTGTTTGAGCCTGTTGTTAAACATTTACCAGCATACATTTTTAGCACAACCCCACTCCATGGAAAGTGTCCCAATCCACCCCCACTAGAGTCACTTAGTTCCTTAATTCTGATGTATAATGTGTAGGGGTTCTGGAGCAGACTGAACTAATATAGAATATCCCCAAAATACAGTAGGAGCTGGGTGGCTCCTGCCAGCCTTAACCAGTACTCACTCTTTTCTTTTCATACTTTCTCACCACCCAGTATAGACCCACTACAACAAGACAGACCAGCACCCACTCTGTTATCCATTTCCTGTAAATAATATAGTGCAATTAGTCATACCTTAAGTCAGCTTTTTCCACAAAATCAACTGAAGGGAAATCTTCTGTTCACAAAGGGCTGCTTCTACCCTCTCCCACGGCTCAGTTCCTTAGTCTCACCACTACACTGACAAGGAGACTATGAATTACGAGGATATTAAGAGGCAGACCTATTTGAAGCATAAATCTACTTTATAATGTCTCTAATAGTCAGTCATCCAGTTTCTACTTTTCTATTCCTCTAAAAACAGAAAATCTACTACTTTTTGAAACAATCCATTACATTTGGAAACAACTCTAATTGTTAGGCAGCTAAGGGGCTCAGTAGACCTGGAGTTAGCAACAGTAAGACCTGAGTTCAAATCCAGCCTCAGACACTTATTAGCTATGTGAGCCTGGGCAAGTCATTTAACCTCTGTTTGCTTTAATCCACTGGAGAAGGAAATAGCAAAACACTCCAATATCTTTGCCAAGAAAACCCTATGGACAGCATTGACGTATTGAGGGTCATGAAGAGTTAGACATGACTGAACAAAAATTGTTAGGAAGCTCTTTATATTGAATTAAAATCTGTCTGCCTGTAATGTCCACCTGTTGGTCTTAATTCTACCTTCCTGAGACAGGAAAAGTCTAATCTGTCCAATGTTTAGCACAGTGCCTGGCATGTAGGTGGTTGTTGTTGTTTAGTTGTTTCAATAGCATCCGACTCTTCATGATCTGATTTGGGGTTTTCTTTAGAAAGATACTGGAGTGGTTTGCCATTTCCTTCTCCAGCTCATTTTACAGATGAAGAAACTGAGGCAAACAGAGTTAAGTGACCTGTCCAGGGTCACACAGCCAGTAAGTCTCTGAGGCTGGATTTGAACTCAGGTCTTCCTGACTCCAGGTCGAGAACTCTACCCACTGCACTACCCAGTTGCATGTAGGTAAGTACTTAATAAATGTTAGTCAACTGTTACCCATAGGATAAACTCTCAAATCCTTAATGAAGATAAGATTTAGAGCCAGTAGGAACCTTATAAGTCATCTAATCAAGCCCCCTCCTTTTAGGAAGGAGGAAACCAAGAATAGAAGTCTTGTTACTTATTTTGGCCACAAAGGAAATAAATTGCAGAACAGGATTTGAACCCAGATCCTCTGTAGTTTTTCCAATATACCACATTAATTCCTCCACTATCATCTCTCTCCAAGCCTTACCCCTCAAATCTTCTCTTCTTGAGGCTAAACACTCCCAGTTCCTTCAACCAATTCACATAAAGAATGAGCTTAAGCCAGCTCCACTGTTACCATAACTAGAAAAGCAGAACAACTGATTTGTTGGGCACAAAACTAGTGCCTTCTGCCAATAGCCCTAACAAGAACTGCAGTGACAGAGGCAGTGAGGTGGTGCAGTGGATAGAGCACTGGCCCTGGAGTCAGGAGGACCTGAGTTCAAATCCGACCTCAGACACATAACACTTACTAGCTGTGTAACTCTGGGCAAGTCACTTAACCCCAATTGCCCCACAAAAACAACCAAACAAAAGTGTCTATCTCACTCCATAGGCAATTTATAAGAGAAAAGATAGCACAGGCTTCTGAACAAGTATTTCCTAAACTACTCTTTATACTATAGACCTGAATGTGTTAGGAGAGAAGAGAAAGGACCCCATTGCTACAGAGGCACCAGTTATAGAAAATCTGGTTACCTGAATGATTTTTCCTGAGTGTCTACATTTGTGTTCCCTTGTACTGTGTGTGGCCCTATGGACAATCTCCTGCACTCAGCTGCTCGGTAGCCTTCTCAGAGATCTTAGGCACAGAATACACCAAAGGGCTGGGCAGTGATAATGCTGTGTCATGATTCACTTTGAGCACTGGTCAGCCCCAGCCACAACCTTAACAACAACCTCTTAGTTCTTCCCTAATCTCTCAGATACACTATCAAAAGTTTCCAAATCCTTGTACTTAGGAGTCAAAGGATTCTGACACTACCATGGTTGTCACCTTCCTCTATAAACAACTCAGCTTTTCAATGTCCTTCCTAAAAATATGGTGTCCACAACTGGCCACAGAACTCTCAAAGTGGTCTTGCCCACAAATCTGACTGCTATCAGAAGAAAAAGGGGAATTCTTAAAACCGCTTTGAGACTTCCTTTCTCTGAGATCCAGTTGTTCTTCACATCCCCATGTTTGGCGGAGTTGGGCTAGCAGAAGGAGAATTACAGGCAGGACTAGTCCATTTCCCCCAGCTCATCCTGCTCTTGACAGATGGGTCAGTAATGCAAGGAAAGGGGTAAATGTTTATGACACAAAGTACACTTTCCAAAGTAATTTTAGCGTTTATTAG
Organism: Vombatus ursinus; assembly: GCF_900497805.2. NCBI lineage: Eukaryota > Metazoa > Chordata > Mammalia > Diprotodontia > Vombatidae > Vombatus > Vombatus ursinus. The sequence continues at coordinate 103,523,077 of NW_020954590.1, forward strand.
TCATTGTGTGCTCCAGAAAACATGGGTGTCTCTAAGGAGCTTCAATTTCCTGTGACCAATGCCTTAAACTCTGCCCCACCTTGGTGAGGTCCAGGCAACCTGGGAAGCATCTAGCCCAACAATTGACTCTTTCTCATGCACAATGTCTGTCTCCTCCTCTCTCTCTTTTTAAATAAGGGCTGAAATGCAACCTTCTAAAATAATTCCAGTATCTTATAGTGAGTGTTGTTCTGATTACATACAATTCCCACAAGAAGGGAAGTACCTTTAAAATAAGGACTATTCAAAACTAGTACAGGATTTCCTCTTGTTGTTGATAATTTCCTCCTAACAGAAGACTCAGCACAGCCCAAAGCAAATTCAAAGGAGCTATCTAGAGACAGCTTGGCATCCACATTATGTGGAGAACATTGTTCACTCTAATTGATGTTTTCCTTGCAAAGCAATAGAGTGAGTGGAGCTATTTTTAAAAAGAACAGAATAGGTCCCCCAAAGCTTACGACTATCCCCAATGAGTTTTACATATAGTCAGAATCACACTCTGTACCTTCCCAAAGTCAGAAATTCCATGAAATATCATTAGCAGTAGGACAAGTGTCGTCCTACAGTTCTGTTAGCTCTCTCCTAGGCAAACCCCAGTCCATCAGAATACAGAACTGTGAGAAGTTTAGCTTAGCTGTTTACAGTTTGCACAGACTTCAGCCTGTGGATCAATAATAATAATAATAGCTAACATGCACATAACTTTTTAAGGTTTGCAAAATGATATGTGTATATATATATACACACATGTATATACATATAGGTGTGTATATGCATATATGTCTCATTTGATCTCACAATAACTCTGTGAAGTAGGTACTATAATGATATTATGTATAAAAATAAAAACTTTCCATTTTTACAGGCGAGGAAAGTGAGGCAGAAAAAGGTAAACTAATTTTCCCAGGTCCACGCAGCTTGCAGGTTTCAAAGGAAGAATTCAAACTCAGCTCTTTCTAACTCTAGCTCCAACATAGTATCCAGTGTCATCTAGCCATCTCCAAAAACATAAAATGAAGATGACTTCCAACTTTCATGGAAGCTAAAATGTCCAGCTTTTTCCTCTAGGAATCATGGTACAAGGCCCTGATATTAGCAAGTCTCTAATACAAGCAGTTGTTCAAATATCTCCCATTACATTGTCAATCAACCTATAAACATAAGTTGTTACTATGTGGCAGGCACTGTGCTAAGCACTAGGGATACAAAAAGAGGCAAAAGACAGCCCCTCCCTTCAGTAGCTTATAACCTAATGAGTAGACTATGTGAAAACAAATACAAAGCTAACTATATACAGGACAAACAGGAAATAATTAACAGATGGAAGGCACTGAAATTAAAAGAGGATTAAAAAAGGGAAGGCTTCCTATAGAAGGTGGGATTTTAAAATGAAGCCAGAGAGGTCAATAGTTGGAGCAGAGGAGGGAAAGCATTCCAGGCATAGGGACAACCAGAGAAAATGCCCAGAGCTGAGAGAAGCAATGCCTTGTTTGTGGGACAACAGGGAGGCCAGTGTCACTGTTTCAAAGAAGTGTTGGGGAGAAGACTAAGTTAAAAGACTATGAAGGTAGGAAGGGGCTAAGTGATGAAGGGCCTTGAATGCCAAGCTGAACATTTTGTATTTGCTCCTCAAGGCAATAGGAAGCCACTGGATTTTATTAGTAGGGGTGACATAATTGAACCTGCACATTAGGAAAAATCACTTTCATGGCTGAATAGAGGGTGGATTAAAGTGGGGTGAGACTTGAGACAGGTGGATCCACCAGTAGGCTATTGCAATGATCTAATTGCCTAAACAAATATTAAACTTTTGCTCATATACATCTACAATGGCTATTCAAAAAATACTCACTACTAGTCCAAGATATGCAAAGCCCTGGTCTTGGTGCTGGGCGACAGATAGATGAAGGAGGGCACAGACTGCCCTCAGTTGGGGGAAAGGGACAGGAAGAAAGAGGAAGTTAGGAACACATGTACACAAATACACTATAATATAAATTGAAAAATAATGAAGGACATAGGAGTCAAAGAGTATAGCTTGTGAGATTCAATAAGGGGAGAATGATCACCAGATAAATTTGAACTAGAGGATATGGAGAAAAATCACTGAAGATTGCAGAAAGTACATGGGAAGGGCATGGTTTTCTATTTTTCTCCTTTCTGCCAGAGCTATTGAACGCAACTCCTAATACCTACTATTTGTTTTGTTTTGTTTTTTAAAAGGGTTAATGTGGCTCTCAGGATCACAAAATTTAAAGCTGAAAGAAACTTTTAGGATTATCATATAGTTCATAGTATCACATATCTATGACTGGAAGGTACCTTAGAGGTAAGCTAGTTCAATTCTTTCTGTTTACAGATGAGAAAACTGGAGCCCAGAGAGCGTAAATGATTTTCCCAAGGTCATCCAGCTAGTAGATGAGGCAGGATTTGAACCCATTTCCTCAGAATCCAAATAGAATCTTCTTTTCAGCACCACACTTGTCCCCTAGGGAAGTGGTTTGCTCAAATTCACATGGAGGGGTTCCTCTCTACTGATCCCATCCTATACATATATACAATAACAGACCCAGATATTATAGCCCAGGTCTTTTTTTTTTTTAAGTGCAAACCCAGGATTTATTCCAATGCAATTCTATTCCAATAGAGCATCTCCCATGTCCTTGGAGAATACCAAACACAGGCTCCTAGAAGGTTCATTTTATCCCCATCCTTCCCTTAAACGAGAAATATTCCCTGGAAACAGCTCAGGCTAGCCCTCACCTCACTTCCAGTCAGTCAACAAGCATCTATTAAGCACTTACTACCTGCCAGGTACTGTGTTAAGTGCTGGACCACCCCACTATACCACCACCACCACCTGGATGCCTTCTCTCTGACTTAGCTCCCTAGAAAGTATCTTCCCTGATGACTTAGCAGAAGCCAACCCCACAGGCTCCATGCCGTACTCTCACCCCTCAACACAACCCACCACAACTCTCCAGGATCTCTTCCTCCCTTGTACCCCTTCTTCTCCACAACTGTAGTCCTAGCCAACAGTCTCCCTCACAGCTCAACTCAGGCTCATCCTACAGGTAACCCTTCCCCAGGGCTAGATAAGCATACACCCCACCCTCTGCATATACACATCCTTCTCACTACTTCCCCTAACTATTTACCACAACAGACAGTATTCCATGAGAGCTCAGCTTAGGAAAGCCATTCAGTTAGGATTGATCACCTAACACCCTCCCTCTACTCCCAGCCTCCCACCATCCTCCCAGACAGCAAGACAACCAGATGTCTCCCCCTCCATCCCCAGACTCCTTCCTACACACACATACACCTGTCCAGTATCCCTAAAGACAATTCAGTCCAACCCCCAGGTGCACCCAACAAACTCCACCAGTCACCACACACACACACACACACACACACACACACACACACACACACACACGGCTTTCACACATCCTCCTCCACACATCCTCCGCCACACACGAATACCTTTCTATCCATGACTATTTTCTATCATTGCCAGACAATCCAATCTCCCCTCTTCATGGATTTGCATAGGCTATCTGGGATACACTGACTCTACCTCTCAAAATCCTTATCTTACTTCAAGAATGAAGAGTCTGGTGTGACCAGTCCGTGAAGTCTGCCCTGACCTCCCAGTGATTAACACACTCTTCTTTTTCTGGTTAGCTTGTTGTGCCATCTGCATACACGTCCTAAGCAGTAAAACATTAAGCTCTCAGAAGGCTGGGAATGTTTTTTGTCTTTCATCCCCAGTACCTATTCAGGTGTTTTACATATAGTAAGTACTTTATAAATGCGTGTTGAGTTGACTTGACTTGGCTTTAAACAAACCTAGCTAAATATTTTTCGGAAACACCAAAGTAGTGAAAAAAGGGGGGGGGGGGAGGCTGGGGGAGAAGTATGAAAACATAGGAAACAACTTAAAGTAATAATAATAACTAACATCTATGTAGTGCCAGGCACTTAATAGCTATTACCTCATTTTGTCCTCACCAGAACCCTGGTAAGAGGGTACTATTATTATCCCCATTTTACACATGAGAAAACTGAGGCAGAGGTTTAATGATTTACCCAGGGTCCCACAACTAGTGCCTAAGACTGGATTTGAATTCAGGGGATTCCTCTCTTCAGGTCCAACACTCTATCCACTGAGCAACCTAGAATAATAATAGTGATAATATCAGCTAACATCACCCGGACTTCAAAAATTAGAACTTCTGGAGGGAAATTCCCTAGATCTTCAAGCAATTAAAGTGAACTTTGTGCTTTTAACTCTTTGATCAAAGATAAAAATGAAATGTGTGACATGATAGCCTATGTTTTCCAAAGACGAACCTGTGTAAGAGAAGAGCAGCTTATTCAAGATTACTGTCTTTGGCTCCAGGTTGGCACAGACAGTAAAAATCAAACAGGAATGCTTGAGAAGGCTTAGACTGGTGGGAAAGCAAAAAGGAAAGTTCTTTTCCTTCGCATGATTACCACCAGTGATAGAGATTAACCTAGAAATCACCCCCTCAGGGCCACAATATCAGGATTGTGTTCCGTGTCCTGGGGAAGTTCATTTTTAATACCAGGCACTGATCCTCCACTCCTAATAAACACTGATCCAAGAGCAGCCAGCCCTCTGACCTGCTGTTGGGTGTGTATATGTGTGTGAATGAAGTGGGGGAGGACGGGGAGAGGGAGGGGGGAGGGAAGAGAGGGGAAGGAGAACATTAGACATTGCTCCACACAGAGGCAATCCTGACTCTCCTTGTAAGAATGCTGGAAGAGGTTTAATAGTCCATAAGGACTGAAAATGAAAAGTGTATTACATTGTATGAATTGTTATTCCTATTAAATATGGGACATGCACTCAAGGACAGCCACAACACAAACACAAAACATTTTTTCCTATGTTTTGATTGCTTTCAATGTAGAAGCCAACCCTGTCACGTTGTGAAATAAAGCTGCATGCTCCTAACCTCACAGGCTGTGCTGATAGGTGGTATTATGTTATACTGAGCCTTCGTATTCACTTCTTTTGAATGTTTTTGCTCAATTTTTTTTCTTTTTTTGGCAACCTTTTTCTGACAGCCTCTTTAGCCAAATTATATCAACTGTCTTGAAGGTTTTGTGGTAGTTATTTTGCTGGGGCTTTATTTGTTTCATTGATTTGTTGGGGGTGGGGAAAAGGAGGTTTCAAGGTTTGGGGGCTAGAGCTAGCCAAATATATCCATAAGTCAAGGACCTGTGATTTCCGGAAGGCTGTAACCCCATCCTCTGGCAGACCAAATACAAGAAAGAAATAATGTTGTTTGTACAAGGTGCACCTGCTTCCCTAAACAAGGGGGGAGGGGCTGGCTTTTTTCCCCTCTCCAGCTTTTATCTTAGTTGCACGTGTTTTGTTGTTTGGTGGGAATTAAAGTGGCTGGTGCTTTCTGAGGGAACTTCCTATTCCAGAGACCAGCAAAGATTCTCCCAGGGGCCCCCAGGGAGTTGTTTTGTTCTTTTGTTCCCCTCCCAACTCCCCACACACACAAGCACACACGCACACAAAAGGATCAAAAGAAAGGTAATCCTTGAAAGAAAGCTTCTGGGGGGGATGGGGGAGATGGAGAATTGAAGGGGTGGAACTTCCAATGGATTTTCCTCCTACATTCTCCACTAGCCTTGAATAATGCAAAGGTAAATGTGATCACTTGTAAGTCTGGTTTCTCTGCTTTGTCTCCAGAGTCCAAGAGAGCCCCAAGAATTTAGCTCCCGGTATTTTTTCTCCTCTCTTTAGGCCCAGTCCTAGCTAGCCCGGATTTTCCTTTTTCTTTTACTCTGCTTCCCAAATGACCAATACTCCCATATCTAGAATGTCCGCATCAGAGATTGGGGGAAGAGAAAAGGAGGAGTGCCTGGCCATCCTTCTGTAGCTCACCTGCTCAAACTGGCTAATCTCTGCAATGTCTGGTAGGGTTCAAGTTTGAATTCTGCCATTATCTGTGTGACCTTGGGCCACTCATATAATCTCTCTAGGCCTCAGTTTCTTCATTTGTAAAAAATGAGAAGGTTGAACTATATGATTTTTAAAGGATCCTCCCAGCTGGAATTCCTATGACTCAATGATTCTCCTGATCTGTAATGGATGTCATCTTTTTGTCAGTGTTTAGCCGGTTTTGCATTTCTTTGCTTACACCATTATAATTCTACCTTTCTGTCTTTTGTTTGCCAAATCTAGTCATTCCTATCCCCATGATATCACTTATACCCGTACCTTCTTCTTCACTTACACAGTCACAATCTTAGCTCAGGTCTGCATCATATAATCCCCTAGAGCAGAGGCAAAGTTCCCTACTGAGGCCTGCACCAAATTAAAATGTAATTGAGAAACATTTAACAAAATGAATAAAAGTAGATAGAAAATTGATAAGGTTAATGTGTGGTTTTCTAAATCAATAGGTAGCCCCCAGGGATCTTCATGTATGGTTTTATGCCTGCCCCTCACCTCACCTAGACTTTTATACCAGCCTCCTAATTGGTCTCCCTATCTCAAGCTTCTCCCAGCCCCAATCTGTCCTTCACATAGGTTTCATAACTTTGGAAGCTGAGATCTGATCATGCTATCCTCCTCAATAAACTCCAGTAGTTACCTATTGACTATTTGCCTATATCAAATATAGGCTCCCTTGTTTGATGTTTAAGTTTCTTCACAATCTTCCCTCTTCCTACGTCTCCATCTTCTCACATTCAGAGATCCTGCCTCACAAGCCTACTCATTGTTCTGCACGTGCAAAACTCCATCTCCCATTTCAGCAACTTTACACTGCCCATCTCCCATACCTGGAATGCACTCCCTCTCACCTCTGACTTTTGGAATCCCTGGTTCCCCTCAGGACAGCTCAAATGCCACCTTCACCAGGAGACCTTTCATGATCCCTCAACTCCTGGCTCCTTTCCAAAACTACCTTTTATTCATTTTTTACATATTTCTATATATACTTATACCCATGTGGATTGCATTAGAACGTGAGTTCCTTGAGTACAAGAACTGTTTCACTCTTGTCTCTGTATCCTCAATACTTAATACAGTTCTTGGCATATATTAAGCATTTAATCAATGTTTGTCAATTGATTGGTGTGATGCAACACAGAGTAGTGAAAGGAATACTAGGCTGGGCATTAGGAGACCATGCTTTGATTCCCCATTCATTGCCATGGAAACTTAAGAGTTGTATAACACCTCAAAAACCATCTAGAGGTACAGTGGATAGAGCACTGGACTGGGAGTCAGGAAGAACAGAGTTCAAATCCACCCTCAGTAGTATATACTAGCTATGAGACATTGGGCAAATCACGTCACCTCTGGGTTCTTCAGTTTCCTCATGGGGATGAGGAATGATAATTGGGGATGATAGGATCAAAAAAGATAACATGTATAAAGCACTTTGTAAACTTTAAAGGGCTTTATAAATGCTAGCTGTTATTATGATGATCTTGTCCAACACAATTCAGTTTCATTTTTTTAAATCGCTGACGAGTTGTCATCTGCTGACATACCTCCAAGACAGGGAGCTCACTTTGTTACAAGACAACCCTTTCCATTTGGGGAAAATCCTAATTATTAGAAAATTCCACCTTAAACTGAGCCAAAATTGGCCTCTTTTTGCCTTCTAACTATTGGATGCAGTGCTCTCTTCTAGAGCCACATATAAATGAAAATTTATCAAATATTTCAAATCAACTATAACATTCCCTCTACATTTTCAATTCTCTTTTGATTCTAGTTTGTTCCTTTAAAAACACATTTAGATTATTCTCATATAGATTTTTTAGAAAGAAAGGCAGTTTCTCTCATTCATTTCCTACTATGGCTTACTGGGCACCTCACCAGTTTCTTCTTTCCTTGTCATACCTGAAACTCTTCATACTGTTCAGGTTTACAGTTTTATTTGGGCTGTAAAGATGGAGAAACTGAAGGTACCTCAGAGGGGTGAAGTGTCTTACCCATGATTTCCATTAAATGACTTTAAGAACCACAAAGTGCTATATGAGAAAATGGTATTGATGTTTTTCCTTAAATGGGGCATTTACTCCTCTCTTCAAATCCTCCTCCTTTGTAGATAAGTATCCTTTTGAGGACACCTCCCTAAGAAGGTAGGAATAAATGGAATAGAATATAAGGTTACTCAAAGTGATCAAATCAACAATAAGAGGAAGAGAGAGAGGAGGGGTTTGGTTTAATAGGGACAAAATAAGTTCTATTTGGGTGTATGTTTAGTTTGGGGTATCAAAGGAACTTAGGGCAGAAATACTGTCTACAAAAGTTATACAACTCTGGAAAAGGTGAAATGTCAAAGCTTGAGATGTCTCTGAATAAGTTATCTACATACAGGTGGTAATTAAAATCACAACAAGCAATAAAAGTCCTGAGGGGTTGGTGAAGACTCAAAGTTTGTTTGCAATAATTCTATTCTAATGGTACACAGAAATATGGGGCACACTAAAAGGAATATAGAAAAGGCTGTCCAAGATGCTAACAAGACTGGGTAAGAATCCAGTGAAAGAAATGGGGATATTGAGCCTGGAGAAAAGAAGATTTAAGATTTGAAGTTGGGGCAGCTACCTTGAAGTATATGAAGGGCTGTCATGTGGAAGAGGGATTATACTTTTGATGGTTATCTGAGAGCAGATCTAGGCACAACAGGTGGAAATTTCAGGGAGGCCGATTTCAGTTCCATATAAGGAAAAACTTTCAAACAATTAAAGCAGTCCAAAAAGTGAAATAGGAAGCCCCAGTGGGCTCTTGATTAGTCTCCAAGTAAAGGCTGAATGACCACTTTTACAGGAACCTTGTTCAGTTATGAGTTAGACCAGATGAACTCTGAGGTCCTTTCCAACTCTGAGATTCTATGATTCAGTGCCTTATGTGTCTGTGTGTGTCTGATGTACATGGTATACTTTGTATATAACTGTACTATATATAATGTGACATTGTACAATGAATACGTACCTAAATGTATGTACCTGCTATAATTTGCAAGTACTGTATATTTTCTAAAGGAAAGTAGGCTGTAGCAGACACAAGAAAAAAAATCACACACTTATTGGAGGAGACCAGGGATTAATAAGAGGAAGACAAGTCAAGGTATTAAAGGATGGCCAGGTCTTCTGGGAGTCAGACCCAGTCAGCAAAGGGAGTTCTAGCAAGAGCAGCCAGGGTTTTAGCTATGTGGTCAATAATTATCTAAACCAAGTAAAGCTTGGGAGCTCCAACATTCCAGCTCTTCCATGAAGACAGGCAGAGCTTCAAGATGCAAGGGTTGAGAGGGACTAGAGGCAAACCATGTATACAACTGAAAATAAAACCTCAAAGGAAGCAGACCATGACATAAAACAAAGACAGTACCTTCATGAAAGCTCCCCATTACACTCATGTGACTAGGATATCCCCATTAATGTGAGTTTTTTTTTTTATATTAGAATAGAAACTGATCTCTCTGGAAATAGAAGGAAAGGGCTCTATATCTTTTGCTAACTTGGTGAGCCCCATTTCTCTCTTTACTCACTGTCATTTAAAAAATACCTTATTGGAGGGGTAGAGCCAAGATGGCAAGGGAAATCAGTGACTTGCTAGAGCACTCCCCCAAACCCCTCCAAATACCTATAAAAATGTCTCTAAACAAATTATAAAGCAGCAGAACCCACAAAAATACAGAGTAAAACAAATTTCCAGCCCAAGACAACCTGGGTGGCTGATCGGAAAGGTATACCGCGCTGGGCTGGGAGAGGAGCACAGTTTGGCGTGGGCGCGCAGGCCACAGCCACTCTGGAGGCGGCCTCAGACGACTGAATCGCGGGCAGCTGTGGCAGTTTCCAGACTTCTCAACCCACGAACGCCAAAGACAACTTAGAAGGTTAGCGAGAAAAGTCTGTGACTGCGGTGAGAGAAGAAGCTAGGTCTCAGCCGCAAGTCCAGAGCGTGCTCTCCAGGCAACGGCTGTGTCCTGAGCTTCCGGCCCAATGGCTAAGGGGGAATCGAGTTGCTGATCAGAGGGGGATTGCAAGGATCTCTTTGCCAGGGCTGAGGCAGAAATCTCTTGCTTTGCTCGTGCTTGGATCTGAGTCACAGTTCTGAGGGCGGTCCTGGGGTGAGGAAGAGCACTGGCCAGGTGGAGCTTGTTGTGGTGGTGGAGAGGAAACACCTCACCCGTAATCATAGGAACTGACACTTTTCAGGTCCCTAGAAGTATCTCTGAAAATGGCTGTACAAACCCCCGAAGCTTGGGACAGTACATTCTCCACATTGGAAACAGACTCTTACCTTAACAAAGAGTTTAAAACTCAAGTAATTGGTTGGGATCATGAGCAAGCAGGGCAAGAAGAATCAGACTATATTATCTTACTTTGGTGACAAAGAAGATCAAAACATACAACCAGAAGAAGAAAACAAAGTCAAAGCTCCTACATCCAAAACTTCCAAGAAAAATATGAATCAGTCCCAGGCCTTGGAAGAGCTCAAAAAGGATTTTGAGAAGCAAGTAAGAGAAGTAGAGGAAAAACTGGGAAGAGAAATGAGAGTGATGCAAGAAAATCATGAAAAGCAAGTTAACAGCTTGCTAAAGGAGATCCAAAAAAATACTGAAGAAAATAACACCTTAAAAAATAGCCTAACCCAAATGGCAAAAGAGGTCCAAAAAGCCAATGAGGAGAAGAATGCCCTAAAGAGCAAAATTGGACAAATGGAAAAGGAAGTCCAAAAGATTACTGAAGAAAATACCTCCCTAAAAATTAGAATAGAGCAATTGGAAGCTAGTGACTTTTTGAGAAATCAAGACACTGTAAAACAAATCCAAAAGAATGAAAAATTAGAAAACAATGTGAAATATCTCATTGGAAAAACAACTGACCTGGAAAATAGATCCAGGAGAGAGAATTTAAAAATTATTGGACTATATGAAAGCCATGATCAGAAAAAGAGCCTAGACATCATCTTTCAAGAAATGATCAAGGAAAACTGCCCTGAAATTTTAGAACCAGAGGGCAAAATAGAAATTGAAAGAATCCACCAATCTCCTCCTGAAAGAGATCCCCAAAGGAAAACTCCTAGGAATATTGTAGCCAAATTCCAGAGCTCCCACATTGAGGAGAAAATATTACAAGCACCCAGAAAGAAACAATTCAAGTATTGTGGAAACACAATCAGGATAACACAAGATTTAGCAACTTCTACATTAAGGGACCGCAGGGCATGGAATATAATATTCTAGAGGGCAAAGGAGATAGGATTACAACCAAGAATCACCTACCCAGCAAAACTGAGTATAATCCTGCAGGGGAAAAAATAGCCATTCAGTGAAATAGAGGACTTTCAAGCATTCTTGATGAAAAGACCAGAGCTGAATAGAAAATTTGACTTTCAAATACAAGACTCAAGGGGAACATGAAGAGGTAAACAGGAAAGAGAAATCATAAGAGACTTATTAAGGTTGAACTGTTTACATTCCTGCATGGAAAGATGATATTTGTAACTCATGAGACCTTTGTCAGTATTAGGGTAATTGAAGGGAAAAAATTATATGTATGTATATAGATAGATAGATAGATAGATAGATAGATAGATAGATAGATAGATAGATAGAGGGCACAGGGTGAGTTGAAGATGAAAGGGTCCTATCTGGAGAATAAAATTAAGGGGTGAAAGAGGATTATACTAGGAGAAGGAGAAAGGGAAAGGTAGAATGGGGTAAATTATCTCACACAAAAAAAAAACAGAAAAGGCTCTTACAGCAGAGGGGAAATGGGGAAGGTGAGAGGGAATGAGTGAATCTTATTCTCATAGGATTTGATTTAAGGAAGGAATAACATACACAATGGAGTATGGAAATCTATCTTACCCTACAGGAAAATAGAAGGGGAAGGGGACAAGAGAGTAGGAGGATGATAGAAAGAAGGGCAGATTGGGAAAGGGGGTAATCAGAGGCAAATACTTCTGAGGAAAGACAGGGTCAAAAGAAAGAATAGAATAAATGGGGGGGTGGGATAGGATTAAGGGAAATAGAGTTAGTTTTCCACAGCATGTCTACTATGGAAGTGTTTTGCATAACTGTACATGTATAGCTTGCCTTTTCAATGGGGGTGGATGGGGAGGGAGGAAGGGAGAAAATTTGGAACCCAAAGTTTTAAAAGCACATGTTTAAAAAAATGTTTTTACATGCAGCTGGGAAATAAGAAATACAAGAAATGGGGTACAGAAATCTATCCTGCCCTACAGGAAAATAGAAAGGGAAGGCGGGGAGAGATAGCAGGGAAAGCAGACTAGGGGAAAGGGTATTCAGAATGCATGCCATCTTGGGGTGGGGGGAGGGGGGAGATGGGGTGAAAATTTGGGACTCAAAATCTTGTGGAAGTAAATGTTGAAAACTAAAAAATAAAAAAATTTAAAAAAGGAAAAAAAATACCTTATTGGCAATCATCAAAATTATTTGGTGCTGGCTAAGAAATAGAGTGGTGGATCAGTGGAATAGGTTAGGTACACAAGACAGAGTAGTCAATGAATATAGTAATCTACTGTTTGATAAACCCAAAGACTCCAGCTTCTGGGATAAGAACTCACTATTTGACAAAAACTGCTGGGAAAACTGGAAAGTAGTACGGCAGAAACTAGGCATAGACCAACATCTCACACCCTATACCAAGAAAAGGTCAAAATGGGAGCATGATTTAGACATAAAGTGTGATACCATAAGTAAATTAAGACAGAAAGGAATAGTTTACCTATTAGATCTATGGAGAAGGGAAGAATTTATGACCAAACAAAAAATAGAGAACATCATAAAATTTGAAATGGATAATTTTGATTAAATTAAATTAAAAATATTTTGCACAAAGCTGATGCAACTGAGATTAGAAGAAAATCAAGAAGCTGGAAAACAATTTTTACAGCTAGTATTTCTGATAAAGGCCTCATTTCTCAAATATATAGAGAACTGACTCAAATTTATAAGAATACAAGTCATTCCCCAATTGATAAATGGTCAAAGGATATGAACAGGCAGTTTTCAGATGAAGAAATTAAAGCTATCTACAGTCATATGAAAAAATGCTCTAAATCACTATTGATTAGAGAAATGCAAATTAAAACAGCTCTGAGGTACCACCTCAATTGGCTAATATGACAGAAAAGGAAAATGATAAATGTTGTACAAGATGTGGGAAAATTGGAACACTAATGCATTGTTAGTGGAGTTATGAATTGATCCAACATTGTGGAAAGCAATTTGGAACTGTGTTTAAAGGGCAACCAAATTGTACGTACCCTTTGATCCAGTAATAGCACTACTACATCGGTATCACAAAGAGAATATAAAAAAGGGAAAAGGACCCACACATACAAAAATATTTACAGCAGCTCTTTTTGTGGTGTCAAAGAATTGGAAATTGAGGAAATGTCCATCAATTAGGGAATGGTTGAACAAGTGTGGCATATGAATATAATGGAATATAGTGGAATATAAGAAATGATGATGAAGAAATGATGAGCAAGCAGATTTCAGAAAAACCTGGAAAGACTTACGTAGACTGATGCTAAGTGAAGTGAGCAGAACCAGGAGAACATGGTACACAGTAACAGCAACATTGTACAATGATCAAATTTGATAGACTTAGCTCTTCTCATCAATACAACTATCCAAGACAATTCCAAAAGACTCATGATGGAAAATGCTATCCATATCCAGAGAAAGAACTATGGAGTCTGAATGCAGATTGAAGCTTACTATTTTCTCTCTTTTTGTCGTTTTTTCTTTCTTGTGGTTTTCCCCTTTTATTCTGATTCTTCTTTCACAACATGACTAATGTGGAAATATGTTTAACATAATTATATATGTATAACCTATAAAAATACCTTATGTTCATGTGTTGGCACTCCATTTGTGCCTAAAGAGGAAGAACATTTCCCAGAAGTTGGTACCCTGGAGGAAAGACCTAGTTTCTTTTTGTTAGTTATAGCTCTGGTACATCAGATCATTTCCAAAAACACTATCATTTTCATTCACTCTTTGATTCCATACATATTTATGGAGAACCCTCTATGTGTCTAAGTATTGCTGACATTTGCTTGGCATCTGCTGAAGGTACACAAAAGAAATAAGACATAGGCCCTGCCCTCATGAAATCTGACCCCTAACCAAATTGCATTATCTAAAGAGATGATACATGAAATTATTAAATAGGTGCAAAGCATTCCTGTATATTATTAAGTGACTGAAAAAATTATATTAAACAGTGTTGTAGGAGTGCAGAGAAAGAGGAGGGAGCAATATTGGTAGGAGTGGTCTGAGAAGAAGCCAGATGTTATCTGAACCATGAAGAACAGTGATAGCATCCTTTTAATGTCTAAAGAGTAAAGAATCCCCCAAAAAACCTGGATTCTCATTATAATTACCTTCTTGTCTAATTAGCAAGTCCTCTGTTTCTTCACACTATTTTCCTCCATTTATGATTTCCTGCCTAGATGTTAGTTACCCAGAAGATATCCTGATCTCTGGGGCAGGATTTTACAAACCACAAAGAGAAGGTAGGTTCAAAGATGGTTGCATTAATGGCCAGACTATGTGTATTTGGAGGGCATTCAAACCCTAAACCCACCAAAAATCACAGCTATATGAACTAAAGCCAAAAATTAAAAAGTCAGTGAAAATCAGAACCACATGGATCATTAGTTATGTCTATTTGGTGGACATAAGGTCCACTGGCTTGAAGACTACTGTCCATGAGTGCTAATTGATTCAAAATTCACACAACCAGAAGACACAAATAACTAGAAATTTCTCTGCACTCAAATTTCATGATCTAGAGGCCAATGATAAGTAAACCTCATAATATAAGCAATTACTTTTGTAAGGGGCACACACAACAGTTACACAATCTACCAACTTTGCACAATCCTAAAGTATAAGAGTTGACATTTATCTCGTACTATGAGAGTTATCAAATACTATGCATGTATTACCCCATTTGATCCTCATCCCATTTTACAGACAACTGAGGCTCAGAGAGCTCCATTGATTTATATGCATTATCTCCTTAATAAAATCATGTAAGGTAGAGAACACAAAAGTTATTTTTCTCATTTCTCAATTGAAAAATCAAGTGACCTGTTAATAGTCATATAACAAGTACATACCAGACAGCAGTAAGTTTTGAACCCCAGACTCAAGGTCCAATAGTCTTTTCACTACACCACACTGCCTCTCAATGAGAATCAGGTTCATAACGATGACTCTAAAGTACTATAAGACTTTGACTTCCCAACGACTTTCCAAATCACCAAAGAATGAGCAAATTATGAATTTTATTGTATGTGAGTTATTATTAATATTTTTATTAATATAGCACTAATAAGAGCTGGTATTTATGTACACACTAAAAGCCTCACATTTATCAACTGTGAAGTAGCATTGGTGTTTTTTCTATTTTCTTATTTTATTTTTTCCAATTAGATGTAAAAAAAAATTTAATGTTTTTTTAATTTTGAGTTCCAAACCTCTCCTTCCCTCCTTCTACTTCTTCTTCCTTAAGAAGGCAAAAATTTGATATAGATTATATATGTGCAGTGATGTAAAACATACTTCCATATTAGCCAAACAAAGCATTGGTATTATTATCCCATTTGACAAATGTGGAAGTTGTGGCTCATAGTAAAATGGCTTATGTGAGATCATATAGCTAACAAGTAAATAGAATTTAAACCTAAGGTGCAGGTTTCCGCAAGTCCAGTGTTCCTCTTAGTACACTATGTTGCCCCTTCACCAATATTCATTAAATATTGTTGACCCATGTATGATATATATGGTAACTCTCAACAAACCAGAATATTCATGGGGTCATAGAGTTAAAACTGGAAGGGCCGTAAAGTACAACCCCCTCATTTTACAGTTGAGAGAATTGAGAATTGAGACAATTGCCTGAGACACTTCATCTCCCAATGATTTTGTATTAACCAGTTCAGGTCAATATCCAGAATTTACTGTATGATCCTCAGGTCAGTCTGATCCCAGGCAAACTCCCTCAAGCCTGGGATTCTGCCAAGTAGTTCCTACTTCTAGTCTGACATCTCAGTCCTGCTCTGTTTAGCTTTCAAGGTTCTGTGATCATCCCCTTCCCCCTTGACAAAAAAAGAACCAGTCTTTTATATAGTAATAGCATACCCAAGTATCATTGGAAAAACATTCACTGCCCCCTACAGAAAGCCCCCATAGAAGATAGTCAGCTGGCCACTGATTTTCACTTTCCTCACAGTGGGGAGAATCAGTCAGCCTAATTTATTCCCGTATTTGATCTAAAATCTCCAGAGAACTAGGCATATGTCTGAAAGCAGAATTTGGCACATTTAAGGACCAAGTAAAGAACTGGGCTTGGAAAATCTTGGCATCTTTATCAAACATATGGACTTCAGCAAAACTCGGACAATGCTTTTGAGAAAAAAAAAAAGAATGTCTTTCCCTTTGGTTCTGAAACACAAGCATACATAAAGGGAAAATGTGATCCATCTGCTTCTGACTCTACTCACCATGATATTGTTTACAAGTTGCAGCCAAGCACCAGTAGACAGCAAGCCTCATTGCCTTCAATTCCATGAGTATGTGAACTAGAAAGTTATATGTCATCAGCCAAGGTGACTTTTGAAACTTGGACATCGACTTAGCAATACTTAGATCCAGAACTGTCTCCAGAAATGCACTGAAGGAAGCTTCTGAAATTAGGTTTTTTTATCCTTAACTTTCCTTCTCCACTGGGCAGTGTATATGGTCATCTGTATATATTTGTGTAAGCTGTGCCTGGCATGCCCAGGCATATAGTCTTACGTCTCAAAAAAAAAAAAGTTGGCATTTTTTTCCTCTCCAGGTTACACCACCGACCATTCAGATTTGTTCTACCATCCCACAGAAATTTCCTCACCCTGGAAGTTCAATCACATTGGAAGTGCCCTTCAGTCCCTTCCTCCCAGAACCTCTATTTAAAGAAAAAACACCCAAATTATCGATGTATTCATTCCACTGGGGCTGTACTTCTGACTTTCTGAACTTTCTCTATCATGTCCTCAGGTGATACCTTCTCTCCACATTTTCACCTTATTTAACTCCCTCCTACACAGTCGTCTCATTAGAATGTAAGCTCCTTGAAGGCAGGGACTTTCTGCTTATATTTGTATTCCCAGTGCTGAGCACAGTGTCTAACACATAGTAATCACTTAAGAAATGCTTTTTGACTTATTGAACTTCATGTCTCACTTTTAAAATTTAGATTGTATTTTGTATTTGTTTCTTTAGTTTGATGAATAATAATGATGTCTGTTATGATTGGTTATTTAAAAAAAGTGTGCACTTTTAAAAATAAAATAAAATTTCCCAGGGCACATATACCCTAAAATATGATGCACACCCTGAACTCAACTGTTAAACTCACTAACAAGTCCATAACGACTACCAAGAGCCTGCTAAAATTTGTCTATGGTACTGCCAAAAAGCTCGCTTCATGATACATGAAACTATCATTTCCTATGAACATTGGTTTTCCTTTTTGTGATGGATATGGTACCCAAAAGTTATTATAGGTCACAAGATGAACATGAAGCAGGAAAGTAGTATGACTGTTTTTAAAAAAAATAAAAAGAAAAGAGACCTTAATATCAAGTCGCCTGTAAAACCTTCATTTCATTTTTGTCCACCTCTCCTCACCAGGAGGGTGCCACACTCAAGAGGTCAGAGTGGGAGGGGCACAAGGACTGACAATGGGAACACCATTCCTTTGTGAAGCTTTCTACTGAGTCCACTCATCCTTCACCTTCCTCCATCATGGGCTAGCTAAGGCCAGAAGTAGCCAAAAGGTCCTGCCAATGATCAAACATCTGAGAATGGGGAAGTACCAATTCTCTTGAGTTCCATTTTGTAACAGATGCTGAATTTCACTCTCCTATGCCATGAGTTCCAGGTCCAGAATTTTTGCCTCTGCTTCTGATGGCTAGTCCTATTGGGAATGTGAGTGTAACATCCTGTAAAAACTGTTGTTTTCACTCCTTTATCAAAACCATTGGGCTCAAACTGTGTATGTCGTAGGACTTCTGGATTGACCTTGATCCTATATCTAAAAGGATTCCTTCATTTTATTCTTTTTTTAAAGTACTTTTTAAAAAATGAATGTTAAAAATTTTTTTACATGTAATTAAGGAAAATAAAATATTATTAAAGTTGTTTTAAATCTGTATTATTCTCCTTCTCACTATCCATCTAACTGAACAATTTTTTTAAAAAAGATAACCCTCTAAGGGTGTTTAGGAGAATGATGGATTCATAGCTACTGGATGTTTTATTTTATTCTGCACTGTGTTCTTGTTTTATGTGCTATTGATCTGCTTTTTGCTTTTATGCTGAGCAAATGCTACAAACAGTATGCATGCTTTCTGATTCTGTATAGAATAGACTTCATGATGTCAAGGTTATACAACTAAACAATCCCTGAAAAATAAGGTCAAAATGGAAGTGAGGTTTGTCTGTGGTTGAGGAAGAGAGACAGACAGAGAGAGAGAGAGAGAGAGAGAGAGAGAGAGAGAGAGAGAGAGAGA
>NW_020954590.1:103541741-103635805 GCF_900497805.2 Vombatus ursinus
GAGAGAGAGAGAGAGAGAGAGAGAGAGAGAGAGAGAGAGAGAGAGAGCAATGCAGCTATGCAGTACTTCTGTTTCCTCCCTACCCCACCCTCAACTAGGGCTTGTGCAAATGACCAGTTCGAGGGTAGTACAAGCCCCAAACCTGATCTAGATAGTGGAAATCAATGTCACTTGATAGTTAAATGTGAAGACTTCATCAAGGATTCTTTTTTTTTCTAGTGACTTTTTTCTTTTCAAAGCTTCTAAGGGAAGCCTACAGATTGCCCTAGAATTCTATGGATTTGCAGCAATCTTATTTTAGAAAAAAATTAGTTTTTCAATTTTTTGAGAAAAAAATTTCTGTATTTTGTTTTTCCTACTGGGAAACTTCTGAATTGAACTACTGTGTTTCTTAGGACCTCTGCCTCTATGCTAATATCCTCTTGTGATATTAATATGCATAGTTTACCTATGTTACATTTTACTGAACCTCGAATTTATGCTAATTAAGTTTCCTGTTATTTTCCACTTCAGTATAGTACCTGAAATGTATGCAAATGAGTAAGATTTAATTCTTTCATGCTACAGCTACAAGATTTGCTTATTATGTGCTAATGTATTGTTACTTGCTGCTTTGTATATAGATTAGAGTGTGATTTAAGCTAAAATGAGTACTGTGGATGTTAGAACTTTACAGAATGTAAAGTGTTTGAGTTTTAGCTCCTCCAGGGACATTTGATACTGGAAGTGCCAAATGGCCCTGAAGACAACATTCAATATAGAGGCATTACTGAATGGGACAGTGAATGATTTGGGAAGATGTAAAATGCTTATTGAACATTACAGGGAACCAGAGAGAATTCTATTGATAGTCTGCAAACTACCTGCATTGGTGGCACATACTAGTATCCTGAGAGAAAGATAAGAGGAGGGTGAATACTTGGAAACTGATCACCAATCCCCTCACCTAAAACAGCATAAAGATAAGGTTTAAGATACTCTTGTAAAGGGAAGGGGGTCAGAAGGTGTTGTCTAACACATTCATGGGTGCAGGAGGCACAAGTCAGATATAAGGGAGGAAGGGGAAGGAACTAAATATCCATATAGCACCTACATTCACATAATACCTACTATGTGCCAGGCACTAGTTAAGCGTTTTACAAATATTATCTCATTTGATCCTCACAACAGCCTCGAAAGGTAGGTGTTGTAATTATCCTCATTTTACAGTTGAAGAAACTGAGGCAAACAGAGGTTGACTTGCCCAGCTTGTCACACAGCCAGTTAAGTATCTGAGGCTAAATTTGAACTCAGATCTTCTTAACTCCACACCCAGCTCTCTATTCACTGTGCTACCAACTGCCTCCATACAAGTCAGCAAGACTTTATTGTTGCCGCATCCAGCTGGTGAGGAGTCATTAGCTGAGACATGCCGCAGTGCAGTTGCTGCAATGGATCAGTGACTGAAGTGGATAAAAGAGAGGAGGGGACCTACCAAACATTCTCATAGGACCCATTTTGGATCCCATGTACAGTCTGAAATCTGAAAACCTTGATGTAGAAACATTAAAAGTTCATGCAGAGTCTGGAGAAGCCATTTGTCACTGCATAAGGACCACAGTTAAGCTCATGCTAAACTTGCCAACACACATGCTCTGGCCACATTTAGAAAGACTCATTTCCTGGGCTTATCGTCAAGGGAGAGATGGGGTTGGGTTGACCTCAGTAAGCACTAGGCTGACAAATAGCAGGCAGAGGCTGCCATGAGGGCACATCAGATGTTGTATAGAATATACTTATTTGAGCTAAAGGTGGACTTCAGAAAGTGAAAACTAACTCATCTCATCCTCCAATAGAAGAAGTGAATACCAGCAGAATCACTAGAAGAATTTTGAAACTCAGGATCTGTTGCAAACTGGAACTCAGCGGGTTGGTGCCTCCCCCAAGCTATCTGGATCTGGCAGGGACTTCCCTATACTCTTCAGTTTAAAGACACCAGCTTCCTTGCTGTTCTTTGCACATGACACCGCATCTCCCAACTGAGCATCTTCACAGGCTGTCTCCCATGACTAGAATATTCACCTTCATCCCTGCCTCCTGGCTTCCCTGACTTCCTTAGTGTCTCAGCTAAAGTCTCACCTTCTACAAGAAGTCTTTACCAGTTCTTAATTTTAATACCTCCCCTCTGAGACAATCCCCAATCCATACTGTCCAGATCTTGTCAGACATACCTGTTTGCATGTTGTCTCTTCCATTAAACTGTGAGTCCCTCTTGAAAGCAGGGACTGTCTTTTGTTTTTCTTTGTATGCCCAACTTAGCACAGAGCCTTGCACATAGTAGGTACTTAATAAATGCCAGTTGCCTTACTAACTGACTCTGGTTGCTTCCAGTCTTGGCTTGCCCATGGTGGAACAGAGCAAGAAGGCTCAGCAGTTAGCCCCAACAAGGAACAGCGCTGCCACTGTTGTTCCTGTTGTCCCTCCTACTCTGACCTTGAATATGGCACTGCCCTTAGGGCAGCTAGGTGGCACAGTGGATAGAGTGCCAGACCTGGAGTCAGGAAGACCTGAGTTCACTTCCAATATTTACTAGCTGTATGACCCTGGGTAAGTCACTTAACCCTGTGTCTCAGTTTCCTCATCTGTAAAAGGAGTTGGAGAAGGAAATTGCAAACCACTCCAGGATATTTTACCAAGAAAACACCAAAAGGGGTCACAAAGAGTCAGACACAACCAAAATGACCAAACAACAACAACAACATTCACAGCTATGTATCTCCTTACTTCCTTTCACCAACCCTAGCCAAATTTCTGCTGCTCCCTGAAGCAGGGTAGAAAAGGAGCCAATGGAGTAAGAACATGCTACAAATGAACTGAAGGCTAATACAGACATGACATCCTATCCTCATCCTCATTCACTAACTGACTGTCTGCCAGGTAGAGCAAAGTAACACCTTAGAATTAGAGCCCCTTGGAAGTAAAGATTATTCCATTCTTTGTACTTGCATCCTCAGCACCTAACATAGTGCCTGGCACATGATAGGTGCTTAATAAAGGCGTATTGATTAACTAATTGACTATCCTTAGAGGTCATTTAGCCCAACTTCCTAATTTCATAAATAAGGAAACTGTGGCCCAGGAAAATTAAGTAACTTGCCAGGACAACCAGGATTTACATACAAGTACCCTGGCTAGAGGTCCATCATTCTTATTATCGTAAAACAAAGCACAAGGATTGTCAGTACTGTTGGGTCCTTAACATAGAGTTGTGTCCTATTTTAAGCATCATAATTTCAGAGCAACATAGTAAAAGAAAATGTTCAGAGGTTCAGCAAAAATGAAGTCTTTGACAAAATGGGGAAAAACCAAAAGAACAGAGACATGTAGCTCAGTGACTCAAATATGAATCAACAGAAGCATTATGGTGTAATGGGAAGAGCGCTAGGGTGGTGGTTGGTCTCCCTGTCTGAAGGGAGACTCTACCGGGGTGGGGAACCTGTGGCCTGGAGGCCCCATGTGACCTTCTAGGTCCTTGGGTGCAGCCTTTTTAATGAGTCCAAGTTTTGCAGAACAAAACCTTTTATTAAGGGGATTTGTTCTGTGAAGTTTGGATTCAGTCAAAGGGCTGCACTTGAAGACTTAGAGGGCCACACATGGCCTCAATAGTACAGATTCCCTTCCCCTACTAGCTTATTTTCCACTCAGCTGCTGAACTGATCTTTCTAAAGCAAAGGTATAACCATCTCATCCACCTATTACCTCCAGGATCAAATCTTTTCTTTGACTTTTAAAGCCCTTCATAACCTGGCCCCTTCCTACCTTTGCAGTCTTCTTATGCTTTACTTACCCCCACATACTCTGTGATTCAGTGACACTGGCTTCCTAGCTATTCCTCAAACAAGACACTCAATTACCTAACTCTGAACATTGTCACTGTCTGTTTCCCATGCCTGCAAAGCTCTCTCACCTTATCTCTGCTCCCGGCTTTCATTTTACAAATGGAGCAATTGAGGCAGACAGAAGTAAAGTGACTTGCCTGGAGTCAAAATCCTAGGAAGTGTCTGAGGTCAAATTTGAACTCAGGTCTTCCTGACTTCAGGCTTCCAGTGGTTCTATTCGCTATACCTCCTACCAGCAAGCATTCATAGTGGCCAAATATACCTGAAGGCAAGCAAATAGAGCACCTCTTTTAAACATTCAATGATCTTTTGTGATCAGTTTTTCAGACTTTCTCTTCAAAAGAAGCTCCTGCAGGCAATTTGCAGCATGAGCTCTGATATTAGATAGATTATGCATTGCAGATTTGGCTCTACTCATTAGGAAAAAAGTTCTGATGGGGGTGGATGAAATGAACTGAAGCTTTGGTTGTTGCCGATCCTTGAAATCAGCTAAAGGACAGTGTGCCTACAGCTGCCAGACACTTTCTAATGATTTTTTTTTTGGTTTCCTAAAGTTGTTCCTAACTCCTGGTTTGATTTCCTATCAACTCCCCTCATAAGTGCTCATTGACTCATGTCTTTTAATTAGTTGCATAGGGAAAAGGGAAGGGTAAGGAGGATGGATTACAATAAAAGAAGTCGATGACTAGTTTAGAATACATAGAACTAAGCAAGACAGAGACTGGTCTAAATGCTAAGGTTTTTTGTTTCTTTTCCCTAGCTAGGAACTGAGCCAAAAGAACAAGAATTTTATGGTTATGATTTTTATCAATTACTCTGCCTAAATAGTAGAGGTAGATAGACTATGTGGCTTGGGACTGTCTGCCTCTAGGCTATGAAGTCATAAGTAAGCAAGACTCAAGTGTCTTTGAGTGAAGGAAGCTTCAGGTCTCCAGCTTGAAGACCAGAATAGAGGCACAGATCAAGAGAAGGTCATGCCCCCTGGTCCATCTGGTGTGAGAAAGAAGGTATGATGCAGGAAGACTGGCCATATCCAAAGAAAATCCCCCAAATTCCGAAGTGTGAGGGCTACTGTGCCACCTATACAGTTAAACCCTTCCTCAAAGAGCTATCAATTGATTACACTTTCAATTCAAGAAACATTTAGTAGGCCCCTGCTAAGTTCCTTTTCTGCTGAGTCAAGTCGTGGGTCATCTGGCTGAAATGAATTCCTAAAAGAATTCAAAGTTTTGAGGTAGCCAGATTTTTTAATTTAAATTTTGTGTTTAAAAAAATTCTGAACTTAATAAACACCCAAGAAAGATCATTTAAATATATAAAATAGAACAGAAAAAGAGAATTATATATGAAACCATGAATCTCTATTTGTGCAGCTTGATTTTTTAAAAGTATACAGTAAATTCAACATGCTACTTTCAAAGTTATTTGCCTTATCTAAGTTTCCTTCTGAAATTCCTTGTTTTCCTCTGCATGTTTCTCAAATTCTTAAAGGACCTTTTCTTTTTCCTTTGCTTTGTTAACATTATCCTATTATGTCCTCTCTCTTGCACAATCAACCCTACTATTGAAACAAAACAAAACAAAACAAAATCCTTGTAACCAAAAACTAAGTCAAGCAGAATAAATCCACAGATCAGTGTGACCACATCTATTAAAAAGTAATGTCCCTGTCAAAAACTCAGCAGAAGAAATAGAAACCATGGCTCTCTTAAAATGGAAATAAGTTTGTATACGTATTTTGTTGTTGTTGTTGTTGAGGTGTTTCAGTCATGCCCAACTCTTTGTGACCCCATTTGGGGTTTTCTTGGCAAAGATACTGGAGGGGTTCACCATTTCCTTCTCCAGCTTATTTTACAGATGAGGAAACTGAGGCAAACAAGGTTAAGTGACTTGCCCGGGGTCACACAACTGGTAAGTATCTGAGGCCACATTTAAACTCAGGTCTTCCTCTTTTTTTTTTTTTTTGTAAGGTAGTTGAGGTTAAGTGACTTGCCCAGGGTCACGCAGCTAGTAAGTGTCAAGTGTTTGATCTGAGGCCGGATGTAAACTCAGGTCCTCCTGACTTCAGAGCCGTGGCTCTATCCACAGCGCCACCTAGCTGCCCCCAAAACTCAGGTCTTCTTGACTTCAGGCACAGCACTGTGCCACCTAGCTGCCTTAAAAATGTTGTGTGTATATGTACATATACGTATAAATCTGGATATGTATCCAGGATAGGGACTTAGAGAACACAAACTGTACATCCACAAAGAAACAAAAGACTGGTGCTTATTCCACACCTAATTTCCACCCCTCGCCACTTCCCCAGCCCCATCTTCTGCTGACATTTAGATATTAGTCTCTTGCTGGGACTTGTGAAGCTTTTTAAAGAATCCTATTAAAAATACCCATTAGTGCCTGCAACCAGCTCAGAAAGGAAGACCTGGTTTTTGCTGCTTATTGGAGAGAGAGAGAGAGAGAGAGAACACTGAGTCAGTCTGATTGAAAAGCACAACAATTCATCAGCATCAAGGCAAGCATTATAGTTCAAGACAGCTTGCTTATTGACTGAACTTTTTACTTCCTGAACATCAGATGGCAATTTTCAGTGTGGCAGAGTGCTGAGTCATCAGGCAAGCTGCTCACTCAACCCTTTCATGCAAGACCTTAAATGAAGGCTTTCTAAAATGTGTGTGTTTTAGACGGCAGTGAGCCACTCTTACTTCGTAGACAGCCTGAGCCATACTCAAATAGTCTTCCTTTTCAGGAGCCTCACTGAAGAGACTCCTGAGAATGGCTAAAAGCAATATTTGAAAAAAAAAGGGTGGGGGAATAATCTCACCTTGTTTCTATGTGGCTTATTTGTTCCTTCAAGAAACTTGGTTGGTTTCCCTCGTCTGAGCCATTTCAGAAGTTTTCCCATCATATCCCCAAAATAACAAATAGGTACAGATTGGCAGCTGAAAGATAAGATTGATATTAATTTTCCTTTAGCCACATGTTCACTTCTTAAGCTTAGAGAGTAGCAATATATGACAGGTATCAGGCAAATTCTAGCCATGGTGGGAAGGTACGGGCTGATATGGGGGAACATTCAAATTAAATCACAGAACTCTAAAGTTGGAAGGGGACTTGGATATTGTCAGCAACGAAAGTTCCAAAAAGCTATTGGTGAACCAGAAAAAAAAAATTTATTAATGACCGCTATGCCAGGTGTCCCATGTGTGGGCACACCTTACAGAAGAGCAAAGCTTTTTAACCCTGGTCCAGAATCACAGTTCCCTCCCCTGTTTCCTTTTTGGCTAGGTAATTCAGGGTTTACAGCCTATCTGGAGAGCCTGATTTCCCCACGTGAGTCTCCGCCCTTAATTGCATCTCCCATTCCCCACATTTGTGTTATGCCACCCAGCAGCTACTCATCATAGAGTTTTGGGGACTTATCCACACTCTGATGAGTGATAAGCAGAAGCAACATTCCCAACAGCATTTTCTACAGATATCATCTAATCCAACCCCTTCATTTTATAAATATAGAAATTGAGGTGAAGAGAGATTAAGAGACTTGCCCAAGGTCACCCAGTTAGGCTAGTTAGTAGAAGAGCAGGGATGAGAATTTAGGTCTGTTTCCTGACTCCCGGTAAGGTGTGGATTCCATTGCACCACAATGCTCTCTTCAAGCTTTGAAAGCAATTAGGTTAGGTTTTTAAAAAATAAGACAATTTGGTAAGAATGCTTTTTAATAAAAATCAGAACTTAGATAATGTTATTCTGTAGCTTTTTGGATGATTGATGATGACTAGAATCTAATGCCTCATTATTATGCTATGGGGAAGGTCAGAAAAATGTTTGTAAACTGGTAAAAAAAAATAAATATAACAAAAAAGACATTAATCTAAAAGGAGAAGCTGATTAATACTTTTTGTCCTTATCTAACTACATTAAATACATTTTTGCAATGAGGCTGTCCTCCGCATATAGCATGGGGGTGTCATTGTGTGGCTTAAGTGGAGGCAGAATCCATATCTCTAAGCTCCTCTCTCCTCACCCTTCTCCAAGAAAGATGTTATTTCCTGCCAGAAAGGGAAACAAGAGGTTGGGGCCAGAAGCTTGGCCACTCTGCTTTCCTCAAAGAAAGGGAATACCAGGTTAGAATTATATCTATCTGCTCCCTAAAATATCCTTAGTCTAGGAAATATAGCTTTCGGGTTCAAACTAAACTTCCGATCACTGCTCATTAGTGGGGAAAGGAAGACCAACACTTTATAATCAAGGCTTGACTGCCTTCCCATCTAATACCAGTTCCCCAGTGAACATACATAGCAATTAACAACAACAAAACCATTTATTCAAATTGCTGGCAAAACAGAAATCAGAGGAATAGTACGTAGGAGAATATATAACAGATAATATGGAGTGAAGGAGCTCTCCCACAGGGAATGAAGTAACTCAGCTCAAGCAAGAGAGAGAGAGTTCTAATATTACCCAAAGGGAAATTCCTCAAGGTCTCTAATGTGGAAAGATGCAATGATGGAGACTGCTAACTCTTTTCACATTGGATTCTTCCTCTAGTCTTATTCTCCCTTCAGTAACCTGAAGTAGGGTTGGTATCATCCATCTTCTCTCTCAAAACTGGAAGTCAATGCACCTGAAGTGACTGCACAGCCCAAAGAGACTGAAGAGACCCCAAGATTTGAAGATCCCTGGAGGCAGGGAAAGAAAAAGTGAAGAAGCTGAATAAGAATAACATGGAAGTCTCCTACTTTGTCCCACCCATTGCTCTCCACCAGTGAGGAGAGAGTCCCATATCATTGGGCTTTGGGATCTGGGTTACATTCCAAAAGATAAATATATAGCATTGGGATTTTTTTTTTGTAGGGTTCCATGGAACCTTTCTGTCTTTCATTTCTTTAAGCCTTTTATTTTACACTGCAGTTATTTCTGAAAATAACCTTTTGTCCCAGTGAACCTTCCCTTGTAACAGAGGGACACAGCGACTTCACTGGACAATATATACCATATTTCATGCAATATTCAGTACAATGTATATTCAATACAATATTCCATAGTCCATCTCTCTAAAAAAGGAAAAGAAGTTAATTTCCTCATCTCTTCTTGGGGCCTAGGTTGTTCATTATAATTATGTATTGTCAGTTCCATTTTATTATAATTTCCATTTACATTGTTATAGTCATTGTCTTCTCCAGCAGATTGCTCTCTCATTCCCACTCTCTCATTTATCTCTTCAATCTCTCCCTGTCTATTGGTTGCTTCTCAACTGCCTACAAATTCTCAAAAAAAAAAAATCTCACTCCATCCATCCCTGTTAGCTATCGATCTCTATATTTTCTTCATTTTGTGGCTACAATCCTAGAGAAGGCTGTCTGCAATCAATACTTCCACTTCCTTTCATTTCACTTTCTCACCTCTCTATAGTCTGGCTTCTGATCTCATCATTCAACCAAAACTACTCTCTTCAAAGTTACCAATGATCTCTTTATTGCCAAGTCTAATGGCCTTTTCTCAATGCCTACCCTCCTATGAGGCAGCTAGGTGGCTTAGTGGAAAGACTGCTGGACCTAGAGTCGAGAGGACTTTGGTTCAAATCTGGCTTCAGATGCTTTCTAGCTGTGTGACTCTGAGTAAGTCACTTCACCTCTGTCTGCTTCAATTTCCTCAACTGTAAGATTGGGATCATGATAGCACCTACCTCACAGAGTTCTATGAGAATCAAATGAGATACTGTTTATAAAGTGCTTAGCACAGCGCCTGCCACATAGTAGACACTTAAATGTTCATTCCTTTATTCCCTTCTTGACTCTTCTGTAGCCTTAACACTGTCAATCACCCTCTTTTCCTTGATACTCTCTTCTCTCTAGGTTTTCATAGCATTTCTCTCTCCTGGTTCTTCTGTTTGACCACTCCTTCTGTGACTCCTTCGCTGGGTCTTCATCCACATCACACTCACTAACAGTGGATGTCTCCAAGGTTCTGTCCTAGGTCATCTTGCCCCTCTATACTAATTCTCTTAGAGATCTCATCAGCTCACATGGATTCAACTATCATTTCCATACAGATGATACTCAGATTTACAGTTATCCCTTTCACATCATAGCAGTTAGAGGCACGGCACCTGCACAATCTGGAAAATCTACACAGAATTGTTTGGCCCTCCCTTCCTACCAGAGAAGTCTGGATTTTTTCTTTTTCTTTTATGGGGTATTTACAGTACCTTATTGTAATATTTGGGTTGATATTATATGAAACTATACATATATTTTATGCATTTCTGAGTTTCTAAACTTTTTCTGTGTCATTTGCTGGTTTTTGTACATCATCTGCAGCTTCCACAAAACTCCCCAAAAATTCCCATTTAATTTCTTATGCCAACTTAAGCTATATCAAAACCAAGAGTGGGGAAAGTCATGATGTGGAAGAGATAACTGTGCCTGTCCAGACCTAATAATCTCTTTGCTTACCTCCAGTCTCACATCTTCAACTCCCTATTAGACGTCTGTAACCAAACATCCTAAGCTCAACATATATTCCAAATACACATTCCAAAACATAATTAATTCTCTTCCCCTCAAACCCTCTCCTCTTCCAAACTTCCCTATTACCATGAAAGGTACCACTACCCTCTAGGTCTCCTAGACTTACAACTTAAGCGTCACCCTCAACTACTCTGTTACTCCTCCATATCCAGTCAGGTGCTAAGCCCTGTCTTTTCTACCTTCATAACATCTCTCGTAGACACCTCCTTCTCTACACTAACACGGCAACCACCCTGGTACAGGTCTTCATCACTTTGTGCCTAGACTATTGCAACAGCCTTCTGCTTAGTTTCCTTACCTCAAGTCTCTCCCTGCTCCATTCGGTTGTCAAATTGATCTTCCCACAGCACAAATCTGACCATATTCCACCTCCCATTCAAAAAAACTCCAGTGGTTCCCTGTTGTCTCCAGTATTAAATATAAAATGCTGTATTTGCCTTTTAAGGCCCTTCACAACCACACACATACACACAAAGTGATCTGGTGACACTGGAATCCTTGCTGCTCCCCACTCCATCTCCTGACTTGGTCCATTTTCACCAGCTATCCCCTATGCCATGCCTGGAAGGCTCTTCCTCCCCACCTCCTAGTTTTCCTAGCTTTCTTCACATCTCAGTTAAAGTCCTTCTTCCTGAAAGTAACCTCTGCAGATTCCCCTTAGTGCCAGTACCTTCTCTTTCCAATTTATCCTGTATATAATTTTGTTTGTGCATAGCTGTTTGCATGTTGTTCCCCCCATCCTGCCTTAGACTATAAGCTCTTTGAAAACAGGTAATATTTTTTGCCTCTATTTGTAGACATAGGGTATATATATATATATATATATATATATATCAGTTTCTGCTACATAGCAGGTGCTTAATAAATGCTAGTTGACTGATTTTATATATATATACATATATATATATATATTGTTCTCCCAGTTTTGCTTGCCTTATCCTGCATCAGTTCATACAAGTCTTTACAAGTTTCTCTGAATCCTTCCTATTTGTCATTTCTTGCAGTAAATAGTATTCCATCATATTTATATACCACAAGTTGTTTAGCCATCCTGCAATGAACGGGCAACCCCTTTGTTTAGTTTTTTGTTTCCACAAACAGTACTGCTGTGTATATTTTGTTATGAATGGGACATTCACCTCACATGTCCAACAGTGTGATCTCTGGCTTAAAGGGTATAGATATTTTTAGCATTTTTTTTTCGTCTAATTCCAAAAGGTTTCCCAGAATGGTTAGACTAATTCACATCACTGCTATCATTCTATAAGACTAGCGGGTGAGCCTCTTCTCACATAACCTCTCCAACACTGACGATGTCTATCTTGTGTTGTCTTTGCAAGTTTCTTATGTATTAGCGAGACCTTGAAGTTGTTTTAACTTACATTTCTCTAACTACAAATGGGCAGGGAGGTGGTGCAGTAAACAGCATGCTGGGTTTGGAGTAAAGAAGATTCCTCTTCCTGAGTTCAAATCCAGCCTCAGACATTTACTAGCTGTGTGACCCTGGGCAAGTCACTTAACCCTGTTTGCCTCTGTTTCCTCATCTGTAAAATGAGCTAGAGAGGGAAATAGCAAACCACTCCAGTAACTCTGCTGAAAAAAATGAGGTCACGAAGAGTCAGACCTGACTGAAATAAGCAATCTTTCATATGGTTGTTAATTATTTGTGTATCTTTTCAGTTAATCAGTGAAACATTATGCTTCTATTTATTCATATTTATCAGCCTTTGTATAAATCTCTGGGGATACAAAGACAAAAGTGAAATAGTTCCTCCCCTCAAAGGGTTTTCACTCTAATGGGGGAGAGGGAGCGGTAATAATATGTACATATATAGTTATACACTAATTATATTGACATAAGGTAATTTAGAAGGGATAGTACTAGCAATTTGGAGAGGAGAGTGTCAGGAAAAGCTTAACATAAAAGATGAAACTTCATCTGTCTTAAAGAAAACCAGAGATTTCTAGAGGACAAAGTAGGGGAGGAGTACTGGACAGGAATGGGGACAGCCAGTACAAGGACATGGAGAGAGGAAATGTAGTGACATGTAAGAGGAATAATAAGAAAGGCAGACTGATTGCATCATTGATAGTATGAAGGGGACTAAGTAGTTTGGAGTAAGCCTGGAAAAATAGGTTAGTGTCAAACAGAAGATTTTTATATTTACAACTCCAGATAATAGGGAGCCACTGGAGTCTCTTGAGTAGGGGAGTGACCTAGTCAGTCAGACGTGTCCTTTAGGGCAATAACTTTTGCAGCTATGAGCTGTGTGGAAAATAGATAGGAGTGGGACTATAACTGAGGCAGAAAGATCTCAAGGTCAAGGAAGGCTATCGTTCAGGAGAGATGTGATGAGGGGCTTGAACTGTGTGGGTAGAGAAAAGGGAATGGATATTAGGTGTAGTGGAAGTAAAATGACAAGATTCTTGTAAGAGCTGTTCATACTCTTTGACCACTTATCTACTGGGGAATTGTTCTCTGTTCTTCTGTTTTGAAGATCTAAATAATAAATTGCAATGAAAGGATGTGAACAACCATCCATATCCTATGCAATATAAGCTCCCTGAGAATAGGGGCTGGTTTTTTTCCTCTTCTTTCCATCCCTAGTGCCCAACACACATAGCAGGTGCCTTAGAAATGTTCGTTGGATTGAATTGAATTAATACCAAATGAGATTCTTTATTATCAATGCTGTTATTTTGTATGCTACTTCTAAGTCATTTTTTTCAAGTCCTTTAATATATGGATATTTGTTAGTTACAGAATTCTGGAGCCAGAAACGACCTTGGAGATCAGATAGGCCAGGAGATTTTAATCCTTTTTGGGCCATGAACCCCTTTGGCAATTTGGTCAAGTCTGTGTTTTTTAAATGTATCCAATGAAATACACAGGATAACAAAGGAAACCAATTGTATTGAAATAAAGATGTATTTTTTTTCCTCTCTAAGTTCACAGACCCCACATTAAATACCCTGGTATTGATCTAAAGTCACATAACTGGTAAATGGAAGAAGAGCTAGGATTCAAACTCAGGTCTTCTGATTCCAAGACCAATATATGTATGTATGTGTGTGTATATACTCACATAATTATGGTAGAATTACATAACAAACTGAACCTAGAGATGGATTTTATTTTAGTGTCAATGAGTGAAAGATACATCTTTTTTAAATGCAGACTTTCCTACACTGTATTAGATCATACCATAATCACAGCCCTATCCAACACCCAAGTGAAAGAGCTGACCACATTTGCTACCTCCTTTAATGGTATACATATCCAGAAACTCAGCACCTTAAGGGTGCTGTAAATTTTATAGATTTTGTAAATCCTAAGGAAGCACAATACTTTTTTTCCCATCAAGAAACTCTCTGATCCTAGTTGGGAATTGATAAACAAATGAAGCTAGCACTATGTGATTGAGCTACAGGTGTGTCTGATGAGCTGTGGAATGTGCTCTATGAAGGAGCAGGCTTGGAGTCAGAAGGCTCTGGGTTTATGTCTAGTCTCTGATGCTTGTTAGCTGGGTGATCAGGAGCAAGACACTTCACTCATTTGAGCTTCACTTTCCTTGACTGTCAAGTGGTGAAAATGCCTAAAGTACCCACTTCACAGGATTATTGTGAAGCTCAACTAAGATAAAGTGTTTTGAAACTTTAAAGCTGTATAAATGTTAGTTATTATTATCATTATTCAGCCCTACCACAGGACATTCAGTGCACTCACCCCAATGAGGATATTAAATCTCCTTGGACATAACAGGCAGCCATAAATAAATATGGGCAACAGTAATACAGTCTGAAAAAAGTATCCTGGAAACTGATTTAGTCATTAAAAATAGGGGTTGCTAAAGGTAACAGTATACTTTCCCCAAAAAGTACCTTTGTGGCACAACATTAGTATTTGTAAAAAATGCTACAGCTTGCTGTCCAGGGGCCTGTAAGGACAGAGCTGTGCACTAAATGAAGGGCAAAATCATGCCAGGCAAGAGATTCTTGAATCAGAAGTTAGCATTTCAAATGTAGGGAAGCATTAGCCCTGCAGCTTTTAATCCTCTCAGAGGGATACATGAGTAACTGCTAAATTTCAAAGTTCAAACTTCTTTCCTTTGCCTTTATGTCTGGTAATGCTTTCTGTTTTTTAATCAGAAAAGAAAAGGACATGGTGGTGAGGGGCGGAGGTGGGGGGGGGGGGTCAATTCTTTTTTCTCTGCCAGATTCTGTATTTTCTCTTTCCCCTACTACCCCCAGGATCAAGGCGAACCTCCTTCAGAGTTAAAGGAGGCTATCAGCCCCCTTGGCTCCAGTGGATGCCACTCCTTAATTGGCTGGAGGACCACTTTTAAAGCAAGACTAAGGCACTCCATTCCCCTAGAGACCAAGCCAATTGCCTCTGTTCTGACAGGGCTTTGTTATAACCTAAAGCATATGCCTGCTTCCATGCACAAGTAATTTCAGAGTCAAATGCACAAAAAAGGGTTAAACACATTCCTCTGAAATATGACAAGGGAGGTCTCCTGGGGCTCTGCAGGTGCAGAATTACAGCTTGCCACATGTAATCGCTGCCACTGATTCCACAGCCTCTGATCAGGTCTTCAATGACAGCAATGGATTTTAAATGCAATTTTTAAAGGTTTTTGGTTTTGGTTTTGGGTTTTGTTTTTTTTTTTGGTTTTTTTTTTGTAAACTGTGTTAGCACAGAGCTGGGCACACAGAAGGCACTCAGGAAGAGATCTGGTTGATTTTAATGGATGATATCAACACTCACCCTCTTTTCTCCTTCCCCTCTCCAGTCTAGGGTTTTTCTAACCCCTGCCTAGCCACACATTTAGGCAAATGTGTACAGGGTATACTCATCTGCTATAGTGATGTTCAGATTATGCTGTCCCTCTGGAGAACACATCCATATCTTATTATTCATGTGGAACCTGTCCATAGTCTACTGAACTCTAAGTTCAGTCTTATGAAGAATTTACCTTGTCAGGCTTTTTTCAGCCCCATGAGATAACAGTTTAGTTGAAATAACAGCATACATTTCATATAGGGTCCTAGAGATTAGAGGAAGAGATCTTGGAGTTTATTCTACTCTAACACCCTCATTTTACATTTGAGGAAAGCGAGAACCAGACCAGTGGTGTAACTTGCCCAAGGTCACCCAGTAGTTCTATATATAAGCCAGGATCTGAATTCAAGTCGTCTTGACTCCAAATATACTAACTGCTTTCACACTTCAATGCCTCAGGAAATTTAAGCCTAGAGTTTATATTACTTGCCCCAGATCACCAAGCTAATCGGTGCCAGAATTTAAACCCTGGTCTTTTAACTGTCCTTTCCACACAGATGATGGGGGGGCAGGGTTAGGGGAGGGCATGGAACAATACCCAGGAGTATCAGGACAGGGAAGGGAGAAATCTTTCACCTGACCCAAAAAAAAAAGGGAAATTCAAAAGTACAGACTTCTCCTATTGGCATAGTATACAATACATGAACACTGAAATACAGGCGTTCTTTCTTTTTTTTTTTATTTAATCACAACACATCAATACAACGGAGATCAAATCCAATTCAGTGGAGGCCACTTAAAAATATACCTTTGAAAGAAATAAACCTGTTTAAAATGCTTCTTTCACAGATGGAACCAAATTAAACAAACCATAACGAGAATGCAGAAGAGCCCTTTTAAAGTCCTCAGTAACCAAATTCCTGTGCACCAGAAAGTGACAGATAATAGTTTTCCAGGTAAAAGAATACATGGGGAGGGGAGTGGGGAAGAGAAAATTAAACATTCAATGTTTCCACAAGTCTACTTGAATGAACGACCTCTAGCACACCAGGATAATTATCCATTGTAATGTTTCAAATGAATTTGAAGTTCTTAAGAATAAAGATATTCATAATATTGGCCAGGGCCTGATAAATTCAGGCAGGTTGTATTCTGTAACTTTAGTCTCCCAGCTGCC
Source organism: Vombatus ursinus (assembly GCF_900497805.2). NCBI lineage: Eukaryota > Metazoa > Chordata > Mammalia > Diprotodontia > Vombatidae > Vombatus > Vombatus ursinus. The sequence continues at coordinate 103,558,110 of NW_020954590.1, forward strand.
TCTTCTCCCACCCCCAGTAGTTTACACCAAGATCCATAAAATCCTGACCTGTCACACTTTTGCTAGGCCAGGAGTGATTATTCCCTAGGTGAAAGCTGTCAATCACACCACACTCCTAACAACAGTTTGGTCAAGGACCCAAATTAGGTACCCACAAAATTCGCCCATCTGCTCCAAGAGAAAGACAGCTCATTCTTCTTGTCTTGGATGAAGCTGATTGTTCTGATTTGTCAACGCTTTGTTCAGAAATACAAAAATCAGAATATAGATTACCCCCCACAAAAAGTAGTGATTTCTTATAGAACATCTTAATCTGTCAAAATATTCACAAGCAGAATTTATGTTAATGCTGAGCATAGTGGTTTGGAAAAAAATCTAAAAAGTTGTAGCTAAACAAGAAAAACATAACAAAATACTAAATTAAAAGTTCCAAAGTTTTCAGGCAAAAGTGGAATCATTTTAAAACAGTAATACATGTTTACAAAGTGGATTAGACACTTAGTACAAACCCATCACAGGATGTTGGTTCATATCCACCACTGCAATTTAATGTTTGGGACAAGTTTAGCAACTAATTTAAAAAAAAACTAATACAAAATGTAAAAACCAAAAAGAGAGAGAGAGAGAAGAAAACCAGCCAATTTTTATAGTTCTTAAACAAATTTTATCTAAAATTGTACCTTTTTTCCGTTTCACTTTCATTTATAATTTTAAGGTGAAGTTGGCAACAATCCAGCTCAGCTGGATTTTTAAGCTATCCCCCATCCCTCCTAAAGCTTTAGTTCTTTAAAAAGCTCCAATCTCAGTCCCCCAGGGTCTATAAGGCTTGCCAAGGTTTGTTGCCTGTGTTGGTGTTGAAGGGCTCAGTGAATTCGGGGACAATAAATGGAAGGAACCAAAGGAGAAGGGGAACGCAGACAGGGATGCCACGGAAGAGAGCAGAGGAGGAGAGAGTTTGGAAGAGGCAGTAACCACAGGCAGCGCGGGTCCAAGGCTGCCGTTAGGGGGCACTCTCAAGGAAGTGGTGTCAGCATGGGATGCTGTCATTCTCCCCTGGTGGTGCGGTTCTGTGGAGGATGCTGTAGGGCTGCTGTTGCTGTGGCCATTCTGGGGCGGTGGTGGTGGCAGCAGCAAGGGATGAGAGATGTGAGGGGGATGTCCAAAGGCACTGCCCCAGGGAATATGTCCAATGCCCGTGTGTGCGCTATTGGCAGCTTCCCGCTGAGAGGCGTAATTGTTGAGATGAGAGACAAGCCGAACCCGAAGAGGATCAGACGTGTCTAGCCCTTCAATGATACTAAGGTAACGGGCAACTTCAGCAAGGCATTCTCTAAATCCTAAACTCCGGTAGTCCATGGCAAGAGCATGAGCATCAAAATAGCCTGAGAAAAAAGGAACAAAAGAAAAACCTCAGGCCACTGCCATAAGTATGCTGCTTCATCTTAATCGCTCTCCTTCCTGACAAACGCAGGATACACGAACGATACGAGCAGCTTCCACTGGAAAACCAAGTCAATATTTTCTGTATCTCCTCATACACATCAAAACTTCTAAGGTCAAACAAAAGTGTTTCATTTTGGATTAACAGCATATGCTTGCTAATGGCCTATGTTCAAAGTCCATTTACCAGTGATGCCAAGCAGAAAGTGGGATTATACACTACTAGCTGATGAAACCATGTTCATTCGTTTTAATGCTTTCCTTTAATGCCAGAAAAATGCATCCAGAAATGAGAACCCACAGCACAGTGAAATTCATCAGACACACAGATGTATAACCTTATCTATCATCATAGGGCTTTTACAGGCACTTAGTTCTCATTCAAATACGTCTAGTTTACATATGTATAGACAGTTATTTTATTTTTCCATCTCTTTCCATTAGACTGTCCTTTCTGTGACAAGATTTTTTTCTTCAAGGAAATATGACAGCATGGTTTGTTTGCTTGCTTCTTTAAATCTCCTGGATGTGTAGATAAGGAGAAAAAAATACCACTTACTTTAGGGGGGAAAAACACATTTCCCCCCTCCTTAATTACTATGGATTAAGGTGAGAGCCACTTCATTTGAATCAGTGCTGTCATGACTCTGGAGAGCCTCAGACAGCAGTCATTTTCCAAAGGAAGGCTCTATTTATATTCTGCACTGGTATAATTTGCAGTCACTATAAAATGGTAGATATACTATATAAAGTCTCAAGAAAATGTGAAAATTGTACTGATACACATACAAACAGCACACACATATTTATACAGAGCCCATCAATTTTCTACCTAACCCCAATGTCCTCGGTAAACATAAGATAACAAGTTTCATAGAATACAATTGGGCAGTGCCAAGGCTCCTAAAGAAGACCTCTCTCCCCACCCCTCTCACCCAAAATATTAATGAGCTTTACCTTTTCCACCTGCTGAATGCAACATTTTGAGATGATCCACAGTCATCTGCAGAATTTCTGCTTTTTCTAATTTAGCTGATCCCTATGAAGAAAGGGGAAAGTTTAATTTGGTAGGATATGCATTTAGTGGTAACTTCAAAATAGGAGTATTCAGTTCTTTTATAAGCCACAAGTAACAAAAGCACTTTTCCCAGCATCCTAAAGGTTAAAATTAGTTTATGAAAGTCACAAAGCACCAGTTGGCACACTGATTGTTTCACTCGCTCCATTCCTTACCTGCTTTTCAAAAGCACTGGGTACCAATCTCCTCAGCTCCGACAAACTGTTATTGATTCGATCTCGCCGGCGTTTCTCAATGATCTAACAGGAAGCATGCAAAACAAAGGGATTTCCATTAGTATCATAAATTCCGATGGCTCTCCCCCTTACCCCATCGCCTGAGATAGAGAGAGAGAGAGGGAGAGAATATGAATTATAATACTCACGCCTCTGCGACGTTTCCTAGCCAGTATCTGGGAAGAGGTAGATGGGGACATGGAACCAGGAGCCGAACTCAAGTTTCTGAAATGAACAAGGAATCACCAGTAAGTTAAGATAGGGCAAGGAACAGATGGAGTGGTGAGAAGGAATTTACTGCCGCCCCAGGAGCCCAGGAGACCGCGGCAGCAACTTGCAAAGTTAGGGGTTTAAATTCAGGTTGTGGTTGCCACTAAGTAGAATAGCCAGTGTGCCAAGGTCCTGAACCCCTTCATCCCTAGTGCAAACAGTGGAATGCATGAAAGGGGGGGGGGGGTCTCCTGTTCTTAGTCCTGCCACGGTGATCGTGCACCAAGAGGCCACCCGGTATCTCCTTCTTGGGCAGGTTAGCACCGCTGTCAACAGAATCGGAATCACATTCTCTCAAGAGTTGGAAGGGACTCCGGAGTCGGTCCCTGTCGACAACATCCCTGACCAGTGACTGTCCAGCCCTTGCTTCGAGACCTCCCGCGATGAGGCACCCAGTCCCTGGGGGCGCACCGGGAGCCCCCGCCCGTGCCAACGCAAGGTCCTTGCCCCCCTCCTGCTCTCACCCATTCTCGTCGGCGCTCTCCTTCTCCACTTCGATGGTCTCGTCCAGCTCGCTGTCGGAGGAGCTGTAGTCGGGGTGCACACGCTTCATGCCGGCGCTCGCAGCAGGCACCAGCGGCGGCACGCTCGGAGGGAAGACGGCGGGCAGGGAGGAGTTAACCCCGGCGACGGCGGCGTCTCCGTGCGCTCGGCTGCTCCCGCTGCACACACACACACACACTGATTCCCCCCTCGCACTTGCCCTCTGGTTAAAACTCAACCATCCCTTTCCCACGCTGCGCCCCTTCCCAGGGCCCAGGGGAGGGCAAGGGAGGAGCTGGGGGGAAGTGGGGGGGCTCCCCGACGACTTTCTCCTCCTATAAATCCAATCCAGCTTCGCGCTCCGCTGATTGGCAGCCGCTCAGGTGGCCGAGCACGGGGGAGGGGACGCGGGCCCCGCCCCCTACCTCCACCCACCCGCCCCGCCCCCGCCTGGCGGCTGAGCGCCGGCCGCGGATGGGGGGTGGGGCAGGACAGCAGCTCGCCGGCGGCCCGGGCCCGCCCCGCCCCGCCTCGCGCGCTCCGATTGGTCTGGCCGCGCGCCAGGGCCAAGCCCGCAGCGCCACCGGAGAGCCGCACGCGCCGCGGGCCGTGGGAAAGTGCCTGGGTCCAAGGCCGGCAGCCAATCGGGGTCCGCCAGGGGCGGCGGCGGTGGCGGCAGCGGCGCTGGCGGCCGCTTTGGCGGCGGCGCGGGGCGTTGGGATGAATGGAAGGGGGGGCGGGAGGGGGGGGACGGGAGCGGGCGGCGGCTCCCCCGTGTGAACCTGAAATCTGAGCCTCCCCAGCCGAGCGGCGGCGGCAGTGGCGGAGGCCGAGCGGGCGCCGGGCGGGCACTGAACCCAGCCGGCTCAGCGCCGCCAGTAAATCACCGCTGCACCGCGAGCGAGCGGCTGCGGCCCCGGCGGCGGCGGCGACTGGGGCCACCCGCTGCCCGCGGGCGGGTCCTGCACACCCTTCCCGTCAGCCTGCCGCCGGGCAGGCAAATGCCGCGTGCACCTGGCCGAGGGCACCGAGCTCCGCGGATTGCACCGTCGCATCCCTGGCCCGGGGACCTGGAAAGGGCGGGGGGAGGCTAGTTATTAGCAGACCCCTGTACCCCTTATCGCTTGCGTTTGGGACTTCCCAGACTCCAAAACCTCTGTGAATTTAATTCCCGGGGAAATGGGGCGTCTGTTTGCTCCGCATAGACTTGAAAAGGGTCCCCTGGGATACTCAGTTTTGTTTTGTTTTGTTTTTTGGTGTTTTTTTTTTTTCTTTCCCAGTCGGTGGAGACTGATCTCTGCCGCGGTGCTGCGGAGATGCACGTCCCTACAGGGCGCTTCCCACCCCCACCCCCACCCCCACCCCGGGTCCAGCCTTGGTTACCTCTGTCCTGAGTCGTAGTTAACACCACTTGCATGAAAGAGGGGAGGGTGCAATAGAGAAAACCATCAAAGATCAATCTCTCCTCGGTTTAGACCTCTTTTTGCAGTCAAAGGTGTTTCCCTATGATGGAGTGGATATCTCATTGGCAGGGCTTATATTGAGACCCCAGGTCTTGACTCCAAATTCATTTATAATCTGTGTTAAATGCCCACATTTAACTATATCCTCTTGGAACCTCAGTTTTCTTTTCCTTTTTAAATGAAGTGGCTGGACTAAATATGAAGATCTTAGCCCCGGGGCCCGTATAGGTTTTTAAGGAAATAAATGAACTTGGATGGGGGAAAATTACAGCCCTATTTTCACCAGCCTTTAACTGAAATTTAGCATTTCCTTCAATTGTTTAAAAATATTATTCTGAGAAATGTCTCATATAAGCTTCACCAGATTAACAAAGGAGTCTATGACACACAAAAAGGGTAAGAATCGTTGCAGTAAATGATCTTCCCAGCTCCTCTCTAGTTCTTCCTCTCACCTTTAGAACTGGACGTTCTAGATGCCACTTAATATTTTTCTCCGTGGAGCAATCCTGACCTGATGGGAACATCATAAATTCTCTTGGTAACAATGATGAATCCATGATTTTCATCCATCTGGGTGTTTCCTACACCAGTGCAGATTGCAATCTCTGCAAACCTTTTCACCCTGTGTGATCCTTTCCATTCCCTCTTTTAGTTCATTCCTGGAGAATCCACTGAAACTACTGGAGGCCCTCCTCTGGTTTGGTTAATACCTTCAGAGTGGTGGACTTAAAGAGGGAAGAAAACAAGTTCGTAGTCCTGCCTCAGATGCGTACTAGCTGTGTGATGATAGGCAAGTCATTTAACCCTTCTCAGCCACAGTTTCCTCAGTTGTAAAATGGGAATAATATAGTACCTAGAGAATCAAATGAGATAAGGTGTAGCACTTTTTAAACCTTAAAAGTTTAAAGCTTAAGGTGCCATTGTTATAATGTTATAATGTACAGTGTTATAATGAATTAACACTAGAACTGTCCTATCAAATAAGATATTTGTAAAGCACTTAGCACAGTGCCTGGCCCGTTGTTGTTCAGTCTCATAGTCCCATTTGGGATTTTCTTGGCAGAGACACTGGAGTGGTTTGCCATTTCCTTCTCCAGCTCATTTTACAGATGAGGAAACTGAGGCAAACAGGGTTAAGTTACTTGCCCAGGGTCACACAGGTAGTAGTAAGTGTCTGAGGCCAGATTTGAAATCTTAAAGAGTTGGAGTCTTTCTGACTCCAGGACTGGAACTCTATCCACTGTGCCATTTAGCTGGCTGGCACATATTAAGTGCTTAATATATGCTCTTTTTCTTTCTTCCTATTTGATATTTATTCCTCCTATTTGATTGGCCTGTCTCCTTTTATCTTCCCACACATTCTATGATGATGAATTTTAAACTGCTTCTCTAAGGAAAGTGATTGTTGGTAATGTGCTGAGGTCAACCAACTTAGTTCCACATTGAATCTTTCCTTTGCCGTTTGGATTTCCTGAAATTGTGATTCTTCTGAGCATCTGGAGTCTCCTGATTTACTGCATCACCAGAAAATAACCGCTACTAAAGAAATGGCTGAGAAAACGCTGAAGTCACTGACTGATTTTGCAAATGGAATCCAGTGGACACTCCACTTCTGCATCAACTCTGGCCCTTCATTGCCCCTCTGCAGCAGCGGCATCAAACTCATGGAAACAGGACCACTAAATCCACATAACTTTATATAAGGATTCTGCAGACCATGTGTTGACTTAGAAACCCACATATTAATATCTATGTTCTATTGTATTTTTATTTGTTAAATGTTTCCCAATGACCTTTTAATCTGATTTAAGCCACACAGAGCATTGTAGGCTGCACATAGCCTGTTGGACACCTCTGTTCTATGGCACTTGTCCAAGATATACAGATATATAGATATATATATATATATATATATATACACACGCACACACATATATTTGTATATATGTATATAAAATATGTATTTGTATATATATGTATATAAAGACAACTACGCATTTGACATTGAAATAATATTGATTATTTTAGCCTAAACTTGTTATTTCATCAGCCAGCAAACTTGGCTTGTGGGCTTCAGTGAACAAAACTTTGTAAAACAAAAATATAAATACAATAAAACATACATAACATTGATTTGTGGTTTTCTAAGACAATATGTGCTAGTAGAGATCAAGTTCTACTTGAGTTTGACACATTGGTGTAGAATCCCTGGTGTGGAAGCTTCCTTCACCTGATAGAGAGAGCCAGTGACTTCATCTGAGACTGCCACCTCTGAGGTTTAGTGACTCCTGTGGTCACATCTATGATGCCAATCTTTCTGACTACAAGACCCACCTACCATACACTATATATCACTGCCTCACAGTGTCTACAAGCATACTTACTCTAAGGGATCAAGAGTTATAATATGCAACTTGGGAACTTTCAAATACTGCAACACTACAAGTGAAGTAACACTACTATATTTTCTCAAGGGGTAGCTAGATGATACAGTGAATAGAGTGATGGGCCTGGAGTCAGGAAGACTCCTCTTCCAGAGTTCAAATCTGGTCTCAGACATTTATTAGCTGTGTGATCCTGGGCAAATCACTTAACCTTATTTGTCTCAGCTTCCTCATCTGTAAAGTAAGCTGGAGAAGGAAATGGCCAGTATCTGACAAGAAAACCCCAAGTGGGGTCACCATGAGTCAGACACAACTCAACAACAACAGAAACTAAGATATTTAATGGAAAAATGTTCTATCAGCTTATAAAATGTGGTCCTCTTAGTAGAAAGTAGACACAGAAGTACTGAAATACAGTAAACAATACTTGGTATCTTAAAAAAAATTGATTTTATACAAATAAACATTTACTATATTATTGATTATGAAAGGAAATCCATCTTAAGAAAAGAATCAGCATTCAAATATAGAGAAGAGGATCATCAAATATCTATTTTAACTACATTTTGCACTTGGCTCAGAAAAGCCAGGGACTTAATTTAGGGTAACAATAGTAAGTGACATCAAGGATTCAAACCCAGGCCTTCTCACTCCAAATCCAGTGTTCTTTGCACTTTGCAACAGAGCTTCTCAGTTTATAGCTTTTATGAATTGTTTTAAGAGACGTAGCTATTTTGTATAAAACCCAATCACTAACAAACCTACTACTGTGTATAATACAGTTGAAAAAAAAAAAAAGAAGCCTGTATGATCCAGGTAATTGTTGGATCTGGATTATCTAGACCATCTGCCAATGGCACAGGATTTTATACTAAAAACTGGGAAAGTTCAAAAGTATCAGCTGGACTCTAGAGTTCTCTAGCACCAGAATACCATTACATTAAAAAAAGATGAAATCCCAAAAGATTCATTTTGAGATGTAATAGATTTGAATTCAACTGGACAGTTGCCAAATTCAATTTCATTCTGTGGTGTTAACCAGGAAGCTGGGAAATGTCATTGCTTCAAAATCCTTAATTTTGACAATGTTTTTCTGTAGGGAAGAGAATTATCCTGATCAATTGATTCTCCCTTTTAGTCCAGTTGATGTGAACACAGAAAGTAAAGAGTTAAGGTTTTAAGGGAAATGTAAGGTTTTTACTTTTTCTAGTCCTTCAATAAGTGTGACTCGGTCTTCAGTCAAACTTGGGTAAATTAAAATAGCAGCTTGCCCATTGACTGGTCGATGACTGACCCCCCCCCCCCAGGCAGCATTTTAAAAGCTTAACACTGTGTCTACAAACAGTGGAGGGAAGACTTTGTGGAGTAGGACTTGTGGTGGTCTAGAAGCCAGCTAGCATATGGATGAACCTAGTTCTTGAGAAGTACTGGGTTTTTTTAACCTTTCTCCTAGTGCCTCTACTAGAGGTGGAGAGATAGGGGCATTTCTTTCTCTTCCTCCCCTGCATCTGTCATAGAGTCTTACAGCATCTCAGCTGGGCCTCTAGGTGGTTACCCCCTATACTGCCAGAGGTCTGGTTCCACAAAGCTCTTCTGCCTCAACTCTGTCTCCAGAGTCGGCAATCTAGCTTTTTAAAGCCCATCTGGGAATTGGTCCGTCTTTTACCTGCCAGTAGCAAGCTAGCCTACTAGTTACATCAGGCTTGAATGAAGATTTCTTTAGGCTTATAAAGGTATAACAGTTTAAACTCTTCTTTATACTTCATTTAGAACCCTAACACTTTGTTGTCTTTGTTATCCACACCTAACTTCTTTTGTGATTATATCAACTGGAAGGAGGGGAGAAGAAAGCATCAATTAATCAGGGGTTTCTGACCAAATTTCAACTACCCACTACATTGCAAATTTAATTTTTTTATTTCTTCATATAATATTAATACTCACACACATGCAAATAAATGTGTATGTAACAAAAAGATAAGCCTTCCTTAGGACCTTTGCCACACTGAAGACTTCTCACAATTAATTAACTTATTAGTGCTGCTCTTTGGGTCAAAGAGACCTAATTTTAAATACCTCCTCAGATCCTTAATAGCTGCATGGACCTGGGAAAGTTATTTAACCTGAAGACAGCTAGGTGGTGCAGTGAATAGAGCGCTGGACTTGGGATCAAGAAGATGTGAGTTCAAATCTCACAGATAGTTAGGAATTGTATGACCCTAGCAAGGTACATCCGCTGACCTCAGTTTCCTCCTCGGTAAAATGGGGAATATAGCCTCTTCCTTGAAAGGTTGAAGAGAATGAAATAAGACTAACCTGGGTAAAACCTTTTGCAAACCTTAGAGTTTACATAAGTGCTAACTAATTTAATCTTTCAGCCTCAGTTTCTTATTAGGAAAAAGGAAAATAATACCTGTAGTGCCTCATGGAATTGTTGTGAGGATCAAAGGAATTAATGTATGTAAATCTCTTCTCAAGCTTTAAAGCCTATGTAAATACCATTATTATTTTTCTGTGTTAAAAATTTGAAAGGTAAATGACAATGATTCTTCAGCATCCTTGTATCACATCATTCCTTTGCCAGTACTGATTTGCAAGATAGAAACCATTCCAAGTAGTTCAGGTCCTTTGCTAAAGCTGTTTTGCTATGCCATGCTCTTGATAAGAATATTCAAATTAAGTAGTCTTTATAAATGGTGGGCAAGAGAGTGGCCAAAGTACCGAAGAACAAACCTACATTAAGAAGGGAAAGAGCTGCTGACTTAGTTGGAGATCTTGGACAAATCACAATTATTCAACCTCAGTTAGTTGGGACTCTATAAAAGGGTGATTATAAGCAGCATTGCAAAGATCTTTTTAGGTATAATCAGTCAATATTTGGAATACTCAGGATGAATGTAAAGGGCCATTAAGGGGGTTAATGATAGGAATGAATAAATGAGTTCTATACCTCATTTTACCCATATATTAATTCCTCATGGTATATTGCATGTATCACAAAGTTGAAAAGAGTAAATAAATAATTAGAATCACTTTAGATTAAAGGCATCATGGTGAGTATTATTAGAAAACAACCTTTAAATGTACTTATGAAATATGAGATTAGCTATTAACTTGTAACTTGTTAACAGCAAATCATTTTAAGTAAAACTAAAAATAAGTCCACTTTTTAATGTAGGCTTTTGAATTTGTTTATGTATAACATTCTTCTGACCATGTATGCTGGGATAAACTATAGATTGATGGATTCAGTGGGTGGTTCTTTTAGTGTGAGAACAATCTCAATGGGAATCCATAAACAGCTGCTTAAAGATGTCATACTTGAACTTGGACCTGGTGCCTGTTTTTCTCTGTTCCACTGCTAACTCTAGAAGATATTCTCAAGTAGCTGGCCTGCTTTTTGGCTCATCAGGCACCACAAAGATTCACTTTACCTCCCTGTGCCTCAGTTTCCTCATCTGTAAATTAAGGCCTTGAACTCCTTGATCTCTAAGGGTTTTCATAACTAATTTTTCTCATTCAATGAGGGCATTTTCACTATCAAACATTCAAGTCACCTACAACATTATCTTCCCAGCTTCATCATATACAAACTCCCTTCACTCATTCTATTCCATACAAATCATGGTCCTTGATATTCCCCAGTTATACCCATGCCTCTATGTACACTAGCCATTCTCAAAGTATAGTCCATAGACCCCTAGGGGACCCAGTCTGCAAGGTCAAAACTATTATTATAATAATACTAAAACAATATTTGCCTATTAAAATACTCCCCTCTTTTCCAACTACATATGTTAGGATGGATTTTCTTAACATACTTCAGACAAAACCATGCATCTCAACATTAAATGAAGAATCAGATATGAGATTATAGATGTCTTCTGTGAAATCAGACTTCAAAGATATTTGCAAAAGTATGTAAAACCATGTCACTTTTCTCACTAAATTGTTTTGTTTGGGGAAATATTCATTTTTCATAAAAATATTTTTAACATGTAATAAGATTATTTTTATTTTAAAATAAAGTTAACATTTTAATATTTTTGTCAGTTTTCATTTCTAATACAATAAATATTGTATTAAATAAACAAATGATCTTTGGAGTCTTCAATAATTTTTAAGAGTATAAAGGGATGCTGAGACCAAAAAAATTAAGAACTGCTGGTGTACACCATCCCCCATTCCTAGAATGGTTTCCAAGACAAAACAGGCATATCTTCAACTGCTGAAATCTTTCCCTTCCTTCAAAACCCAATCCAGATACCAATTCCTCTGTGAAGCTTTTCCTAATTCTGTGCTATAAGTGACTCTCATATGGACAGATTGCTGCATAGAAACAAATGGCCCCATATATACCCCAGAAAATAGACAGAGTATCAGACTATAATTGAATAATATTCAGACCTTCCAGCCTTTGGAGATATAGCCATTAAAGGTTTTTAAAATCCTGCTGAATTTTCACAACTTAAGGCAAAAATGAGGATATTTGTCTTTACCATAAAGTGAGAGCTGAATGAAATTAAATATAGGGCCTGATCTAGCCTCTGGATTTGAGGCTCTGCTCTACTACCATCTTCAAAATCCATTCTTCTCTTCCTTTTTCCCCTATTTTCTAAGTCTAGCTCTGGGAACAGTAATCAAATCACTTCTGCCATCCAATGGTTCACTTTCATATCCCATTCAGCCATCCACTCAGGCCTTCTGGCCATTTACCTGTCATGGCTGCCCTTCTTCCCACCTGGACATGCACCGCTCTCCCTAATACTTCTGTTCCCCCACCCCACCCCCATCCATTGACATCAGCTTCTGAGGAAGTTAATCTATTCATCTTTGGAAATCACCCCCACCTTACCCCCAATCCTATGCCACCCCACCCCACCCCCAGGGTCCAACCCAGTTGGTTAGTGACTAATAGCACAAACTAACCTATTTAGCCCACTATATCTACCATCTGGCCCTAGACACCAGACCATGCTTCACTTTCACATCCCATCTATCCATCTCACCATCTGCCTGCCAGCACCATTACCACCCCCTTTCACTTCTTAGTCTGGACACAATCAAATCAATAGTGCCTTACTTCTGAAAAGGGTATAGTATACATGTGAACTCACCATCAGCTGTGACTGCCCAGACCAAAGTTCTCTTCTCTAGCCTCCTATCTCCTATATGTGTTGTCTTCCCCTATTATAATGTAAGCTACTCACAAGCAGAAGTTATCTCGCTTTTTATGTTTTTATCCTCAGAATTCAGCACAGTATTATTTGGCAAATAGCAAGCACTTAATAATTTCTTTCTTTCATTCATTTATTCCTATAAAGAACATGTCTATCAATGACCCTATAATTCTACTCACTAATCCTGTAACTTCCCACACCAGCACACTCCTCCATGGCAGCCACTCGCCTGCATGCATCATCTTCCTCTATTAAAATGTAAGCTCCTTTAGGGCAGAGACTGTCTTGATTTTTTTATGCTATATTCCTAGGCTGTCATCTTTTTTAATTCACAACCCTTCTATGCTGAAATGCCTGCCACCAAGCACCATTTCTTTGGACAGGGGTTCCGCCTGTGCCATTCAGATAGACAGCTCTAGGCTAAATCTGAACCATGGCTTCATTATCCCTTCCTCCTTCAAATCTGGTGCTATCTATATGTGAGCTATGAAATTACAAGAGCCAAAACTCAGGAAAAACAAATACTGTAAACACCCTCAAGCACCGAAATGAAGATACCACTGGGAAAAACACAGGCCTTGCCCTGCTTCCACCAGCCTTTCCACCTACATTCACAGCAGTTTTTCTTGTCACCAGAACAAATATAGCCTAGTCTGATCATTGATACACCAGCCCCACTACCGTTTTCTGGCTCCTTTCAATTACCATGGCAGAAGTACGCCATTAATTTAGATTCCATTCTATTCACCTGCCCACTGTGGCCCTGGCACTCCAGAATTTTCATGGGGGAATCTCCCCATAGAGTTATGCCTCACCTGTGGACACTTTCATACCCCAAAAGGTCCCGTTGTCTCTGTTATAATGACAGACAAGTCCCCTCTTCCAAAAAAAAGTGATACATAGAATTTTTTTAAAAAACTGTAGTAAATAATAATTTGCTTTGTTTCCAGACCTCTGTGATGCTCCTGAAGATAATTAGCAGAACTCTGAGGCGTCCCTGAACAGTTTGGGGAATCACTACTATTCAGAGTTTGTCAGAGTCAGCAGCTTAGTTATTCAGTAGTTCCTTGAGATCAAAGTCAATTTTTCCAGGTTTTCCAAACTGGCCATTTTGGCTAATGACAGAATTGAAAATATTGAGGAAAGTCTTGAAGTCGGAAAACTCTTGTATAGTCACTAAGCATTAAAATGATAAATGGGCATGCATTTGTTTATCTAGCTCACCATTTTACTAACACATTAGAGTGCTGACATTTTCATTAGACTTCATTTTGCAGACATTTCACAGTCTGGCTATAAATGAATTTTTCCTCTCCAGGAATTTGGTATATGTGATCCTAGAAATATTCCTTAAAAACAAATCTGAAAATAATTTTTAATTCTAGCAGGAAAGAACAAGATAAAATAAAGTATTTTGGGGGTGGTTCAAATTTCATGGCATTTATGGAATATTGGAGTGTCTTTTTATTTTCACAAGTAGAAATTTCTATGAAAAAATTGTTAGCATTTCCTTTTTCTTAAACGTTTAAAAATCTAAACACTATATTTTCTAGATCAGTAATTAAAAGGGGAACAGGAAATAAGACATCATAACCTAACAATTTTTAACACACAAATTTATCTCAATGACAAGACACACCATTAGGGCTTCAAAATTGCTATTTTCTCAGTAATTCTTTTCATAGAGAAGAATACTGGAGTACTGTATAGAGTCAGGAAGACTCAGGTTCAATTCTAATTTTTCCAGTTTATCCTGTATATAGCTTGTTTATACACAGTTGTTTACATATCATCTTCCCCATTAGACTGTGAGCTCCTTGAGAGCAGGGCCTGTCTTTTGCCTTTATTTGTATATTGTTAAAATGATGCTTGGCACATAGTAGGCCCTTAATAAATATTTATTGACTGAGTGACACATACTGGCTATGTGACTCCTTTTAAGCAAGTTGAAATGCCATTGAAAAGAAAAAGTTGTCTATTCCTGCTGGAGGATTCCTCCTGGAGAGACCTGCGTCTGCTGACCCTTGTGCTAGTGTGTGTGCCAAATTAACCCGGCCTCCCTCCCCTTAGTCTTTCTGTCCCTTGGGAGCCACTCCTTTGAAGAGCAGGCCCATCAACCTGTCAGTCTGAATCCCGGAAACTCAGTGTTGCTATGGTTACCTTCCTCAATTCAACTCGTGGAGCTGGCACTCACAAAACAGCCTCGTACAGTAGGCTGAATACGTTAACCCTCCCTGATAGCACATTCTGATGAGCACAACATACTTTCTCAGATCTTAATAGAACATAGAATTGAACAGACTTTTTTCATCCTTCAGGAAAGCAGTCAAAAATGGAAAATCCTTTAGTTGTTTTGGTTTTCTGTTGGTTAAATTAAATGCAATTGTTGGTACACAGTACATAGAATAAAACTAAAAAGAAGCAAAATGTTCAACTGTTGTAAAGAAAAAGTGGTAAGGAACTAAAAGGTGATGAGTCAGCAGAATTTGTCACAGGGTTTTTAAATCCTGCTGGATTTTTAAAGCCAAATGTATTCAGATGTGAAGACAGCTTGATTAGCTGATGGTTATAAGTTTTGCCATTTATCATCTCCTTAGTTTATACACAATTTGTCATAATAAATATTTAAAGTACTTTATTTCTTTTTGTTTTTATAAACACAAAAAATACCATCAACACCCCTCCCCCCATATGTGACTGACAATTCATCAACTTTGGAGTCTTGAGTTAAAAGGTTTGGGTCCTTTGTAAAGTAGATGCCTCTCGAAGCCTTTTCACACCTGGTTCTAAGTAGTTTGTTTTTATGCTAGTAACAAGCAAAACTGAAAATGTTTAAAGTTTCTTAAATTCCCTATCCTGGCCAAAGTTTCACCAGTTACAAGTGTTCCTAACCTTGTTTTATGTGATGGACTTGTCCCACTCCTGGCAGTCTGGTGAGACCTATGGACCTCTCCTCAGGATAATGTTTTTAAACACATAAAATGAAATACATAGGGAGCAGCCAGGTGGCAAAATGGATAGAGCACCGGCCCTGGAGTCAGGAGGACCTGAGTTCAAATATGGCCTCAGACACATAACACTTACTAGCTGTGTGACTCTGGGCAAGTCACTTAACCCCAATTGCCTTGCCAATAAAATAGATAGGATTATGAAGGAAATCAATTATATGGAAATACAGTTATCAAAAAAGTATTTAAGTTCATTCATCCCAGGTTAAGGACCCCTGCAAATATTTTCAACTAGTTAAATCAGCTTTGTTTCAGAAACTGCTTTTCTATACATAAAAATCTTTTTTTTCCTATCCTGGCAGTGCTTGTGTGTCCTCCTAACCTTTTCCATAGCATCTATAGAATCTTTTTTCTTTGCCTGCAATCTATTCCTTTTTTTTTAAGTAATTTCATAGGCTCAGAGTTGGAAAAGGCCTTAGAAGTCATCTAATCCAACTCATTCATTTTACAGATGAGGAACTGAGGCCAAGAGAGATTAAGCAGCTTTCCCAAGGTCTTACAGGTAACAAAATGGTAGAGTCAAGATCTGGTGATCCCAATTGCTTCTCTCTAAAATCCATCATTCTTTCCCCTACACCATTTCATAAAACTCATGTACTTTAGACCTTCCTTCAGGGTATAATTACCATTATCTTAGTAATAATTTTAACAAGACTGATTTTCTAGTTTCTTATTCTACAGCTGATTAGAAGGGGAAAAATTAGAGGGAAAGAACTCTAGACAGATGACACATGACAGCAGTAAGAAGTGACAATTGATAGGGAAGGAAATGGTTTTAAAAACTTCTGAAAAGTAGGTATCAGAAGTGAAAAAAAAAAGAAAGCACCCAATTTTTGGTCTACTTAAAATAGAATAGATAGCTTTATCTACTTCAACAACCTTAAAACCGTGACTATATTAAAGTATAGGATAATCATTTTTGTTTATAGTCAATAATCAATTCATAACTTGGTCCTAAAATTTTCTTGAAACATTTTTATACTTTTATCTAATTTATTAGCAATTGCTTACATTGGACTATGAGCTCCTTGAGATCAGGGATTATCTTTTGTCTTTCTTTGTATTTCTAGTGCTTAGTAAAGTTCCTAGCTATTAATCACATATTAGGCACTTAATAAATGTTTATTGATTGACTGACTTTTTATTTCCTATATCTTAATCCTTGCTGATAATTAGAAAAGTATTTATTCCCCTAGTTCCCACTGAAGTCAATATAAATCAATAAGTATAAGTCAGTTAAAGGAGACAGTGCCATATGTTGGAAAGTGGTCGAAACCAGACTTCTAGAGCCAGCTTTACCACTAATTAGAGGTAAAACCTTGGAAATCCAATCCAATTAAACAATTTATTAAAAGCTTACTACATATGTTCAAGATACGTTGCTAGGAATTTGGAACTATGCCCAAAGGGCTATAAAACTGTGCAAACCCTTTGACCTAGCAATACCACTTCTAGGTCTGTATCCCAAAGAGATCATACAAATGGGAAAAGGACCCACATGTACAAAAATATTTATAGCAGCTCTTTTTGTGGTGACAAGGAATTGGAAATTGAGGGGATGCCCATCAGTTGGGGAATGACTGAACAAGTTATGGTATATGAATGTAATGGAATACAATTGTGCTATAAGAAATGATGAGCAGGCAGGCTTCAGAAAAACCTGGAAAGACTTACATGAACTGATGCTGAGTGAAGTGAGCAGAACTAGGAGAACATTGTACACAGTAACAGCCACAATGTTAGATGACTTACTTCGATAGACTCATCTCTTCTTAGCAATGCAAGCATCTAAGACAACTCCAAAGGACTCATGATGGAAAATGGTGTCCACATCCAGAAAAAGAAATGTGAAGTCTAAATGCAGATTGAAGCATATTATGTGTTCTCTCTTTTTTTTCTTTTTTGTTTGTTTTTTTTTCTTTCTCGTGGTTTCTCCCATTGGTCCTAATTCTTCTTTACAACATGAGTAATGTGAAAATGGGTTCAGTATGAATGTATATGTAGAACATATATCAAATTGCATGCCATCTTGGGGTGGGGGGAGGGGAGGGATAGGAAGAAAATTTGGAACTCAAAATCTTATGGAAATGAATGTTGAAAACTAAAAGTAAATTAATTTTAAAAAGATATTTAAAAAGGAAAGGAAAGGAAAAAGGAAAGAATTGAAAAAAGATACTTTGCTAGGGCTGAGATTACAAAGACAACAAAAACCAGTTCCTGTCTTCAAGGAGCTTCCATTGTATTGGTAAGATACAACATATGAGCCTCAGTTTTCTAATGGGTAAGATGAGGAAGTTGGACTTGGTTTTCTCTAAGGTCCCTTCTAGCTTCAAAACTACATGATGTTAAAGGGATGTTTGAGAACAAGCTAAGTAGGGCATAGAACACCTGAAAAAATAGAGTATGGTTTCTTTTCTACTTATGGACCTAGACCATCTTAAGAAGATAATGGAGAACAGTATGTTTGTACGTATGTATGAATAATATATATACATATATGTATGTATGTATATATATATAACAAATGAGAAAACAGGCTCATATGTTGTATCATACTAGTACAATGTATGTCCGCATATGTGTATATACATATACTTATATACATGCATACATATGTATGTATGCATATGGATATACCTGTACACACATATACAAATACCCACATATATTTGTGTATATGTATGTTTAAATGTGTATATATGTATATATAGATAGTATGTACTAAAGCTAGGATTTGAAACCATGTATGGCCCAACTCCAAATCCAAATAGTGCATTTATATAGCATTTTACAGTTTGTTATTGTTTGTCCTTTGTTCTTTCATTTTATTTATTTACTTATTTTTCCTGAGGCAATCAGGGTTAAGTGACTTGCCCAGAGTCACACAGCTAGTAAGTGTCTGAGGTCGGATTTGAATTCAGGTCCTCTTGACTCCAGGGCCAGTGCTCTATCTACTGTGCCACCTAGCTGCCCCTTGTCCTTTGTTCTTGAAGAAGACCAATGACATCAGGAGGGTGATGTTTTGACTTGCAAGTGAATTGGAGTTAAGTGCAGCAGGGCTGTGCAAAGTCATTAGCCCCACCATCTCCTCAGAGTCATTGGAGTCCAGTGGCAAGACAGAGGTCAGGAGGACTGGTCCAGTTCACAGTTTACAAAGTGCTTTAGGAAGCACCTTCTATACGTTATCTCATTCGATTCCCACAACCCTGTAAGCTAGGTGGCACAAATATTATTATCATCTCTATTTTACAAATAAAGAAATAGAGATTCAGAAAAGTTAATTGAGGTCACATTGCCAGTAAATGGTAGAGGCATCCTTGAACCCAGGTCTTCTGACTTCAAGTCCACTGCTTTCCTGAACATTCCTGATATATCTCAGAATAAACACTGACCACACATATAGGCCTTTTTGTATTTCTGCCTTATTGTCCTTTTCTGGCTCTGTAAGGCCAAAGGGTATGTAACATAAAGACTTAACAGAGAAGATAAATACTTCCTTTCTTTAAGTCTGCTGAAGGATGATCTATTTCACCCTCCTTGAGGAATTTTTATATTCTTATACCTTTATGTAAACTTGCAAAGTCCAGTCTAGAAACCACACACTCTATGTATATTCAGTGAAGTCAGTTTATTTTGTTAGATGTGGAGTGGAAGAGTCATGAAAAAATTCAGTATTTAGGCAGAATCAGGCCAGGGCCATTTGTTACTTTGTATTCTGATGGTGATAGGAAAGGCTTCCTGAAAGGGCTGAGGTTTCTGAAGTTGCTTAAATTGAAGGAAAGCAATATGGGCGGGGGGGGGGGGGAGGGGGGGGGGGGGAGGAGCGGGGGTGGATGGGAGGGGGGGGGAGGGGGGGGGGGGGGGGGGGTGAATATGATGGAATGAAGTTGGATCCAGGTTAAAGTGTCACCTGGAAAGAATTAGGAACAAGATGACCCAGTGAAAGTGACATTAAGCAAATTTTCCACCAGAGAGGAATAAAAGGGAGTAAGACAGTCCTGTGCCACCTTTTTAAGGCTCTGAAACAGAGGGTGAAACTTTTGGATGTCTGTCATTGGTTTGTGAAGCCAGCATGGTCAAAGCAGCATACAGAAGACACAACTAGAATGGTTGCTGCTGGAGGCAGGAGTGTACCATCAGGAGGTTTTATATTAGGTCAGGCCAGAGAGGATCATAACCTATGGCTACAGTAATGTAGAGATAAAGACAGATATGGGAGATATTTTGAAGGAAAATGCAACAGTATTTGGTAAATCAGTTGACTGAGGATACTAAAGGTCAGTGCTGAGTCAATAATGATTCAAGAGCTTAGTATCATCATAGCATCATAGATTTGGAGTTGGGAAGGACCTGACAAAAGCCAAACCCTTCATTTCACAAATGAGGAAACTGAGGCCCAGAGAAGTTAAGTGACTTGGCTTACACAGTCAGTAGCAAAGCTAAGTTTGTATTTATAAAGTCAGTTGTCCACTATGATAAAGAAAATAAAAGGACTATTTCAGATGTAATATAAGCAGTTTTGTCTTCAGTTATGTTTCTTGTGAGAGAGAGGCAGTGGGATGCCTAGTCTTTTCCTTTTTCCTTTTTTCTTTTTAATAACCCAATCAGCCAAACAGATACACGGAGTTTGGGATGTATTTTGTCCTACCCCAGACCACAATGTTGTGTTTGAGTTTCCAAATTATGTGATTTTGTTCTGGAATTGTTTTCAGGTGGTGGTGCCGTGCATGTGCAGTGCAGGAAAGGGTAAATACTGGAAAGTTAAACATATCACTGTTAAAAAGTAACTGCTTTTTAAAAATAGCTTTACCTTAGTAATGCCTATTATGTGGCACTAAAGAATTGAGCCTATTGTCTCTGATTTGGCAAATGAAATTCTTTTATACTGCTTAAAACCAAATAAATGAGCATGTACACGGCAAAAGCAGAAGACTATTCTTTAGATCTACAAAAAGAAGAAAATTTAAAACTGGACATACACTTAATGATAATTATATAATCATGTAATATATAGTAATAATCAAACCAAAAAGAGACCTTATTCCTCTAAGGTCTTCTCAAATGGATTTCTGTTTGAAACTGTGATACATACACATACAACATATAAATTCATCCATCAGATTTAGGCCCCGCTGATGTGCCATGTTTTGACACAGATGAACAAGCTAAGAAAGGTATGAAAGTATCACCTGTGAATTTTCCTTTTCATCTGCATTAAAATGTAAGTTCCTTACACTTCAACCAAAACATATGTTTGCTTTTATCATTCTATACAGTGGATTTCTGAGTAGTTATCTTTGCTAAAGGAAAGTACTACATTGACATAAATGAAAGATTATGATAGTCATTTCTGAATTTGTCAAATAACTAGGTTAGAATGGGAGGCAATTTTTCCCCTTTCTACTGCTATAAATACAAACTACTGTCTGAATTTTTCGTATGCTACATGGTAACCCACCCTTTTGGTGATCTGCAGCCAGTCATGTAAACAGAAACATTATAGCTGTTATTATGAGAGCAGTGTCCTATAAACGAGAATGTATGCTTATAGCTAAATAAACTTGAAACTTCATCAAACATTTTGGCTCCAGGAAAATAACTTTGGGTTTGGACAACACAAACCAGAGTAACATTTCCCTGCCAGCTGATGTTTTTGAAGATGCAGGGTCATATTTAATAACTTCTGGCAGAAAAGCAAAGTCTCAGAATAACTGGCACATTACACACACGGTAAAGACCAAAGACACAGGAACATAGCAGCACTATAACAATTGGGGTAAGATGAGCAAAGCACCCGTGCTTGACTGGGACTATAGAGTCTAGGCCATTCCAATGCAAAACCAATCAAATGACTTATTTTTTAAAATGGTAATTTGTTTTCATACATTTTAACTGCTTCTCTATTCAGGTGCAAGTTATGGCGGGGCACACAAAGCCCAATTCTCACATGCGTTGGATTGCATTCTTCTTGAAACTAGCTAGCTGGGTCATTTTACTCCACCTTCAAAAATAATTTTGCAAATCCAAGGGCCAGAGTTGACATTTTGTTGCATCAATGAATCCTGTTTCCAAGAGAAGTTAAAGATACCTATAATAGGCCAGAGTCAATTACCTGCAGAAGGCACAGAAACTTTGATTCTGAGTTCTCACAGATTTACTATGAATTTCACAATAAAATTGTTATTTTAAATGAAGATAATAAGAATGACACTAATGTTCTGTCCATTGGCTTCAGGTTCCCAAAATATCTTTGTAAATATGATATTTACTTGCCTATTCCTCCTTGCCCCCTATTTACCTTGAACAAATTCACCCTTTGAGAAGAAAACCATAAAAAATGTTTTCCCTTAATAATCCACTGCTCTAAACAATACACTTATTTTTATGCTTTGAAACAGCATCACTGTTAACAGTAGAGGTGTTTCTAGGCAAAGTGCTACTTTTCCTAGCCAGAAGACAGAGTTAATTTAAAAGAATTTAATTTAAAGGCTGCCCACTGCCTGGGGTAGGAAAAGGGAAGAATTAATCAATGCTTACCGTTCTTCTCCTTCCCTCCCTCCTTTTTCCTCCTGCTGCCCTGGGCCTGGGATTTCAGGGCTGTTGGTTTCATCCTATATCTATGGGATATGGAGCTATCTATGGAGATAGCAGCACTATGAGCTGGGCCTGCAGTAGCTGGCTAGACCTTCTTCTCCTGTAATAGCGGTATTTAAGTCCTAAACTTGAATAGAAAATCAAAACACAACTGTAATCTTCTCTGTTTTTATTTACTTGTTTAATTGATATATCCCATGGTATGAGTGGGTGGGTAAACATATCCTTCTCCTTCAAAGTGCAATCAAGTAGTAAAGATTCTTTCCTAGCTCCTGCCTCATAGAAGGTTGAAGACACAAATCAGAATGATCCAGGGTGGAGTACACCCAGGGTTAAATCCTAAAATGAAAGTGAGACAGAGAATGCAGACTTTTCCACAATAATGTCCTTTTTGTAACTGGCTGAGCTATAAGAGTCAACAGAGAGACAAAGATTCAGAAAGACTGAGGGTTGCTAATAAGTTTTAGAATTTTGAGTATTTAAAATGACATTAGTTGAATGGGATAAATACCACCTGAGGTATCATTGAGGAATCTTAGAGAATAAGAGAAGTATCACAGGAGAGATACAAATTTTGTACCAGTTTTCATAAAGGATAAGGTAGAGTTTATAAACTATAGGCTGAAGAGTTGATATCAATTCTTGGAAAACATATTGAAAGGATTATTAAATAGATAGTCTATGACCACTTAGAAAAAAAAGTAGTTATCATTGTATACCAACATGAGAAGAAGTTATGATAGACTAACCTCATTTACTTGTTTAAAAAAAAAAGATTCTTAGACTGATAGATGATAAAAATGCAATAGACGGAGGATACCTAGATGTCCATGAGAAATTTGACAAAATCTCTCTTGAAATGGAAAGATATGGACTAGACAATAGTAGTTAGGTAGATTTCAAAATCATTGAATAACTGGACCCAAAAAGTCTGTTTCTTCACCTGAAAAATGAAGAGATTTTCATGAATCAGTGTCAACATGGAGGGAGGTTTCTAACAGAGTGCAGCAATGCTATTTATTCTATGAAAAAATTTTATTAACTCAACAATTCAGTTCAAACAATATCTATTAGTATCTTCTATGTGCAAGGCACCATCAATGATATAGATGAAGACAAAGATGTTATGCTGGTTAAATTTATTACTGACCAGAAGCCAGAAGAGACAGAGTCAATATCCAAAAAGATTAATACAGGCTAGAATGACGGGCTAAATATAACAAAGTGAATGAGTATTGCTAAGGATGATAGAATCAGAATCAAGATACTCATATGATTACGTATACCCAATCTCTTCTACAGTTTAGTATGAAAATATGGGGAAGGAAGGAGGTAATGTGAAAATTGTGCCAATGAGTATGGAAGCTAAATGCCTACATGGCTCAAGTCCCTAAAACTTTTTACATTTAAGTTGCAAAGAAGGTATTCACCTGCGATGGTTGAGTTTCCTTACCCAGGAGACACCTATATTAATGAAATCATAGGTTTAGGCCCTATGGTACAGTGATAATCCATCACATCCATGTGCCACAATTTGTTTATTCATCAGTCAATAGTCATATACTTTATTTCCAATTATTTGTCACCACAGAAGGTGCTACTATGAATATTTTGGTGTATATTATATGGAACCTTTTCTTCTGACTTTAATTTCTTTGAGTTGTATGGGTTGTATGCTTAGCAGTGGAATCTTGAGATCAAAGGTATGGACATTTTAGTCACTTTTTAAAAAAATGTCTACACTACAAGTCCAAACTGTTTTTCAGATTATGACGGTGATTTGGCACAGCCTTGTTTTCCTTCATACAACTTTTTAGGGATTCATGTTTATTCAATACTATTTGGCTTCTGATTACACATGTACAACCTGATTATCACTGTACCATAGGGCCTAAACCTATGATTTCATTAATATAGGTGTCTCCTGGGTAAGGAAACTCTACCATTGCAGGTGAATACCTTCTTTGCAACTTAAAGTCTTAAAGACTTACTTAGAGCACGTAGAGGTTAAGTGACTTGTCCAGGGTCACCCAGATAGAAGATGTCAGAGGCAGACTTGAACTCTCTGTGTCTCTCTGTCTCTGTGTCTGTCTCTGTCTGTCTGTCTGTTTCTCTCCTCTCCTCCATGTTGCCTCTATAAGAAATGATGAATATGAAGAATTCAGAAAAGCACAAGAAAAATTATATGAACTGATGTAGAATGGAGTAAACAGAACCAGGAAAAAATGTACATGATGACCACAACAATTTTAATGAAAAGAACAAAAAGAAACCCAACCTGGAGCATTGTGATTATACTGTCCAAGCTTGGCCTTATGGGAAGAGTTTTTTTAAGAATGGGTCTCCATCCACTTTTGGTAGAATGCGGGGGAAGGGGGGGGCGGGTAATTAGGTGGCACAGTGGATAGAGCTCTGGCTGTAGAGTCAGGAGGACCTAAGTTCAAATCTGGCCTCAGACATTTGCTGCTTACTACCTGTGTGATTTGCATATGCTATCAAAATGTATTGATGGATTTTACTGAACCACTTTTCCCCTACTTTTAAAAATCTTTGTTATCAGGGACAACTCACAAGGTGAGAGGAGGGTGATATATTTTGAATTTAAAATAATGAAAAACTAAAATACATCAGTAAAAATAAGATTTTTAAAATTAGCATTATAGACATAGGACCCTAGATTTAAAGCTATAAGTGACCTTAGAGGACACTGAGTTCAACCCCCTGAAACTTCCACTTGAGGAAACTGAGGCCCAGAGAGGTAGGGTGACTTACTAAAGGCCAAACAAGTAGTAAGGAACAAAACCTGAATTTCCAAGACTATTTAAGAATATATTTTAAAAAGCAAATAACCAGAACTTTTAAAAGCTCATTTAAAATAGTGACAAAATGTTAAAAATTGCTTTTGACTTGCACAATTTTTTGGTTGTGGTAGATCACCATTTAAAAATAAACACTGCATATACCAGCACTGTAACAGGTAGGAAAAACTATTAGCTGTGAGGCAAGAAAAAAAAAACAAAAAACAAAAAACAACAACAACAAACCTTTTTTATTCTTAACATACATCTTAAACTGTATAACTTCTCTTATGAAGCCACCAGAAAGGAACAAACAGCAGGCCATTCTTAAAACTCAGTGAAGACTTTCTTATGGGTTTCAGCCTACAATCTTGAATTATCCTTTTAAAGTAAAATGCTAATCTTACAAATGAATATCAATATAGTTCGAGCTGGGCTATCATTAGTTCAGCTTAGTGATGATTGTCTTTAAGCTAGTAGTTCTTGTTAAGAGACTACTGCTAGTGTATTTCATCCTCTACAATAGCTCCGTTCCAGTAGCCCACTGAAAGCAGGGTTTTTCAGGGAGGGAGGTGACCACTTCTCACATATATAATGTAAACCAAGTTTATTCAGCTTGGCATCGGGACAAGAAGCTGCAAATGTCACACTGGGGCCTATCGTCCTGACAGCATGGGACATGTGCTTGTAAGCTGTCTCAAGTTGGAGGTTTGATTGTCCTCTTTCTTCTCTTCCTCTCCCCCAACAAAAGATTGCTGACCTCCCCTGTGACCTGGCAAGTGCTGAGATTCCCTAAACACATTTTTCCCCCCATTGTGTCCCAATGCTTAACAAAATGGAAAGAAGCTTCTCCTACATACTTGAGGGATGGGACTGAAAATAAGGGCTTAGCTTGGCAGGCTGGACCTGATGTTCACCCCCAAACAGTGTGCGGTTTGTGTAGTTTCCCATGCTGCTCGAGGTCTGCTTGTTGATGATTTTTTCATTGATTTTTGAGGGGGGGGCAGGGAGGAGAGGGAAGAGAGAACTGCTGTAATTGCAGTTTATTCTGTGTTCCCACGCTACTATTGTTTGCTACTTTGTTTCCAATTCCCATCACGTGTGCTAATTAGTTAGAGCTGCTGGCTCGCTGGGAGGCGTGTGTCTGGCCGAAAAGCAAAAAGATCACTTCCTGTAGGGATCCAGGCCGGCTGAAGAATTCTCTAGGGTTTTTCTTTCCACTCTTGCCTTAACTCCCTTCTTTGCTGCCTTCCCAGGGGGGTGGGAGTGCCTAGGCAAAGGAAAGAAGTGGCGATTGTCCAGCAAATACCAGGGAATGGAAATGATGCTCACAAAATATCCCTTAGGGGTGGGGGGAGAAAAAACAAGAAACTCTTGATTAAGTTTCTGACAGGTTTGGAAAAACTTGCAAGAATGACTTCCAAAATATTTCCTTCAGTGGATCTTTATTGTAGGAAAAATAATAGGAGAAAGTAACAATAGGTATTTTAGTCATTCATTTGTTTTTAAATCTGTTTTTCCCACTGAGTAGAAAGCCTGCTCATGCCTCAGCGTGCAAAGAAGAAAGGAAACAACTAAATGAATTGAGTCATGATATTAGACTCACTTATTTGTCCTTGTGTTGGACCCAATGGGCTCCATTCCTATCTTTTTTTGCAGTTAAGTCACTTAGGGAAGGTTTAGGCCAGTCAGTTTAAACAGAAAATAAACAAAATGCATTAGGAAACTTGAATAAAGAGACAGCTTTACACAAAAATAATTTTGGCCACACGTGAGCCTTTGATTGGTTTGGTTCTTATAAGAGAAGCCCCCATTTTGAAACTATTAGACGATTCCACTGAATGTGGGGGAAGCAGCTGGCACAAGGAAGGATTCATGAGATAACCTTACATGATCCTACAATGAAAAAAGAATGGGGAATGCATGGGAGGTAGGGTGGGGAGGGGAAAGATGAAATGTTGGATCTGAGAGTTGGAAAAAATGACAGTAGACTTGGGGGATTGAGGTAAAATAGGTTTTTGACATTTCTTCCATTTCTCCAGCACCTGCCATCAGGCACCTTCCCGCTCTGCCTATAACTCTCCGAAGGGATAAGCAGCATATCTCGATTCAGAGAGAATGAGAGGTTTTTCTCACCACAGCAGTCCAAACTGAGAACTGTAAGGTGGGGAACAGAATGGCATCACTCCCTCTCAGCACCCAGAAGGACATTTTTCCTTTCTTACAGGGAAGAACAGAGTTTGAGGAGCACAATTCTTCACAGCACTTAAGGGAAAACAAATGCTGGAGAAGCAATGGGAGCATGTGTGTACTGAAGGGAGCAAAGAAAGGGAATGGTATTTCCTTTCTTCTCAGAAATCAATTCCATACAATGCCACTATACCGTGTGTTCCTAGATATGATGCCCCTTAGTGGGCCTGGGGACGAGGGCTAAGTAGGACATGACAATTAGCACCTGACATTAAGCATGGTGCTGAAACCTATTATTCTCCCTATAAACATTTCTATTCAATCTTGGTGTTAAAAATATTTCCTCTGTTATAAGGGACTTTGTACTTTTAAAAATTTAACAGAAACAATGCATGTGAAGTTGTCCATGAGGTAAGTTAATTGCTACTGTTTGCAAATTCATTCTTCCTCCAAATACCAGATTTAAGGAGAAGTAACCTTCTAACTGACCCCTGATGCAGGAGCTGTTAAACTCGATTCTTCCTGCTTCTATAATGGGAGAGAGAAAGCAAGCCATCTTAGATTAAGATGCTAGAAAGGCAAAGGTTTTCCTGTTAACTAACTCTAACAGCCAAGGCAGGGTGTATAGGTTAGCTCAAACTAAGACAGAGAAAACTCAGAACTAGATGCCAAGATAGAAGTGACCCAGAGATAACTTCATTGCTGAGTAACTCTAAAGGTTAAGAACAAACTCATCAGGAAGAGCTCTTAAAATAGGTAGAATGAGTTAAGAAGAAAATTCTAAATTACATGAGATTAGGCTTATAATGAATTTGTAACTAATTCAGTTATTCTTGGGCTCATGTCTACAAGATAGATTTATATAATATTGCCATCATTCATAACAATTCTGTACTTGGAGGTGTCTAACAATGGGTTGGGGGTTAAGCTCCCAACCCTCCACATGGCTCCAATAGGGCCTTAAACCACAAACAAAGGAACACTAGGCAACATTAAGGATAGTGTTAACCACAGGTCTTTGTGAGAAATAATATTAAATCAGCAAACATTTTTAACATAATTTTTAAATAGTATTTTATTTTTCCAATTACATGTAAAGACTTTTTTTCACTTAAAAAATTTTTTGAGTTCCAAATTTTCCTCCCTTCCTCTCTCCTTTCCCCCCTCCCTAAAACGGTAAGCATATGTACAATCACGTAAAACATATTTAGCAGAATTTTTAAAACAATTAAGCAGGAGTAAGGCAGGGGTGGGAAAGAAGCTGCTCTTTCCTTTTGGCTTCCTCCTCTGCCTCCCCCCACAGCAGTGCTCCAGGAGCACTGGCAATAAAGTCACAAGTTTTTCCACCTGTCAGTTTAGAAGTCACCTCTCATGGGCCTTGAAGAAGGGAACTGCAGATGTGGTAGCCACCTGCTGTCATGGTAGCAGTGCTTCCATGAGACAACCTCTACCTAGCCCTTCTCCTTTCCTCAAGTTCCTCAAAACTCCCCCACTATACTATACTTGAAAGACCTTTGCCTTCCCCTCTGAAGCTGGGTTAATTTCTGCTCTTTTGAAGTTGGGAAGAATTATAAATCCCAGGGTCTTTGTGTTCTGCCAACTCCTTGCCAAAGGTTGTTACAAATTGATACAGCAAAAGTTAAGAACTAATGAGAAAAGTAAAGACTTGTACCTTAGATATTTATTTTCTATTAAAAATTGATGTTAAAAATAACTTTGCTGACTAGCTGTAGATTGATTTTTATTAAAGTGTGTGGCTTTTTTTTTTAATCTTTTAAACTGAAAAACTGAAATGAATAATTATCGCTATCTCAGGCAAATGGCCTGTGGCTTAAGTCTCACTGACCAGATTTCAGTGGCTATGACACACTGCTACCACCGGATGGAAGCATAAATAGAACAGACATAAAATTAAATCATAGGTGCAACATTCTGAAAGTTAAAACAAACAAAAAAAAAATCATCAAAGTTTAATCTGTAAACCTAAAGTTACTGAGTGATGGTGAATATCACAAGTATTTCACATATACATTATCTCATTTGTGCATGACCCTGAAGTGATTCAAGAGGACATATTTGAGAACGCCCTTGTACATAAAAGGGTTTAGTTGAGTCACTAGTTAGATATGAATATATCTGATGTCCTTGCCTTGGCCCTTTTCTGATGGATTTAGAAATAGAATCTGATGTAGGGATGAACTGAGGTCCCTATAATTTGGAGGCTACCTAATTAATGTAGTTAATGTAATAAAGGGAAACTAATACATCTGCTTTTTTTTTTATTTTAAGATAAGACTTTGTTCCTTGTGAACGATGCATTTCAATGACCATAATATCTTCTGAGTTATTTAAATGCAGTAAAAAATAAACAGCAGAATATAATGTGATTATTAGATGAGTTTGGCCAGTCAAATACAGTTGATTTAGACCCATTCTCGATTTAACCAAGTGATTGTGTTTCTCTCCCCCACATCTACTTTTTTTGTTTTTTAAGTCATGATTGATGTGAGATGGTACTTCCCTTAAGCAAAATATGAAGACAAAACTTATCTTTGATACCTTCCTCCATTCTTCTCAATACCTCCAGGAATCCATCCTGTTAATCATTCCTGATAAAACTTACCCTGACCTAGTTGTCTGATTGTGAGCTAGTCCCCCAAAGCTTTCCTTACTCCCAACTTCCCAGTTTCGGTTGAAGGCCTCACCATTGTCCCAGCCATCCAGTATAGAAACCTTGGTGTTGACTCAGCACTTTCCCTCACCATTCAATCAGTTCCAAAGTCTTGTTGATATCACTTTAACAGCAACTTTTGTATCTATCCTTTTTTCTTCACTCATGGGCCATAACCTTTGTTCAGGCTTCATTACCTCATATACCTCTGTAATAGCCAACTAACTCATTTCCTTGCCTCCAATTTCTTCCATCTCTAATCCACTCTTTATTTGGTTAACAAAATAACCTTTGTAATCATGTGAGTTTCTTGCTCAAAAATATTTAGTGGCACTAGGTCTGTATTCCAAAGAGATTTTCTTTAAAAATACAAAAATATTTATAGCAGCTCCTTTTGTGGTGGCAAAAAATTGGAAATTGAGGAGATGCCCATCAATTGGGAAACAACTGAATAAGTTGAGTTTTATGATTATAATGGAACACTATTGCGCTGTAAGAAAAACCTGGAAAGACTTACATGAACTGATGCAAAGTGAAGTGAGCAGAGCCAGGAGAACTTTGTACACAGTAACGGCAATATCATATGATGATCAACTGTGAATGACTTAGCTAGTCTCAGCAATACAATGATCCAAGACAAAATCCCAGAGGACTCATGATGAAAAATGCTATTCACCTCCAGAGAAAGAACTGATGAAATCTGAATGCAGATCAAAGCATCACCTCCAGGGTCAATCTTGGGGCATGACTCTAATACAACCACACCTACTCTTTTCCCCTAGCATTCTACCACTCCTCTTCCTCTTTCTATTATGTTGTCCTCTCCCTGAAGACATCTTCCAAGTGGACAGCTGGACTACTATTTCTGCACTATCTTCCAGCACCCAGTTCCCTGTTTTTGAGAGTATCAGCCAGACTCAAAACAAAGTATTAAATAAATGTTCTGGAACTTGATTGAGTATTCATCCAGGTGATTTAACTTAGCAAACCAACTAGAGAATTGTTCTGCCCAAAGGTAATGGCCGTTCCTATCACTCTACCAGAAAATCCCTCAGGCTACATTTAAAGGCTTTCCACATTTGGGCTTCAACCTACCTTTTCAGTTCCATTTCCCATTACTGCCCTCCACATCATACTCTAATTCCAGCCATCCTGGGATAGGCAAGGTGTTGCTTCATGAATTTGACATGACTTCTCCCATCAAGCTTGGGGCTGTGCTTTCTCATCATCTTTTCATTTCACAATCCTTCTTTTCTTTCAACGTTGGTCCCAGACTCCACTTCTTCAAAGCTTCACTGATCCCCAAGTCAGAAGAGCTATTTCTCAACTCAAATCACTCTGCACCTGATTTAGAGCCCTCTTCCCACCCACCCGCCCCCAACCCCTCACGTTACACTGTACCTTGTATTATACTCATCTGTCTCCATGGTATATTTCCTTTACTAGAATGGAAGCTCCTCCAGGACAAGGACTGTCAGGTTTTTTTTTTCTCTTTGTATCCTTGGCATCTACTGCAGTGTCTGGCTCACTACTTAGTATGCCTTTGTTGCTATCAACTAATTCCCTGGAAATGCTCCCAGATAGCATGTTACCTCTTAAAGTGTCCTCTCTCCCAGGGGTATTTCCATTTTAGTAAGGATCCTGAAATCCTTTTCTTGGATTTAAAAGCACTTCATAACATCTCCTCCTCCTCCCCTGCCAGTCTTCTTACATGTTACTCCCCTCCACTTGCTCTATGATCCAGTGACACAGGCCTTCTGTTGTTCCTCCAACTAGACACTCCATCTCCTCACTGAACATTTTCACTGGCCATCCCCCATGACTGGGACCCTCTCCATTCTTATTTCCATGTCCTGGATTCCCTGGTTTCCTTCAACTCTCAACTAAAATTCCTCCTTCTGAAAGAAGCCTTGCCCAGTCCTCTTTAATCTTAGTGCTCTGCCTCTGAGATTAACTCCAATGTATCCTGTATTTATCTTGTTTGTACATACATGATATTTACATGATGTCTCCCCCAAAAGACTAAGAACTCCTTGAGAGTAGGAACTGGTATTTTGGCCTTTCTTTAGAACCTCAGTACTTAACTCATTGCCTTAGTAAGTAGGTACTCAATAAATGCTAGTTGACTTAACATATATATTAACATATATATTGTCTTTTTTTGGCAGAGTTTTATATAAAAGCCCAATGAGGCCTCACATTGAGCATCTTGGAAATGTGTGCAGGGCAGTCCATTTTAAAATAGATTCATAATAATGAGTGATAAGGTAAAATCCATTGAAAATAGGATACAGTGAAAAACTCAGATTGAAACTGTTCATTTGTTTCACTCTATCACAATGCAGAATTGTCTTAAAAAACGTCTTTCTAGGGTTATATCAGACACCAAGAGACCAGATTGGCTTCTCATCCTTATAGAAATAAATATGAGAGAATAGGAAGAAATAATTTCTGTTTGTATTTTTTCCATTATGTATTTTATGTCTTGACTTTCTCTATGCTATTGTATTTGCCCTAATCTACCCCACATCCCATGGTAAATTGCTCTTCTCCTTCCAGGTGTTCCTGTCTTTCAAATATTTGTAGCCTGATGTCGTGTCCTTTCTTTAGTCATCACCTAACCAAGCTCTATATATTTAATGCCTTTAAATCTTTCCTCATAAATCAGTGTCTCCATTTCCCCAGCACTTTAATGGCTGTTTTTAGAACTCTCTCCCTTTCACCCATGGGCTTTTGCCAATGAAATGCCCAAGGCTATATCTAGTATGCCAGATGGATCTCATAAGGAGCTGGGGAGCTGGACAGGATCAGAGGAGGGAAGAGGCATTTGTGTGCCCGAGGCAAGGACAGAAAAAAATGCATCCTCTTGTGTGACTGTCCACCAGAGGTTTGGAGCCTTCCCTCTAACACATGCAATGTGACATCATAAAATATCCACCAGCTGTAGAAAGCAGACTTTTTAGGCACTAAAAATATGCATTTATTTTTAAAAATAATATTAAAAAGCATCCGTTGTTTTTGCCTACTGCTAACCCTGGCTCTGAAAAGGAGCTAGCATAATTCAATTCTGGCTGAACAGGTGGCCAGAAAGAACTTCTGAAATCAACTTAATCAATCACTGTGGCCTTGGATGAGGTCCTCACCTTCCCTGAATCATGAAATAAGATTCATCCTAGTAACCCTCCTCTCAAAGTCTTAGGGAATGTCATTTACAGCTTGGTTTATAATCACGTGTAGGGAATAACTAAGAATCCTAGAATATGATGGAAGAAATCTGAGAGATCATAAAGTGTGACTCCTGTAATGGACACATGAGGAAGCTGAGGCCCAGAAAAGGTCAAATGACTTCTTTAAAGTTACATAATGAAGTAGCAAGAGATCTGGGACATAATTTCTTCTGCATTTTTAAAGGTATATTTAGTTGTTTCCCAAATATACCATGTGTAACAATCATTTCTCCCTCCTGTCTTTAGTAGAGGGTGGAGGTGAAGTGGAGCAATGGCTTTAGAGTCAAAAGGCATGTGTTCAAATCATAGCTTTACCACTTACTGGCTCTGTGACATTAGGTACTCTTTAGAGCCTCAGTTTCCTTATATGTAACATGATAATAATGATTTTTGCACTGCCTAATTCCCATGAGTTTTTTGAGGATCAGAGAAGATAATGCAAGTAAATTCCCTTTTAACTCTAAAAGCAGTGCATAAAAATAATAATAAACAAAGCTAGCATTTATTTAGTGCTTTAACATTTGTAAAACACTTTACATATGTTAATTCATTTGATCTTCATAAAAAATCCATGTGCTATTATTATCCCCAAATTAGGGGGAGGAAACTGAAACTCTAAGATTTTAAGTAACTGACCCACGGTCACAGCTAGTGACTGAGGCAGAATTCAAACTCTGGTCTTCCTACTTCAAGTTCTCCATTCTGTCTACTCCAACACCTAGCCTCATGGGGTAAATTAATGACTTTATTATTTCACTCAATAACTATTTATTGGGTGCAAATTTTATGCCAGGCTCTGTTCTAGATATTGTGAGGCACTGCAAAGGGTAAGGCAGGATTGCTACCCACCCAGAGCACACAATCAAGTTGGAGAGGTAAAAATAGCTATGACACAAGACAGATTGTGTTAAATGCTCCATGAGTGCAGACAATAAATGTTACAGGAGTTGAAAGGGAAAGATTCATTTCAGCTGACATGATCAGAAAGACTTGCATGAACTGATGCTGAGTAAAGTGAGCAGAACCAGGAAAACACTGTACATAGTAACAGCAACATTGTGCAATGACCAACTTTGTTAGACTTAGCTCTTCTCAGCAATGCGATGATCTAAGAGAGTTCCAAAAGACTCATGATGGAAAATGCTATCCATATCCCGAGAAAGAACTATGGAGTCTGAATGCAGATTGAAGCATACTATTTTCTCTCTTTTTGTCGTTATCTGTTTTTTCTTTCTCATGGTTTTTTTCCCTTTTGTTCTGATTCTTCTTTCACAACATGACTAATGTGTAAATATGTTTAATATGATCATACGTGTATAGCCTATATCAGATTGCATACCATCTTGGGGAGTTGAGGGGGGTGGATTTAGAACTCAAAATCTTATAAAAGTGCAAGTTGAAAACTAAAAATTAATTAACTAATTAATTTTTTAAAAAAAGTTTCATGGAAAAGAGGGGCTCCAAGGTGGGCCTGAATAAAAAGTCAAAATTTCCAATGGTGAGGAGAGAATGGAAAGGCATTCTAGACTGAGTGAGAGGGAACAATATGAGGGGTTTATTTTCTATTATCATTCATTGCTCCTCTGGGCCTCACTTTACCTATTAGTATCCTCAGTTTTACTCTGGCAGCTAGGTGGCACAGTGCATAGAGTGCTGGGCCTGGAGACAGGAAGACTCATCTTCCTGAGTTCAAATCTGACCTCAGACACTTACCAGTTGTGTGATTCTGGACAAGTCACTTAACCCTGATTATCTTAGTTTCTTCATCTGTAAAATGAGCTGGAGAAGGAAATGGCAAACAGTATCAAATCCAGTATCATTGCCAAGAAAACCCCAAAAGGGGTCAGGAAGAGTCAGTCAGGACTAAACAAACAAGTTTTACTGTCCTCCATTAAAATGTAAGCTCTTTGCCATTGGGATTGTTTCATTCATGGTATTTGTATTGGCAGGGCCTAGCATAGTGCCTGGTACATGATAGGTTCTTAAGAAATACTTGCCAAGTGACAACTTAGGGTTTTTAGGATCTCAAACTGTAATACAAGGAAAACCCAGAAGACGCTCCTTACCATTCCATATCAGCAACCGTGAAGTATATTAGTGAGTAGCTTGGGACACTGGGAAGTTAAATGTTTTGCCCAGGGTCACATAGTCAGTAATGGTTAAGAGGCAACACTTGAACACAAGTTTCCCTGGCCTTGAGGCTAGCTCTCTCTTTACTATGACATGTTGCCTCTCATTATCTCTAGTAGTAGTTATAACATTATTATTATCATCATTGCTGTTTTTAATTAACCACCATATACTTTGATCTTTAAAAATCCCTCTAGAATACTTCATCTCATAATTTACCCACAGAGATCAAAAGCCATCCTAAATATTTGGAAAATATTGGCATGAAGCAAAAATCCTGAGCAGACAAAAGACAAAAGAGACAGTGTCATTTTAAAATTAGAGTACTATGGAATGGCCCATATGTACAATGCTGTATTCTTCAGTGCCTGAGATTTTCTGGATATTGGGGTTGTGTAAAGTTGCTTTTAACACAAATGGTTTTCATTTACTGAAGAATTACAGAATCTTAAAGTCTTGGAACCTTAGAGGCTATGTGGTCCAACCTATGTCTGACAAGGGTCAACAACATATCTGCCAAGTGATCAGCCAATCTCCTAATACATATTTCCAATAATGGGAAATTTACCATTATACACAGAAATCAATCTAAGTTTTGAACAGTTCTCATTGTTAAAAAGTTTCCCCATATATTAAGCCTAAATCTGCTTCTATACAACTTTTAACCATTTCCTGGCATACCACATCTGATACAACAGATCAGTCAGAACCTAAAAGTTCAGACAAACATCTCCCCTCTGAGGGCCAGGAGATTGAAGGGTAGCCTCAACGTATTTTGAGTTGACTTCACCCCGTGTGACTTGATCTTGGGCCCAGCTAAGGCCCCTTTGAACAAAGAGTGTTCAGGGACCACTCAATATAACAAGTAAGAAGCTTCCATTTGGGGCTATTTTTACCTCCTTTAGGCTGCTTTTGGAGGAGAAGAGTGGCAGATTACAAACTACATTTTTATTAGAGTCCTTCTTTGTCTGAATCCTTAGGCTCTGACTGACTCATCCACTGCATCAGATGTAGTGTTCCTCATGGGACACTAAGGATTGATGACTGGGGTGGGATAAAGGAATGAGGAGGAAAAAGATGATAATGAGGAAACATTATATTTACAGCCAAGATATAATAACCTGGATACAGACTCAAGAAAGAATAGTGCCGGCATATTATTATAAATAATATGCTACCATAAAAGTGGAAACCCCTAATTTCAACTAGTTGTTAGGGATGGACAACACTAATAACTAAGAGGATCAAGTCGGGTTTCATGCAGGATGTGATACCAGAGCTAATTCTTGAAGAAAGCTAGGGCTTCCTAGAGGTGAAAGTGAAGAGGGAATGGGTTTAAGTTACATAGGGGCCTCACAAGGAGATAGAGATGGAATTCCAAGTTCAGGGAATAGAGAGTAGATCATTTGGCTGGAGTTTAAATTATGCAAAAAGGAATAATGTGTAATGGGTATGGAAAGGCAGGTGGGTGCCAGACTGTTGATGATTTTAAAAGCCAGGCTGAGCATTTTGCATTTAATCCTAGAGGCAACAGAAAGCTGAAGATTTTTTGAGAAAGGGAATGATATGGAAAGATGTATGTATTAGTAATATCCACTTAGCAATTGTATAATGGATAACTGAATAAAGGAAGGCTGGGAGACCAATTAGGAGTCTATTGAAATAGTCCAACCTAGAGGGTTCAAAAGCCTGAACTAAAGCAATGGATTTGTGAGAGAAGGAGATACTTTTCTTTTCATTGATTAGGGGGATGGATTGGAAAAAAATTTTATCCATTGAAAAAAATTTTTAAATGCAGTTTATACAATCTCCCCCCAATAATCTAGGTTCTCTCCAGTTCCAAGCACTGTGGATTATGAAATCAACAAATGTGGAGACTATAATTCCCTCCATGATCTATTTCCCAGACTTGTCATCTATTTTCTCCTATTATCTAGAGAATAATAATAATAAAGGGTCACATGTATACGGAACTTTATGTTTAGCAAAGCAATTTATATATACTCTCTTTCATTTGATCCTCACAAAAACCCTGAGAAATAGGTGAATTAATTCCAATTATGAATGAATCCCATTTTACAGATTAGGATACTGAGGTGGGGACAGTTTTAGGGGCTTGCCCAAAATCACACAGCTAGCAAATGTCTTAGGCAGGATTCAAACTCTAATCTTATTGACTTCAGGTCTGGCTCTCTATCCACTGTACCACCCAACCTCCTCAGATTGGTTGGTTATATACTCCCACCATAATATTAACTGTTTCTTTCTTCATTGACCTTCACTCAAATGTAATTCTCACATTTGCATTCCACCATGCTTCTTTCTATCAGTTCATGGATTTCCTTAGATGAACATATCTTCTTGATGTATGATGCTACTTCACTGGACTTTTAATCTGATCCTTTAGAATAATTTATATCCTTTTATTGACATATTATAGCCATAAGTCGTACCCTACCAAGTGTCATTGATGAAGCCAAATTTATCTCCCATTAAGCCAAATTTGTTTCCTTGCATTAGGGTCTCTAGCTTACCATGCTTTTTGACCAGAAATAATTGAGGCCGTAAGTTTTGTTACTGCCCTATTCATGAGCATTTCTTCTTTTAAGTTACTGGTAAGGAGTTACTCACATTCTTCCACATATCCACTACTTCACGTAGTATCTGGCTTGACTAATCTACGTGGGCAATTTTTACCCTCTCTTTCCTTTGGATTATATTCACAAGTATCCAGGAAAACACATATTTTACTGGCCTTCACCCAGTGAATTCCATCCTTGGCCAAGTCACATACATACTGCTATGACTCCCAAGTTCTGTTCTCATATTCAACTGCATTAACTTCCTCATTCTTTAAGAGTGGGAGAGGAGATCATTCATGGTGCTGTGACCTGCTTTCTAGTAAATCCCATATAATGCATATTTTCATTGTAAGGAGAGCTATGATAAAGGCTATTGTATCAGATTCTACATAATATCATATATTTGAATCATGGGCATTCAAGTTCCTCCCGGTTTCTGTTTTAAAAGAAATATAGCTCAGTCTTTTTTTTGTACTTTAAAAATTGATTATTATATTTGAAATCTTAAGAAAATATTTGCCCTAGTGTCTGTTTTTATTAATATAATACTTTTATTATATTATTAACTATATATTATTTAATAATTTATTATATCAATAATCTTCTATTTATTAATTTTTAATTTTATTAAAATAATTTTATTTTTAATATTTTATTTATTTGTTATTAGTTTTCAACATTCACTTTCATAAGATTTTGAGTTCTAAATTTTTCCCACTTTCCTCCCCTCCCCTCCCTGAAACGGCATGAAATTTGATATAAGCTATACATGTACAATCATATTAAACATATTTCCATATTAGTCATGTGGTGAAAGAAGAATCAGAACAAAAGGGAAAAACCATGACAATGAAAAAAAAGGAGAGAGAAAATAACATGCTTTTATCTGCATTCAGACTCCATAGTTCTTTTTATGAACGTGGATAACATTTTCCATTATGAGCCTTTTGGAATTCTCTTAGATCATTGCATTGCTGAGAACAGCTAAGTCTAACAAAGTCAGTTATCACACCATGTTGCTATAACTGTGTACAATGTTCTCCTGGTTCTGCTCACTTCACTCAACATCAGTTCATGTAAGTTTTTCCAGGTTTTTCCGAAATCTGCCTGTTCATCATTTCTTATTGTACAATACATTCATGTACCACAACTTGTCCAGCCATTCCCCAATTGATGGGCATCCTCTCAATTTCCAATTCCTTTCAACCACAAAAAGAACTGCTATAAATATTTTTGTACATGTGGTTCCTTTTCCCATTTTTATGATCTCATTGGGATACAGACCTATAAGTGGTATTGCTGGGTCAATGGGTATGCACAATTTTATAGCCCTTTGGGCATAGTTCCAAATTGCTCTCCAGAATGGTTGGATCAGTTTTCTGTGAAATTTTTTTAAAAAAATTTAATTCTCTATTGAGGAATGTCTCCTATTCATAGCCTCTTTTTAGTTTTGTCTTTAATTTCCTGGGCTCCTGCCTCTAGCTTCCTCTACCCATGTATCTGCACTCAGGAAATCAGCATGTTTCAGGCCTCTCAGATTGCCCAGGGTCAGAGTGTTGTGGACTTCTGGCCTCCCTGGGACATCCTGGTCAGAGCAATGCCAGTCTGGACCCTGCATCCAAGAACAACCAGAGCTCTGTGGATTCCTAACCCCACAACTTGCCCTCCTAGCACTCCAGGATTCTTGAACCCCTAGGAATAGTTTATCAAGTTTCAGGTGCCCTAGACCATATCTAGTCAGAGTGCTGGTAGGCCCCCAGCTTGCTTACCTTCATTTCTGAAGCCTTTCTTGGCACTGCCTTTCTCAGGGCCTGTAAGCTTCTAGCTGTCTTTTTGTGTACCTCTGGATGAGATAAAAGAGTTCACTGTCATCTCCCTTTTGACTTCTTTGTCATTATTTAACATGGTGCCCTTTTTATATCTTTACAGGAGCACAGATGAGAGAACTGGGGTGTCCTGTGATGCTTCAAATCACCATCTTAGCCAGAAGTCTCTCCCTTCAAGTCACTTTTAAGCCAAATGATTTAAGGCAATGTGGTCTGGTGAAAAGATTACTGGGTCTGGGTCAAAAGAACCTGCGTCTGAGTTCCAGCTCCATCACTTGTTTACTTACTAGTAATCTGTGGAACCTGGGGTAAGTCATTTCAGCACTCTATACTTGGGCTTCCTTACCTGTGAAATGGGGGACAAGGTGAACTGTACCTTTCTGCTGTCCATCCTCTTATCCTATTGGTTGGCAAATTGCTGAAAGTTCCTCCCACTGTATTCTGCAGTAGTCACCTTAAAGCACTGTATAAATGCCTGTTATTATTATTAGTCAGACTATGTTGGGAGTATCATATTGACAAAACTGAGCACAACCAAGGGAAAGCAATCAAGATGGTGAGGAAACAACATTTTATGTGAAGAATGGTTGAAAAAACTGAGGTTTAACCAGGAAAAGAGAAAATTCCAGAGTTCTTGGATCCTGCCTTAAAATATTTGAAGGAATGTTACGAGGAAAAGGGGATTCAACTTATTCTCTGTGATACCCAAGAACAGCTCCTATCTCCATCCAAGAATGCAGGATGGGGCAGAGCCTGACCTGGCACAAGGTCCCACATCAAGACATGAGGCTCTTTCTTGGAGAGGAAGAATGACAAGGGAAAGGATATGCCATCTTCCCTCCATTCCTGCTTGATCAGCAGTGCAGATTTCATCTAGTCCATAGTTCAAGCTCAGTAAACATTTATTGAGTGCTTACTATATGCCAGGCACTATGCTAAGCACTGGGGATACAAAAAAAGCAAAAGATTGTCCCTACCCTCAGTAAGTTCAAGATTTAATAGAGAAAGACCACACATAAAAAGAAACTGAAAAGGAGGAGAGGGTACCCTCTATGGGGCATGATGAAATACACAGAGTACAGTCAGGTGTGAAATGGTGAAATGGCTGTCCTAGGTGCCCTCCTTAGATGGAGAATCTGGGAGAAGCCCATCACTGCCCACTCTCCACTCCCCAATCAGAGGGACGGAAGGGCTTCAGGAGTAAGGAGTACTAAAGAGGTGTGTTTTAGGGTTGATGTGATCTTGCAGATGATAAGATTCTTCAGAGCATTGATGATGTCCATAGGAGTGCAGCCAGGTGGGAAATGATGTTCAGATAATCCCCATCATCTCCCTTAGGAATCATTGAGCTGGTAACACTGGCACAACCTCTGTCAGCTTCAGTGGTTCTTTTTACAGTCACCTCTGATAGATGGTCTCCAGCATCTTTCTCTTTCATCCTCTCAAAAGCCAGCCCCTCCAACTTCAAGGTCAGGTTCAGAGAGAATCTTGGAACTTGGACAGATGCTAAGAAAGCACATCCCACTAGACCAGCAGGGGAGGAATCTGAGTTCCTTAAGGTTCCCAAGTGACTGTCCTCATGGGAAAGGCCAAAAGGAATGTTACGTGTTAAATATACGTTTCTATAAATCCATAGGCTCACCAAAGTGGTTAATCCCTCCAAGATTGCAGATTTCAACCCATTTGTTCTTTCACATCCTACATAATGCTTGTTCACAGCTTTCCTTAATATTTCTATGAGACCCAGAATAATTTAGATTTTCCTCCGGCTCTTTTAACATTTAATAACAGTGTAGCACTCAGTTGATACAAAAAGTATGTGAAAGAGCTTTGAAAACCATATATGGAAAGCTAAGAAACCTCCATATGGGAAATTCCTCCATCAACAACAATCCACTGTTACTTAAGATGTCAGTCCTGGCAACTACCTGAGGCACATCAAGGTTAGTTAACTTGCCCAAGGTCACACAGCCAGTGTATACCAGAGGCAGGGTATGAACCCAGGCCTGATCTCAAATCCAAGCTTTGAACCACCCACCTAAGCTGCCTCTATATGAAAATAACCACAACAGCAACATAGAATATATGCATACTGTGTTACAACTGTCCATCTTACTTATGCTGTTTTTGAAGTACTTCTGCTATATTGTCATAATGCCTTAGAGCACAATAATTCTCTCCTCCTCACCCTCCCCCACTAGAATGTAAGCTCCCTGAGGCAAGAACTGATTTTTTTTTTCATTATTTCACCAGAGCTTTATCACAGTCTCTGGCAGGTAGTCTTAATAAATGAATGTCAAATTGAATTGAGTGACCCACTTGGCTAGGCACTAGCATGGGGAAAATAATAATAATAATAATAATAACATTTATATAGCTTATGATATGCCAGGCACTGTGCTAAGTGCTTTACATTGATCCTCACAAGAATCCTGGGAGTTGGTGCTAATATTATTCTCATTTTACAGATGAGGGAACTGAGGAAAAAAAGGATAAATGACTTGCCCATAGTCACACA
The DNA here is from genome assembly GCF_900497805.2 of Vombatus ursinus. Classification (NCBI taxonomy): domain Eukaryota; kingdom Metazoa; phylum Chordata; class Mammalia; order Diprotodontia; family Vombatidae; genus Vombatus; species Vombatus ursinus. The sequence goes on from NW_020954590.1 coordinate 103,600,167, forward strand.
GCTAAGATACTGGAAGTTTCGGTGACTTGTGCTCTCCCTTCCCTGTTCCTATAGCCAGGAAGAAGCAGTACAGAAAAGAAACAGGAGAGAAGTCCCTATGGAAGGCACATGGGTAGCTCATTTGATTGGCACATAGGGCTAAATTAATGTTCTGTGCAAGTGTCACATCTCACTATTTTGTGCAAGGTAACATATGATAAAACTCCCATAAAATGGATTAAATTCTTGACTACTCTCTCCCACTGAAATGTACTCGTTAGAAGAAAAAAAAGGAAGTGTTTGAGAAAGAGTGCAGTTCTTGTACAATGTGAGAAATTTGTTTTATTTCTAATTTGCATAGCTTCAGTTTTCTGTGAGCAGACTTTTCATTATGTGTTGGACAGTCAGTTAAAGGCAGAGGGATTCTCCTGTTTCAAGGGACTACATTCTTCTGCCTCAACACTGCAGAGATCTGGAACTCAGTCTGTTAGAGAGATTGTTACAATTTGTGTGGTCTAATGGGCAGTCCCAGAAGATTAAACATGAAATAACGGGAATCTGCAGGAAATCAAGCTCTGAGGAAATCAGGGGGGTTTGACTCACATCAGTAAGGAAAAGAGTAAGTAGTACCCCAGGGTAAGAACCAGTAGCAAATAGCTTAATTATTACCATGTCATGGTGTGAACCAGCTAGTGCCTCTGGCCTAGCTAATGGGAACCTGATGTAGTTAGCTTTCTGACACAAGCCAGCCAGTATTAACTTCAAGCCAGTGGAGGATCCAGCTGGAACAAGCATGCTGGAATCGGAGCTTTATTTCCTTCCGAACAAGGATGATACCACAAGGTTTCAACTGAAGCAGACTGTGCCCGGACTCTCAGGCCAGGAGCCAGTAACTCCTATTTCTCTAGCTGATTCTCACAGCCCTGAGAGGACAAGAAAGGCAAGCTAGATTAGGAACTGTCTGTGATTTTATGAAAGGGAGACCCTCTTAATAAAGAAGAAAAGACGGTGGTTTATGACACTGAGTACAATGTTTCCTGGGTTTAGAAAACCTCCTAACCTTCCTTTTCCAACCAAGTCTAGGTAATTCATAATAGGTCTACCTTTGGATGGATGGACGGAGGGATGGATGGATGGATGGATGGATGGATGGATGGATGGATGTGTGCAATAGAGCACCTAATGAATGGCTAACAGTAGTGTGGATGACTGAGTTTTGGAGAAACATCTCCCCAGAAAAAGTAACCTTAGAAATCAAAGAAACAGAGCTATAGGGTTGAGTAAATAGAGACCCTCTGGCTGGCCAGGATAGGATAATTATTCATTTCTATTATGAAGGAGGCCTCCATTATCTTAAGAAATCTGCCCTAACAGGATATTCTGATGAAATTAGCTGCAAGAGAAAACATTTCCACTGAGACAAACTTGGTTTTTGGCAATTCCTAAAACCCTAAGGTTAATAAATTTCAATCCCAAAGTTAACATATTCTCCCCAAAATCACCTAACATGCTATCCCTTATTTTTGAGATTACCTGGAATAGTTGGGACAATACTCTTAAAAATATATTTTTAATTATTTTCATTTATTAATAATCAAGATTTTGGGGAGCAGAATGGAAACTGATGTTGAGAAGATTTTCCTACAAGGGGACATAGCCTGTCGAGAGAGAGACAGGCAATTATAGACAACTCAGTAGATGTTTACTATCTCTAGGCCCAGTCTCCCATCATAAATCTTAAATCTTATTATTCGGAATCTCCTTAAACCAGTCTCTCCCATACTCAGAGCTCCCAGGGAGAGAAGGGCAAAAGAAAAAAAATCTGGAATGTCTTTTTCTTGCTGTCATTGTGCTTTATCAACATTTGCTTTATCAGAAAGAATATCCTGCTATGCATTGTTTACATTATTGAGGGGGAGGTCTGTTTGTAGACTGCATGGCACAGATTCAACTATTGATCCCCTGGGACCTTCCTGCAAAGGATATACATATATACATACCCATACATACATATACACATACACATATGTGTGTATGTATATGTATATATGTATATCCTGAAACTGCCCCCTTCCCCCTTCCCAAGTACACCAAACCCAAATCTTATAAATAAACTTCTGAGAACTTAAACCTGGCTTGATCTTGAGAAATTAAGGTACGTAATTTGGGTGAGCTAGAAGCTTCCCATGTTTGCTACGTCACACTGCAAAGAATAAGGGGCTATTTAAACAGTTACACACAGACAAAGCTGTCTTCTTTGCCAGGCAATAAAGGGAGCTATGTGTGCTACTTAATGCCATCTACCAAGAAGTGCAATAACCAGCCAAATAAAAGTCATACTCCTAAGACTATATAGGTTATAAGGCTTGTTGTTTTGTGCATCTGTAGGGACAAAACTAAATGTACAGTTGCCATGCCAACACAACTGGTTGAAAAGTGAAAATAAGATCACTCCATCATATAGTTGTTGTTGTTTTTTTCCTTTATGATGTTAAACAGGTTTGACCACTTTCTTTCAAAGCATTGACCATTGTTTTTGTGCTCTATAGATACGGTTTCTGTGTGCTTCTTTGTAGTCCTATTAGCTGAAAGTTCTCGGAAGATAGATGCCTAGGTACTTGGAAATCGCAATAATTAACTCCCATCCTGTACAACTTGCATTACAAAGTCTTTTGTTCACCCAGTATTAATTCACCTTATATTTGTATAGCCTTTTATAGGTTACAAAGCACTTTTACATATACTATCTTATTTGATTTCACTCCCATTAGAAATAAGGAAACTGAGGCTAAGAACCTTAACTGCCTCCCTCCTGGTCAGACAGCCACTAGGTTGACAGAGCCAAAGGTGGAACCAGGCTCTAATGATTCTAATTCCAGCATTCCTTCCCCTCACCCATACTATTTCTTTCATGTCTCAAAAATATCATTCAAGGTTTATTCAACATTCTCACTAACTACAAATTCACTAGAAATACAGAGGGATGTTTAAAGAATAAAGATGATCATCTTGCTTTTGATTTCTATAGAAAAGAAAGAGTGCTCATTTTCTTCAGAAAAATCTGTCCAATCCTGGGATGCATTTTGTAGTTCTGACAGGGGCCCATCTTCTGCAAAATAGGGACACAAGTAGACTTTGGTTTATAAAGAAGCAGTTTAGGAAATGGAGTCATTTTGCATATCAAAAGACAGAGGTTTCTCAGACTTGTGTAACTCTGATTGGGAGGAAATGTAGATCTTGGCCAACTGTCCAGTTCATGTTACCCACCCTGTCCCTTGCCTTGTGAGAAGAAGGATCCCCCCACCCCCAATCTTGGCTTCCTGAAAGGAGAAGGAGCTATGTGATCTGAGATGGATGAAGCAGCTGGGCATCCTCAGAGCTTCCTGATGTCACCAGCCTATCTGTGTTGATGGACAGAGTACTCAAGAAAACGCCTGCCATACCACAGGGAACAAACATAAAACACACATCTCTATTTCAGCAGTATCTCTTTCTGCTTGCAAAGGAAGGAAGCAAACAGCTTGGTTTGTAACACTAAAGTACAGAGGAAATAATCAGACAGAAAAGAAGCATTTACTGATAACACAGGTTCAAATTCCATGTCTGTCTTACAGTGCTAGGCCTCGATGTAACCAAATTCTCCTGTTCTTTTCCAGCTCCTGTGCATTATGAGGATGTCATGCAATCAACTTTTGACAGTCCTTAGAAGACAGCCCAGATATTTGAAAGCCATCTGCATTTCAGAACTTCCTTCTAACCACTAGTTGTTTTTAACAACAACAACAACAACAACAACAACAAAAAGGAAACCTGGGAAATCTGAAAATGGGAAAGTGTTCACATTAGATACTCACAAGTGAGCTGAATGACTTATTCAGTGTTTTTTCTTTTCAGTCATGTCCAACTCTTTGTTGGACCCCATTTGGGGTTTTCTTGGCAAAGATACAGGAGAGTTTTGCCATTTCCTTCTCTAGCTCATTTTGCAGATGAGGAAATTGAGGCAAACAGGGTTAAGTGACTTGCCCAGGGTCACACAGCTAGTAAGTATCTGAGGCCTAACTTGGGACTTAATGTGGTTGCTTTTCACCCTATTTTGAGCAGATATCTCATTCACAGTGGGAGCAGCAGTGGCCAATCCCTGATCTCTCAGAAAGCCGGCTGATGAACAGCAAGGACATTCCAGATATTAAGACACAATACACCTCATTTCCATTGAGATTTAGCTCAAGGGGAATCTGCTATATGATGCCCGTCCTGCTCATTCCAGCTGCTAGTGCTGTCTCCCCCAAATTACCTTGAATTTATTTTCCATACATTTTGCATATATTTATATAGGTACATGTTGTATATGATTTAACAATCAGTTTTCAGAACTCATATATGTACAAGCTGGCTCTGGCATATCTCTGACTAGAGGTTATCTGATTTCACATCCCCTAAATCTAATAAAAGATATAATCAGTGTCTTTCCTGTGGGAGTCCTCTTGCAAATATGAAAAATTCCAGTGGTTTCATAGGAGAAATGTCACCCTGCTTAGCCAGGAGATGGCCAAGGAGTCTGACTTCAGAGTACCCTCCTACTTAACAATATGCTTATTGCTTATAGACTATGACCTAAAACTAGATGGATTTGTAGGAACCTCCCTGAGTTATTAGGTAGCTTTGCAAAATGCATTTCTCTCCCTTGCAAATGACTGAAAATTCAAACTAACCTGGTTTGGATAATTAAGAGCACAAAAGTGCCTGTGGAACAAGTGACTGTATATAATGGCTCTTTCACCCTTTACCAGTACCATTCCCTTGCTACAAAGGTATAAGGAAGGAAGCAAGTACTTACTAAGCACCTACCATGCATCATGCACTGTGTAAATATTGTATCACTTGATCATTATAACAACCCAGAAGAGTAGACACTATTATTACCCCCATTTTACAGTTGGCGAATCTGAGGCAAACAGACTTAAGTCACTTGCTCAATGTCCCACAGCCAGTAAGCATCTGAGGCTGGGCTTGATTTCAGGTCTTTCTGACTCCAGGCCCAGTGCTCTATCCAATTGTATCACCTTGCTGTCTCTATGGACAGGTAGAGATAGAATTAAGAGTACCACGGAACTGGAAGGATTCTTAAGGGTCATCCAGGTTAACCCAAAGTCTTCTGACATGGGGAAATATTACAATAGAGCACCCAAGTTAAATAGCTGTCCATCCTAAATTAATCCTAGATCCATAGAAACACTGAGATGGAAAGTATCCTAGAGGTCTAACCTCTCACCCCAAGCTGGCCTCCCCTCTGCAAATACCTCAACAAATAATGAAACAGACCCTTCTGGGACACTACTAGTGATGGACACTCTACCTCATAAACTGGCCTGTTCTATTGTTAGAGAGCTCTACATTTTAAAGGATTCTTTCTACTATTCAATTGAAATCTACCTCTCCTCTGTACACAGAATAAATCTAATCCCTCTTCCACATGACAGCCCTTCAAATATTTAAAGACAACTCTCCTTTCCTACCTAAGTCACCTTTTTCCAGGCTAAACTTTCACTGTTCCTTCAATTATCCTTCACATGACAGGGTTTCAAGTTCCCTCACCCTCCTGGTCCCCCTTGACCTATAGAACAAGCTCCAGTTTGCCGGCGCCCCTCTGGGTACAATGACGTACTTAGAGTTTGGAGAGTTCACAGTTGGCAGCTTGCTTCTGTACACCCTGAGACTTAAAAAATTCTTCCTTTTGTGAGAGGATTTTTAGGGCTTAGAGATGGATCTAGTCTAGTCCAACCTTCTTCCTTTACAGATGACAAAACTGAAGGCCAGAAATGTTGTCACTTGTTAAAAGTCACACAGGGAGTAAGCTGCAGTCTGGATGAAAACCCAGAACCTCTAACTCTTTTCTTTCAGCAATTTAAGTTCATTTTTCTGGTTCTTTTTAAGTGACATCTTTTGTTTGTTTGGATATCATCTTCATTCCAAATATATCCCTCCCCCTCTTTACCCAGAAAGCCATCCCTAATGAAAAGAGGAGAGAGAGAGACTGAGTTGATCCATCATTTCTCCTCCTCTCAAGGCCAACTCTGGAAAGAAGGGAGGGAGCTGCATTGTGTCATCTTTTTTTCAGGGACAAGCTTGGCTATTATAATTACAAAGCATTCGGTTTGGGGTTTTTGGGTTGATGTTATTTTTATTTGCATTATTGTAGCCACTGGGGTCATCTCCAGTCATCATCCTGATTTCTATCTGGCCACTAGACCCAGATGGAGGAAAAAATGAGGCTGGTGACTTTGCACAGTCCTCCCTCACTTAAATCCAATTCAATTGCAAGTCATGGCATCACCTTTCTGATGCCACAATCCTCTTTGAGAATAAAAGACAGGAGCAGCTAGGTGGTGCAGTGGATAGAGCGGAGGACCTGAGTTCAAATCTGGCCTCAGACCAAACACTTGACACTTACTAGCTGTGAGACCCTGGGCAAATCACTTAACCCCAATTGCCTAAAAATTTTAAAAAAATTTTAAAAAAAGAGAATGAAAGACAACCAACAACAACAATGGTAACCACTATGTATAATGGTTTAATGGCTCTGATTGTATCAGTTCATTTATCTTCCTATACTTCTATGAATCGTTCATATTCACTGTTTCTTTTGGCATAGTAATATTCTATTACATTTACATACCACAATTTGCTCAGCCATTACCTAGTCAATCTATATCTATTCTGTTTCCAGTTTTTCACAGCTACAAAAAGTGTTGCAAATTTTCAACTGAGAATGTTAGCTCGAGAAGAGCCCCTAGGAGAGATGAGGCGACCTTTATCATTCTCAATTTTTAGAGCCATAAAGTAGAGGCCATTTTCTCCAAGAGTCCATACCTAAATTGGCAAAAATCACATATATCTAATCAGATGAATCTTTGCTCTTCCCACATGATGGGCACAAATGATGTAGGAAAGGTAGTTTTTATTGTTCCTGTTCATTCATATCTGACTCTTTGTGACCTCATTGGGGGTTTTCTTGGCAGAGATACTGCAGTGATTTGCTATTTCCTTTTCCAGATCATTTGACAGATGAGGAAACTGAGGGTTAAGTGACTTGCCCAAGGTCACACAGCTAGTAAGTGTCTGAGACTGAATTTGACCTCAGAAAGATGAGTCTTCCTGACTACAGGGCCAGTGTTCTCTCCACTGTGCCACTTAGCAACCCAATAAAAACAGAGTTAATCCTCAAAGCCAGGAAAAGTTAGGTTCAAGTCCCACTTCTGACACATACTGGCTTTGTGACCTCAGACAAACCACTTAAACTCTCACCAATCTAGGCAGCTCTCTAAGATCGTAAGTTGCAGAAAAGGTTCTGACCTGCATCAATAGGAGCTTCATCACCCTGGAGGTCCCTCTACACATGAAATCACTGCCTCTCCTTTACATTTAAATGTCCATTCAGATGTTTATCTTTTCTCAACTAAATGATCAGCTCTCTGAGGATAAGCACTGTCTTCTTTGGGTCCTCTAATTCTATCTTCTTTTAGTATCCTATAAACTGCTGTTGTGCAGATTGAGTCATAAATTAGTGGCTCTCTGTCTGAGATACCCCTTTCCATGGAAGTACAATACATTCACATAGCCATGGAGCAGCCTGGAGTTGAGATTCTGCTTTGACATGAGATCAACTTTTCATGGTTCTCTATTGGTCTCCATTCTCCTTGTGCTTTGTTGTTCAGACAGTCTGCTTGAGCCAAGGACATTTTAGTTTCCAGCTTCCATGACTAAAGGAAGTTTGCCTTTGGGGGATCTTTGTAGCATCAATAGTATATCCAAACAAAACACTCTGATGCTTGTCAAGATGATAATTGTCTCTGTAAGGTATGACAAGGCTAACACTGTGAGCCTTCAGAAATTACTCACATGGAATTCTCCCCAAAGCATTCTAGACTTTCATTACAGAACAAACTCTAGTAATTCCTTTTGCTAAGGTCATCCTGGCCAGTCTCTAGACTGGACTAGACCTAGAGGTTAGGCAAAGCTACAGAAAGTGCAAGGCTAAAGAAAGGAGACATGTAGAGAGTAGACAGCATATAATGAAAATCTCATATTCTTTGTGTTGTTCTTCATAGGTCATTTCCTCATCCCAGTTGCCCTGGCTCCCAAAGGGGTGTGCAAACCCCAAAGATTCCAAAAAGAGAAACCATGCAGAGTTTTGAGGGTTGTTTCCTGCCTGGTCCAGTGAAAGCCACTGTAAGGATTGCCACCCCCTCCACCCTCCCACTCTCAGAATCTTGCTGAGTGACAGAGAAAAGGGATCAGTTGATGGCTCCAGGAGCTGAGTGACCCTCCTCCACACAGAATGCCAAACACTGTATGCTGCTTTGCTGTGAGCCAGTCTGGTGCCAGCTTAGAAAACAAACGCTTTCCCGCTGTCTCCTGGAAAAGCCTCCCTCACCCCTGCTGAGCAAGTTCATTTCAAAGCCAGCAGACTTCTTGCCCTTTTTCAATAGGACTGCAAGTGTTTCTGTTTTAATTCTAAGACTTTCTCCCACTTCTCCACTCCTGCCATGCCTCCCCAAGAAAAACTGGCATTCTGGGTCCCCCTACATGGCATCGGGTTATTGGCCAAAGAAAGAGGATTAAGGTGATGATTCCCAGAGAAAGCATGGTTTTGGCATTAAGATCTCATATTGCGCATTAATGAAATGCTATAAAACATCAAAACTTAAAGGTACCAGTTAAGCCTACCAAAATCCCTTCTGGAGTTTGCCCTCCACAGCTGTGGGTCTGAAAGCTCCATGCCTTTCCCATCTTCTCTTCAAAACATTTTGGGACCCATTAAACACCCATGTACACATCCCCAGAAGACAGTGTAGACTAACTGTTGACCACCCCATCTTGGGTCTGACACTATGAAGTCTTTCATTTTCAAACCCTGGAGTCTACCAGCTCTGACAAGCATGTTGTAGAGCGGTCTACAGTAAATTAAGTTAGTGGCTAGCCTCTGTTCTCTCCTCTCAGAGCTGCTGCCCAGCTGCCCGCCTCCATCTCTCCAGCCCCCCTCTTCCCCATCCACCCACCCCTCTGCACACATCTTCCTATGAGACTCTGTGTGTGTGTGTGTGTGTGTGTGTGTGTTTAGGAGGTGCTGTTTCCCACAGCTCTGATCTAATTCAGCTGTAATTCAATCTCCGTGTGACCGACACTCAGCCAGTGCTCTCCCACCCACCGCCAGGCTCCTCTCTCACAGGCTGTGTGTGTGACACATTTACACTGTCAGTCTGACAGACTTCCCTCAAACAACCCCTCTGTATAGATTTACAATGTCAGTCAGCCGAGCTTTGGGGGCTTGTCTGCTGCCTGAACTCTCACATAACCCTCTCCTCACCCACTCTTCCTCAACGCTTATATAGTATAGATACCCTATACCTGCCACTCAGCAACAGCAAAAGGACTTTTTGTGGAATGGTATTTGTGTACGGCCACAAAGAGACAAGGCAGCTGAACTAGATGAGGCTGAGAACCTGAAACAGATGGAAAAGACATCAGCCGTGCCTCCTGTGAATCCTCTACCTCCATAAAGATTTATGGCCCCTTTTAACCCTGCTTTAACATAGGTGAAATTGGGTTTATTTTATAGCAATGAAACAAGCCTGATGATCATACAGAAATTCTCCCAGGAGAATGCACGCAGGTAGATACACTCTGGTTTCTTCTTCCCTTGGTCTCACACCCCCACCTTCCAAATTCAGCTGTCAGATATCCCACCACAATCTCATTATAACCCCCCTCCCATCCTTCCAATATCCTAAAGCTGCCAATTGCCCTTTGACCCTTTAATAGTTTTAAACTTGGGTTAGCATCTTTAAGCTGAACAAGGAAGTGGTAAACCAGTTTTTTAGAAAGACAAGTATTGAGAGGAGGGAGCACTAACCCACAATCAAGCGTTCCTGGTATTTCTCGGCCTGTCACACAATCATGTTATACTGGATTAGGAGGGCTTTCTTTTGACAGAGAAAGCTTTGAACTTCGCATTTCCTGCATCCTGGAGGAAAGGGGGTGAGCAGGGCCACCCTCCCAGGGCCAGAGAGCTCTGGCAGGAAGGGACGAGGCTTGACGAAGATGGATGCCTTTTATGAGGCACTAATGATGCAGCATGGAAGAGATTTCCAGAGGTTCTCATTATTAGGAAAGATGTGTCAGGACAGGCAAGCAGTCACTCCTGTAGTTACACACGTACTACCACCCTAAGCTAGTGTTGCTGATGCTTCTCTCCTCAGGCAGGTGGCTGGCAATGAAACTAGGAAAAGTCCACAAAGTCAGCACCCAGAGCTGAACGGACCCAGTCATTTCCAGAAGCAGAGAAGCATCATCTTTTACTCATTTTTTTAATGACATACAGTGAGAAAATGGAGAATTAGCACCTTTTTCTTTTTAACACTCCATGGAAAGAGACTCTTATATTGACAACCACTGAAGTTCTTATGATATCTAATTTTAATATGAGCTATGCGACTTTGGACAAGCCACTTAATTTCGTTACCTCTCACTTTCCTCATCAGTAAAATGGGGAAAATAAAATTTATACTTCCTACTTTCAGAGCTATATCTTGCAGGGACTCAATCGAGTTGCATCCCCAGTGCCTAGTACCCCAAATGCTTAATAAATACTTGTTGATTAATGAATTGACTTGGTGATGGTGGCCTCCGCGTCTTCTCTCAGAGTCCTCCAGGTTTCAGTCTGCAGCACCACTATGTGCAACCACACCTCAGGAGATTTAATGTTGTGCTGTCCTTTTCCAGGGGCCCATCTCCCTGACCCCAATGCTCTAGGGATTAAGGATCAGACTTTCTCAGGGATGAGAATCCCTTTCCTGGTACAAGTGTACCCAGTTAGATTGCCTCCTGTATTGACCCTTCAACCACCCTTCCCCGATATTACACACACACACACACACACACACACACACACACACACCTGCCCCTGGAGACTGTGGCGGGTGATAGAAGACAGGGTGGATGGGAGAGGGGCAATCCTTATGTGTGCTCCTACTCACCTATTATTGCTCCAGATGAAAGAATTCCTAGTTACCGATTCTGTGTAGTTCACGTGTTTATTGTGATGAAAGCATTTTTACAGAGAGCTCTATAAATGTGAGATATTTTTTTGAGGTTTAGGGGTTTTGTAGTAAGAGCATCAGATTTAGAGTCAGAAGAATTAGGTTCAAGGCCTGGCAGCCATACTTAACTAGCTGTGTGACAATGACTGAGTCACTTAAATCTTCTGCACTTCATTTTCCTCACATATAAAAAAGGGAAAAACAATTATATCCCCTACCCCTACCAGACTGTTTTGAGGAAAGCCCTAGACGGTATACTGGCATAATCATTAAAACACTACAGATCGTCCTACAGGAACTATTTTATTAATTTTCTATTTATAATCACCAGTGCTTTGCACATAGTAAGAGCTTAATAAATCTTTCATTCAATTCATTCATTCATGCACTCAGACGTCCCCTGGATTCTGGATAATGCTTTCCTAGAACATCAAACTTTTACATCCAACAGGGTGAGTGTGAGGAAGTGCTCTATTTTGGTTTTGTCCTGCAGAGAGGGTTCAGAGACAGTCCTGTCCCTGTTTCTTTTTCTGACAGTAGGTGGTTGAGACCAGAGGTAAGAAGAAAAAAGTCTCTAGTAGTAAAATAAAATACTGTTGAATTTTGTCAGTTACACACAGACATGTAAAATGCTGGGGCAGTTGTTAGAAGACAGGAGGGAAAGAGGGAGTCAGCCTGGAAAGTGAGACTTCTACAGCCAAGCACAGGGTAATGACCTCCATGAGTCCTGAAAAGAAATCCAAAATGTTAACACATCAATCGTAAGAATTCAAGTTCAGTTTTTACTGACATTCAGTTGTTTTTCAGTCATGTCTGACTCTTCGTGTCCCCATTTAGGGTTTCTTGGCAGAGATACAAGAGTGGTTTGTCATTTCCTTCTCCAGTTCATTTTACAGATGAGGAAACTGAGGCAAACAGGGTTAAATGACTTGTCCAGGGTCACACAGCTAGTAAGTGTATGAGGCCAGATTTGAACTCAGGAAAAGGAGTCTTCCTGATTCCAGGGTCAACACTCTTCTCGTTGTACCACCTACCTGCCCCATTTACTGACTTAATTTCATATAATTATTTCAGAGTTTGAGTCTTTACAAAAAAGGGAGTGGAAGAAACCAACCAGGAACTGGGAAATGAACACAAGAGTAATGAGATTGCCAGCTGTTATTGTTTTAAATTTTCCATTCTCCCCTTCATGCCAACAATTCCTACCCAAGTGGATAGATAGATTGCTGGTATTGGAGTCAGGGAGATCTGGGTTCAAATGTTACCTTTTGTTTAAGTTAGGCAAGTCACAATATTGATATGCCTTAGGTATCTCCTTGGGACTTATCTATTAAGGTGGATGTCCATGTCCATTGGTGGAGAGAATTTCCAGACCAGGAAATTACAGATTCTTTGCATGTTCTGGTACCAGCTAGAATGTTACTTCATCTGTTTCATGATTGACAGAATGGCACAGCAGGTAGAAGGCTAGACCTAGAGTCACAGCTGAGGCTCAAATCTCAGCTCTGCCATTTATGTATTGCATGGCCTAAAACAACCTCTTTGCACCTCAGTTTACCCATCTGTAAAATGAGGGGGCTAGACTCAAAATATAAGCTTCTTGAGGGTAGGGACTTTAAATGCATATATATGTATATATATCTATATATATCTATATATATATCTTCATATCCCCAGCACCTAGCACAATAATGTGCCCCATGTCAAGTGTTAATAAATATCTGCTGAATTAGATTGCAAAAGATTATCATTTTAAAGTCCCCTTTCAATCTAGATTTTATAATCCTTTGTTTTATGATATTAGGATGGTGGAAATAGCTCTGTACTTGGGATGATTTTGCCATTAACAAGCTGTGAGTTATTTTGCCTCTCTGGACCTCAGTTTCCTCATTTGTAAAATGAGGGGCTTGGATTAGATTCTCTATCCTATATCCTTCATGTTACAAATTCACATCATGATCAGTACTACACAGATTTAGTCATAGAAAACATAGATTTAAGAACTACAAGAAAATTTGGAGGCCATTTAGTCTAGCCCCGATTTTAAAAAGAAGAAACTGGAACCCAGAGAGGTGAATTTAATTACCCGTGACCACACAGCTAACAAATTTCAGAGCCAAGATTGGATTTCTATTCCAATACATATAATTCAATCGGAGTTTCCAATTTGGGTTTCTTTGTTTGTTTGCTTGTTTCCTAGATCCAGAAATACACTGTGGCAAAGTGAAAAGATGTCAGTCTAGAAGAGATGGGCATCAGTCTCAACTCTAAAAATAACTTACTTCTTGACCCTGGACACTTTATTTAACTTCCTAGGACCTCAGTTCCTTCACTTCTGGATCACCTGCCTATCCTACACAAGATTGTTTTCATGAAGATAAAGTGGGAAAGAATAGATATAAAAGCATTTTGAAAAGTTAAAAGTGCTATGCAACTTGAAGGCTAAGTTATGATTCTAGTATCGTACTGTTAATTCTTTTTGCTACTCCTCTGTTCCTCACTCCTTGACCACTTCTTCTCTTCTTCTAGTTGGGCAGGGTGGGACAATGGAAAACACGAGTTCACTGCCCTTCGTTAGTCACTAGGAATCTGCTGCTTGAAGGACTACCAAGCAGCATAGTGGGACAGGGATGATGTGCATAGCTTTGGTTACTCCTTAATAATGAGAAAATGCCTGGCTGACCTGAAGAGATGATAAATTGATCCAGAAAATGTTGCACAGGCATTATTTTGCTAAGCAGCAGGGGCAAAGTGAACAACATAAATGTAAAAATACCTGTGTTTAGTTAAGAAGGAATTGTTGAGGGCATTACATCATGGGACGAGTATTGGTTACACACTCTGTCGAATGAACCTGTTCATTTATTTGATTATCCTTAGGACTTTGCAAAGAGGACCATTCCCTCCCTCTGCCCCACCCCCCAAGCCTTGGATTCAATATCTAAAGTTTTGTTTATTTTTTCGTCTGTGACTAAAAAAAAAGTTAGTTCATAGTTTGGGGGGGCAGTTAAAAGTTTTAATGATGAGCAAGCAATAACTGTGAAACGACTGGAGTGCAAAGACAGGACAGCAGAGAACAATTATAGCAATGACATTCAGAGATGAAAAAGCAAATGAGAAAAAGAGTCTCCTTTGTTGGAAAAAGTAACTAGATAACAGGCATAGTGAAATATTAATAACTTGTCTAAAGAGGAAATAACTAAGAACCCAGAAAGGAATGCAATGCAATCTTTAAGTAAAATTGATATTATAAAATTCATAGCTCATGCATTTTATCCACTGAAGAGCTCTTTAGATCCTCACTCACAGCCTATTTACACATAGATAAGTAGGTTTGCACACAATACTAACAAATTTAATTATTTGGTTTAGAAACTAAAAATTGATCAGAAATTAGTAGGGAAGAAGGATAGTTCAAGGCACAAATACACCACTAATAGTGATTTAATTCAATAATTCAATTTTACAAACATTTTGTTAAGTATCTTCTGCATTCAGGACACTATACTTGGCACCTGGATAGATATAAAGTTTAAAAAGACATAATCCTTGTATATGGTTTAGTAAGAACATATTCCACACATGAAATAACAAAATAATATACATCCAGGGTATAAGAGAGGTGTCTGAAAGGGTCATTAATAACTACCAAGTTAAGGAAAGGCTTTCTGAAAATGGTACCATTTGAATTGGGTTTGGAAGAATGGGTACTTAGGCACAGGAACTGTGTGAACCAAGACCCAGAAGCTGGAAAAATCAGGGCATGTACTTAGAATAAGACACCTAATAGTCTAGTTTGGCTTTGTTACAGAACACGTAAAGGGGAATAGTGTGACCAAAAGCTAAGAATCTAATGTGGAGCCATATCGTAGAGGACTTTGAATGAGAAGATATCTGTTCAATTACCAATTGGACTAAGTAACTTTTGAGCAGAGAACTCAAATGAAGAGATTCCTGTAAGAAGTGACGGCTGCTATTCATAGCAACACTTCTGCACAAGTGAAAAACTAGAAACAATTTGGTTACCAATCAGTTGGAGAATAGCTGAACAAATCATGGCATATGATTAATGTGATGGAACATCATTGTGTAATTAAAAATGACCTGAGAAGGGGCAGCTAGATGGCGCAGTGGATAGAGCACCAGCCCTGGAGTTAGGAGGATTTGAGTTCAAATCCGACCTCAGACACATAATATTTACTAGCTGTGTGACTCTGGGCAAGTCATTTAACCCCAATTGCCTCACCCCCCCAAAAAAATGACATGGTAATTCAGAAAAATATGCAAATATTTATATCAATAAATGCAGAGTAAACAAGTACCAACTGCAATAACAATATACGTAACTGCTACAAGGTAAATGAAAAGATCACTAAAAGGAAGTAAAACTGCAAATAATTGAAAAACCAACAATGGTCCTTGAGAATAGATAATGAAACATAAAATCCCTTGTTCTGGTATGTGGGGAGCACTATTTGGGCAGAATGTGTGAATGTTATATATATTGTGAGACAGGGATATTGTATACTTTATTGTCACTTAACTGTTTTTCTTGGTTACAAGGGAGGATATACGTGAAATAATGGTGAAATAAAGACAAGAGACATCAATAACACTTTTTTTAACTGACAACTGATGATTTGTCACAACAAAAGAGATAAACAATAAACAAATACTGTAACTAAATTTTAATAATAGAAATAAGAATCCCTCAAAGATGTAGTTATCTGTGTGTCTTTTAGGTTGGGCTAACATATCTACACATCTTAATAGTCATTATTGTAATAGCATAGTACTCTAATCAATATATACAATGTTAGCTCTGAGATATCAAGAAAACATTAAGTGTATTGAGTATACAGTATAGGTCTTCTTTATTCAAGGAAAAGGGAGAAAAGAAGGGAAGGGAAGGGAAGGGAAGGAAGAAGGAAATAATAAATGCTTGCTATGTGCCAGGCACTGGGCTAAGTGCTAGGAATACAAATACAAGCAAAAAGACAGGCAGTCTCTGCCCTTAAGAAACTGACATTCTAATAGGAAAAGATAACTATTTAATAATAAATAGGGAGCTAGAAAGGGAGGGAGAAGGGATTAAAGTCCAGTGTGGGGGCATGGTTTGGAAATTCAGAAAGTAAGAAACAGGACTGAGAAAGGAAAAAAAATATTTAAAATGAATCCACTTAAAGGTCAATATTTTATAGTAAATAATGAAAAAAGTTTGATGCTGACTTTATTTTGAAAAAATTAACAAAGATATGAAAATAAGTTTATTTTTATTATATTTTAAATTTTTATAATTGCATTATTAGCTACTTTTTGAATTAAAATTATAATCATTTTGATTTGAGGGTACATAATTTTCTCAATAAAATTGTACGATTGTATATGACATCCTTCACTTTGCATTTGACTATCCCAGCACAATCATAAAGAAGATCACTGTGAAAAAGTATCTGAGGGCTTCGTCAATTTTTTTCTTGGATCTCTCAATTCTTTAATAGCCAAATAATTATCTTTTAAAGTGTCTGTGACAGTCATTAAGAGATTGACCAACAAAGACATTGATGGGATAGGTGGAGATTCATGCTGGTATCAGGGGATGTTTGAATGAAGAGTAATTTCCTAAGTGGCCAGTTTGCTAATTTATATTTGCACATTATGATGATTTTTGCTTCCTCACACAACCTCAAAGAAAGTATTCTTGCATAGTGTATAGAGGGCTTGTCTTGGAGTCAGAAAGACCTGTATTCAAGTCATTCCTCTGATACATGCTGAGGGTAGTGATTTAATCTCTCAGTGCCCTCAGGAAACTGTAAAATTATGTGTCAGAAAAGGTGCAGTTTTGCTTTTGTTCATGCTTATACCTTGAGTTCTTTACACCAGGTAAATCACAAGTCTTGACCAAAACAAAACACAGCCTCATGCCTGCAGGTCAGATAATGAAATACTTATATAATGGTGAATCCCTCTATAGAATGCTGGGAAATGTATAATACATTTCAGAAAGATTTTCATCCAAAATGGCTAAAATAATAATGTTTGGATACTCAGAGCGGAAAACCTGGCTAGCTAGAATCACGTTGGGTTTTTTTTTCTTTCCCAAAGGGTCACAGTTGACAAGGCTGTAGTTAGCATTTGACCAAGGAGAAGAGGTGAAGGAGGGGAGAAAGAAAACCAGTTATATGAGAAACCAAGAAGTGCCAGTGACACAGCCAAGGAAAAGTCAGAAAAATGCAAGGATCATTGTGAAGGAAAAGAAGGTATATATGGAAGCACTGAATGAAAAAGAAGAATCCTATAGTTTTGTAATGCATTGCCTAAGACATATGTAAGAGAAAGGGCTTATGAATAGGTATCTTTGGCAATGACCAATGCTAAGCAGAAGGGTCAGGAGAAGACACAAGGAGAGGGAGGGGAGGCATTTCCATTTTGGAATAAGTCACTAAAGGCAAAATGTCAGAGTTACCAGGAAAGGCACAAACTTTTTAGATAGAAAATATAAAAAATAAGAACAATGACAATTCCCTTTTCTCTCTTCCCTTCTCCATTAGATTCTAAGCTCCTGGAGGACAGGGACTGTTTTTGCCTTTATTCATATCCTTGGCACTTAGCACAGTGCCTGGCATACACTAAATGCTTCATAAATGTTTGTCGACTTGTCTATACTGCAGGGGTCAATGGTGTTTTGTGGGCCCTGCCAAGCTAAGCTTTATGTCATCCTTCTCAGTCAGGCATCTACACCTTTCTTTAGCAAAGAGATAGTTGTCATTTTTCTTTAGATCACTTCTGCTTCCTGGGAAAGACTGGGAACAAGAACCCTTCAGATGGTAAAGGCCTGACCAGGACAGAAGCAAGTGGATTAGACCAGCCACATGCCCCTCAAGTAGGATTTGGAGATCTCCCGATCAGTGCTCCACTGACTGAGGCTTCCTGCTGTAAGTGAAGTGGAACAGAGATCGATTCAAGCAATCTCAGAGTTGGAAGGAACTTCAGGGGTCATCTAGCCTCATCTATACTTTAAGAAGATTAAATTAAAAAGGTTTTACACAAACAAAGCCAATGCAACCAAAATTAGATGCGAAACAGAAAACTGGGAAACAATTTTTATAGACAGTGTCTCTGATAAAGGCCTCATTTCTAAAATATATAGAGAACTGAGTCAAATTTATAAGAATACAGGTCATTCCCCAATTGATAAATGTTCAAAGGATATGAACAGGCAGTTTTCAGATGAAGAAATTAAAGCTATCTGTAGTCATATAAAAAAAATGCTCTGAATCTATTGATTAGAGAAATTCATATCAAAACAACTCTGAGGTACCACATCACACCTATCAGATTGGCTAACATGACAAAACAGGAAAATGATAAATGTTGGAGAAGATGTGGGAATATTGGAACACTAATGCATTGTTGGTGGAGTTGCGAACTTATCCAAAAATTCTGGAGAGTAATTTGGAACCATGCCCAAAGGGCTACAAAACTGTACATACCCTTTGACCCAGCAATACCACTCCTAAGTCTGTTTTACAAGAGATCATAAAAATGAGAAAAGGACCCACACGTACAAAAATATTTATAGCAGCTCTTTTTGTGGTAGCCAAGAATTGGAAATTGAGGAAGTGAGGAATATCTGAACAAGTTGTGGTACGTGAATGTAATGGAATACTATTGTTCCATAAGAAATAATGAGCAAGCGGACTTCAGAAAAACCTGGAAAGACTTAAATGAACTGATGTTGAGTAAAGTGAGCAGAACCAGGAGGACATTGTACACAGTAACAGTAACATTGTGTGATGACCAATTTTGATAGACTCAGCTCTCTCTAATCAATAGTGATTTAGAGCATTTTCTCATATGACCATTGATAGCTTTAATTTCTTCATCTGAAAACTGCCCGTTCATGTCCTTTGACCATTAATCAGTTGGAGAATGGTCTGGCCAAACTGGTCTTCTGTTTCTCACACATGGCATTCAAGAATTCCATTCTTGAACATCCACAATCCTTCCTGAAGCATTTTCATTCATAGGATCCTTCCCCTGAAAGCCTTGATATCTGAAAATAAAGGGTACATAGCAGATTTGGCATGTTTTCTTCCAAAGTACAGAGTCTAGGGGGCAGCTAGGTGGTGCAGTGGATAGAGCACCGGCCCTGAATTCAGGAGGACCTGAGTTCAAATCTGGCCTCAGACACATAACACTTACTAGCTGTGTGACCCTGGGCAAGTCATTTAACCCCATTGTTTAACCAAAAAAAAAAAAGTACAGAGTCTAACACCTTGTTCCCTCAAAGAGTCCCAGCACACCTGAAAGAGAAGTTCCATGGAAGCCCATTCTCCCAAACACCAAAGTTCCAAATTATATAATGCCTTACACATAGTTAGAAGTTGAGAAAGTAAGTCAAGAGTATTTGCTACATATAAATTTATATGTGTATAAGTTATCTTCATTGGCAGACCCTAGGCTATTTAAGGACAGGGATTCTTTTTTTTTTTTGTCTGTATTCCCAGGGCCTGGCACAGTTTCTGGAAAATATTGGATGCTTAATAAATATTGATTGTTTGGTTTTGGATTTTTATATCCAGTGCCAAGCTTAGTGCCTTGCATACAGTTATTGCTTAATAAAATTTATTGTCAAATGAATGAAAAGACGAATACAAAAGCATGGCATAGTCCTGTAAGAATTATGTCAAGAGTACTAAAGTTCAGAATGAGCTAGATAAGGGTGAGGAACCTGTGGCCTCAAGGCCACATGTGGCCCTCTAGGTCCTCAAATGCAGCCCTTTAAATGGATCCAAACTTCACAGAACAAATCCTCTTAATAAAAGGATTTGTTCTGTAAAACTTGGACTCAGTCAAAAGGTTGCACCCAAGGACCCAGAAGGTCACATGGGGCCTCAAGGCCACAGGGTCCCCACTCCTGAGCTAGACTAAAGAAGGGCAAATCTTTCATTTTAAAAAGGGGTTGGGCACAGGAGAGTTGGCAAACTATAAGTCAATAAGCTTCACTTTGGTTCCAAAATTCTCAAATGTTTCAAAAAACTTTTTAGTTTGGTTTAGTTTGATTTGTAAATACCTAAAAAAGCAAGAAGGGGCAGCTAGGTGGCATAGTAGATAGAGCACCGGGCTTGGAATCAAGAAGACTCCTTTTCCTGAGTTCAAATCTAGCCTCAGACGCTTCCTAGCTGTGTGACCCTGGGCAAGTCACTTAACCCTGTTTGCCTCAGAATCCTCATCTGTAAAACGAACTGGAGAAGGAAATTCGAATCACTCCAGCATCTTTGCCAAGAAAACCCCAAATGGGGTCATGAAGAGTTGGGCACTGAAAAATGACTGAACTGTGCTAGGTCCTGGAGACACAAAGACAAGCTGGACTTTGTACAAAATGGGCCCTGCCCTCAAGGAGTTTATATACAATCAAGGGAAATAACAGGTACACATATAAGAGTATACTAAATAAGTACCAAGTAAGGGAACTGAGCTTTGGAAGAAGGATTCTAAGGGTTTCTAAGAGACACAAGTAAAGCAGTCCTCCAGGAATGGAGTACACGTGTAGACAGACAGCTTGTGCAAAGGCACAGAGATGAGAAACATAAACAGAATGTCCTGTCTGAGGAACACCAGGAAGGCCAGTTTGACTGGACTGAAGAATGTATGAGAGTGATAGTGTAAAATAAGCCTAGAAAAATAGGTTAAAGCCAAGGTTGTGAAGGGCTTTAAAAGTCAAACAGAAAACTTTGTATTTGATCCTAAAGTATAATAAAATATATAAATAACATGCAATAGAAAATAAGGTAAAGTCCTACACTTATGATTTAAAAAAATGATTTCACAAGTATAAAATGAGAGAGGTAGGGCTAGACTACAGTTTGTATGCTTCTCCATTGCCCGTGGGGTCACATGGAATTTTTATTCTTCAGAGTCTGTGCTGTTCCATGGTTCCTAGTCATACAGCATCAGCAGGAAAATATTTGTGTTAAAAAGATATGTTTCTGTTCATGGAGTGGAATGGAAAAGCATTTATTAAGGACTTATTATGTACCAAACACTTTGCTAACCACTGGGAATAAAGAGAAAAATGAAATGATCTTTGCTTCAAAGAGCTCACATTCCAACTGGGGAGATAGCAATTACAAGAAAATTCAACTGTAGGGTTGATGAAAAGACCTGGCGGTTCTTACTGCATAATGTGGGAATGGGGAGATCCTAGTGGGATCTGGCTGATTAAGCTTCAGGCTGTGGCCACTGGAGGAAGGTCCAAAGATGGTATAAAAGATACTCAATCATGTCCTCTGGCTGGATTTGTTGTTGTTCAGTTGTTTTTAGCCCTGACTCTTCATGACCCCATTTGGGGTTTTCTTGGCAGAGATACTGGAAGGATTTGCCATTTCCTTTTCTAGCTCATTTTACAAATTAAAAGAATGAGGTAAACAGGGTTAAATGACTTGCCCAGGGTCACACAATAATAAGTATCTGAGGCCAGATTTGAATTTAAGAAGGTGAGTCTTCCTGACACCTGGCCTGGAGCTCTATCCACTTCACCCACTTGCTTTCCCATGCACAAACAACAGAGATCAAATTATACAAGACGAAATGGTATGGGGGTATGAAGGATACCCAATGATGTTCTCTGGCCAGATTTAGGATAACTGAAAGTAATACCATGCAATTTTCTAGATGTAATCTAGTCCACTCTTTGTCATCCATAACTTATAGTATTGGAAAGATTCCAGAGACAGTGAAAGGTTATATAAATTGTCCACAGTCACACAACCAGATAGGTCAGAAGTGGGACTTGAACCCAAGTTTTCTTGACTGCAATTTCAACATAGCTATCCACTGCATTATTCTATCCCTTTTGTATTATTACTTTACTTACCTTCATGAAACCCTTTGCCAACCTTTAATGGAATCCAGTGGCTTAAAAACTCTCATGCTAGTTTAAACAGTGAGCCATTGTCTCTCTACAGGGAGAAAAGAGAGGAGGAAGGACACAATCTTTTTCTAAGTCCTGATAATTTTCATCCCCTGGCACAACTCATAATGTAACAATTAATAAGTTAAAAGAGATGCAGCCTCAAAGAGGTGTTGGAATTTTAATAGAGATCTGTGCTTGGAAAGGATAACACTCTATCATCAGAATTTCAAGCACAAGTCAGTAAATAGATGACATCATTTGAGGGCATCAGAGCTTTCTTGGTACTTCATGAGTCCCAAGTTCATGGTCATTCCCTCTTACCTGGATTACTGTAGTAGGATCCTTTTCTGATTTCCCTGGCTCAAGCCTCTCCCCACATCTCCACACTGCTGAAAAGTGATTTTTGCAAAAACGCAGATCTGATAATGTCATACATTTCTTTCCTACCCTGCCACTTGCTCAATAAGCTTCAGTGGCTCCTTATTGCTTCTAGAATAAAATAAAAAACTCCTCTGTTTGACATTTAAAGCTCTCCACACCCTGTCCTCCCAACACATTTCTAAGTTTCCAATGACTATGACCCTTGATACAGAAGCTCTGGGTGCTCTTGTCATCCACTGAAAAATTTGTGCCTCTCTACCCCTCTTTCTTGAACTAGACTTCTCTAAGGATCTGGCGTTTCTCCATACTTACTCAGCATCCTGGTCCAAACGTCTCTCAGTCAATAAGGAATCACATCTCCCCTCTGGGTACCCGCACTCAGTTTCACAGGACTGTCCTTCAGGAAACTGCCTTGCTAGAGAAAAGAGGGCAGTTAATTCTCATCCCCTCAAAAAAAGGCATTTCCACACACAAAATCAAACACAAAAAGCATGGTATTGGAAACCATGAATCTCCATTTGATACCTTCTGCTTTTTAAAAAGTATATAATAAATTCAACTTTCTGCTTTCAAAACTCTCCTGCTTTCCTATGCTTCCTTCTGATCTATGTTCTGTACTTTTCTGTGTGTTTTAAAATATATATATATATATATATATACACATATATATATATTTCAATGTCCCTCCTCTTTTTTCTTTTCTTTTTTTATCACGATCACTTCTCCCTTTTCCCCTCCATCTTCCCCACCCCACTTAAAAACATAAAGAAAAAAAATCCTTGTAACACAGAAGTACAATCAAACAAAATAAACACATATGATAGCCACACCTCCAAATATATGTTTCTTTCTGCACCTTCAGCCCATCATCTTTCTGTCAGGAGACATGCAACATACTTCACAATAAGTCCTCTAGATGCATGGTTGGTCATTGCTTTGATGAGAGTTCTTAAGTCTTTCAAAATTTTAGGGTTTTTTTCAGTGTTATTGTACAAATTGTTCTCCTAGTTCTGCTTTCTTTGCTATGCATCAGTTCCTATTCACAGAACTCTCTGAAATCATCTCTTTCATCATTTATTGCAGTGCAATAATTTTTCATCACATTTATATACCACAATTTGTTCAGCCATTCCCCAACTGATGGGCATCCCCTTAGATTCTAGGTTTTTTTCTTTTCTTTTCTTTTCTCTTTCTTTTTTCCCCCTTATAATCTTCCCCCACGTTCATGATCAGGAAATTTACTTTGCTTGTGACTGTTCCCTTCCCAGAATTATCCTCCTTTTTAACCTCCTCTTTCCCTATCCCTTTCTGTTTGCCTGTTAAGTTTTATTTATTTTTGCTCTTTTTGTATGTGTGTGAATATGTGTATGTATGTAAATGTATGTGTTCAACATTCCTTGTCTGTTTCAGATAACATTGATGTTCATCTGATGCCTACTTCCCCCACTCCTTCCTCCATGTCTGTATGCTTCTTTTTCCACACATACCAATGATAAGAAATATCAAGTTCTATCTCATTTTTCCTCCTTTCTACACTAGTGTAGAAAAAGTATGGTTCTTTTATCTGTCCTTTTCTTTCTCCTATTAAAACTCTAGACACAGAAACAATTTATCCTCCAGACCCTCTGATTTTTCTTATTTAACTCCTTTAATACCCTTTCAATACATGAATGTTCCAAAGGAACACTTGTGTCTTCTCACCATATTAGAATGTTAGACCTTCATCATCAGACAGCTTCTTACAATCAATTGCTCAAATAAATTTATTTTTCTCTCTTGTCTCTTGTGTTTGTGTTTCAAAGTTGCAATTCGGCTCTGTCCTTTTCAACAGGGATTCTTCAAAGTATTCTGTTTGAGTAAAAGATCCATTCCTCCTCCTGTACTCCCTCCCCCATAAGACTACACTCAGCTTTGCAGGGTAGGTTATTCATGGTCATAAGTATATATCTTTGGCCTTGTAACAATATATTCTCTTTTATAGCAGAAGCTGCCAGGCCTTGTGTGATCTTGACTTTGGTTTCTTGTTATTTGAACTACCACTTTTTCAATGCTTGCAGATTTTTTTCTTTGATGTGGGAACTATCAATTTTGGCGATGACATTTCAGGGCTTTTCCTTTTGTAGTTCCTTTCAGGAGGTGGATTCTTTATATTTATACCTTGTTCTCTGGTTCTAATAGATCTAGGCAGTTTTAATTTATGATTTCCTGATACATAGTTTCCAGGCTTTTTAATCTTTTTTTCCCCACAGAGTTCAGTGATACTTAGATTATCTCTCTTTCACTTGTTCTCGTGGTCATCTGTTTTGTGGGGTTTTTTGTGTTGGTTTTTTTTTTTAATAGCAGATACCTTAAATTTTCTTCAATTTTTTTTCAATCTTTTCATTTTGTTCTAATCTTTCTCATTATCTCATGAAGTCATTGATTTCTGTTTGGTCTAATTTTCTAATTTTCAGAAAGTTCATTATTGGATAAGGTTTATCACTTTTTGTTCTAAACTATTTATTCTCTTTCCAATTCTTGCCTTCAGAATTTTTTTTTAATGTTCTTTATCTCTTACTTAATTTCTTCTAGGTATTTATGTAGTCCTTATTGAAAATCCAGTCTTTCTTTTGAGCCTCTGCTTACAGTTGTTATAGAGTTATTCTTTCCTTCTAGATTGGATTTTTGGGGTATCTTTCAATCTATTATAATTCTTTAAAATGGTCTATATCTTCTACTTGCTCATCTCTCTGGCTTTAGTTTCTAAAATGGGACTTCGTACCAGGTCCACATTCCTGCTATCCTTTTTGGTGGGGTGATCAGTCCTGGTTGATCTTAAAGTGGTTCACATTGGTTCCTGCATTGATTTTCACCTTCTAGGAGTAGACCCTCTGGATCTTTGAGGTGCAGAGCACTGAATCTTCAGGGCCCTCTATGGTGTCTCTGGGCAGAATGCTAGGGACCTAGGCCTCAGGTGTCCTAGTCTGAAATCTATGGGGGCCAGACTGGTCAAAGCTTTTCCCCTTTGCTTCTAAGGTCCCCATTATGAACTTCCAAACACTGTAGGTCTTTCTCAGGGTTTGCCCTCTACTTTTGCTATTTCCAGATACAGAGCCATACAAATCTCTCTTTCTGATCATACAGGGAAGCTGCCACCTGGTTTGCTTACATTGGCACTGACTCTGAAGGTAGTCCCCTTCCCTATTGCCTGTCAGCTTCTGGCTGACTTTTAGGGCAGATCTGGGGTAGAAGAAAGCATGTAGTCTAATTTCTCATTGGATTTCTTGATTATTATTGTGACTTTTAGGGTTTTGCTGGAATATTTTTGGGTAAGCTACACTGCCTGCTTCCATTCAGGTGAGAAGTCCCCCTATGAAGGCTTCTTTGACCCACCCAGCTGCTACGGCAATCTCTCCCCAAACCACCTCATATTTACTTGCATATATCATAAAATATTTTTTCATATTATATTCCCCGTTAAAATTTAAACTCCTTGAGATCAGAAACTGTTTCACTTTTTGTCTTTGTAACTACAGTGCTTAGCAGAGTGACTGGCACATGGTACATACTTAATAAATGCTTGTTGATTGATGGATCAATCATAGGATCATAGATTTAGAGCTGGAAGGGACCATAGAGGCCAAGGAAGGTAGTAAAGGACTTCCATCCAACCAGGACCTGTGAATTCCTTCTTACTACATGTGTTCTCTAAGACTGAGTCCACTATACCCTGGATTCTGTCTAAACTTGTGAGAAAATGTGTCTCAGGACCCTACAAGGCAGAGAGAGGACTGCTCATTGATTCAACTGAAAAAGTCAGTCCTTCTTTGTCAAGATAAAGTAAGCTGGATACCCATCCTTTCACTGCTACACATTCCACCTAGGTAGGGGCAGCCTTGACATCACTGTTCTGCTGAAGTATTCAATATTCATTTATAACAGAGCAGAGACTTTCATATTTGTACAATTGCCATATTGTCATTTCAAGTTCTGTTGAGTATTAATGTCTTTATATCTGGGGAGAAAAAGACATGAAACAATTATATCACCACATAGTCGGCATGTAATAACAAAGACACTTTAATTTGAGCTTTCCTCCTTTGTAAATGCTATAATCTGCCTCATTCCTCTAAAAGCAAATTGATACTAATAAGAGACTATGGTTTCCTTTTCAAGTAGTTGTGGGTGTCTTATTGCCAATTTCAAAATTGCTAAGTTGCATATTATAGCGAGGAAAAGGGCTATAGGTATGGAGTGAGGTCATGGACATGGACCTAGGCCCAGAGGATATAGCAGACAATTCGAGGTTAAATTAAGAGAAGCATAGTGTCCAGAACTTGGAAGATGATTGTCCCTTTCTATTCTATACTGGTCAGAACACATCTTGAGCATTATGTTCAGTTCTGAGTGCTACATTTTATTAAGGAAATTGATATGATAAAGAGAATCCAGAGGATGGCAAAAAGAATTTTAAAGGGACTCAAGATCATGCCATGTGGGGATCTGCTGAAGGAATTGGGATGTTTAGCCTGGAAAGGTCTTCTTCAGAGACCTGATAGCTGTCTACATTTGAACATATGGGTGAAGGATGATACTTTTTCTTCTTGGTCCCAGAGGGACTGGGAATAAGAAGCAATGGTATGAAGCTTCAGAGGAATGAATTTAGGCTTGATGTATCAAAAAAAAACCCTCTAGCAATTGTAGTTAGCCAAAAGTGGAATGGCATGCCTTAGAAAGTAGTGGATTTCCTCTCATTGGATGTTTCAAGAACAGGCTACATGATAATTTGTCCAATATGTTATGGAAGAAATGTTTCTTTACGAATGGTATGGAGTAGATAGCCTCAGAGGTCCTTTCCTATTCTAAGATTCTGGGATAGTGGAGGTTTCCTCTTCAGAATTCCTATACCCCAACTGGACTGCCATTGTCTTTTGCGAAATATTAGACTGGTATTCACCTTAGTTTCAAAATGGTCAAGATACCAAGAAAAGAATATTTTACTTATGCTGGCTACCCAAACTGCTAATTTTACCAGCCTTCTCTCTGATGCCAGATCCTTAACTTCTTCATCTTTCAACATTAATCATGACTTTGTTTTTTCCTTTCTCCTTTTTCTCACCTTCATCCTCATCTCTTCCTGCCTCCCATTCCTTTCTCTAATAAAGAAAAAGAATCATACCCAATAAGGAAATAATAGGGAAAGAATCACATCCAAATTTGTCTCAGAACACCATGGAAATAGTATAAACTTAATGAATTTAATTTCACATAGTAGACATGGCCAGACAGGTGCACAGAGGAATAAGTAAGTTCCTTTCTACCATACTATCTCTTAAATAAGGTAGGAATTCTCAAGGCAAAGTATGGACAGACTCTCCTTGTCCTTACCACTTATTACCAGACAGATGTTGGGTTACATGAGGATCTGGAAAGAGGCCCAAATCTCCATGCAGCTGCCCTCAGGGAATGTTAAAAAAGGACCCAAGAAACAGGTAGAAATTGTATTCTGCTGAGATGACATATCTGGATGGAGATGTGTAAAGGGGAGACTGAGAAAGAATTTAGAGCTTAGAAAAGAGAAGGTAGAAAAGGAGAATAGACATCTAACATAACCTATACCATAAAGAATTTAGAGCTTAGAAAAGAGAAGGTAGAAAAGGAGAATAGACATCTAACATAACCTACACCATCTACACAGCCCAAAGGCGTAAGAAAAGGCACATCAGAGACTAATTTGCATTGAGAAAGAACTCAGACTATCCATATGGATCACATAGGTCCAGGTGGAAAATGGGATACAAAAGAGGAGAGGTTTGCTTAAGAGAATTTTCTTAACCACTGAGGGGTTCACATATGAACCCATTCTGCGTTTTGTCAGGCTAAATAGAATCTGTCATAGCATACTTGAATGTCTGCAGGGAAGCTAATGGCCTATGGGAGGCATGAACCAAATTCTGAAGTTTCCTAGGATAGAATTCCTTGCATGGAGGCAAAATAAGCCATGGAGAATATTCTTGAGGAGAGCCTAAAGACAAACCCAATTTATTTTGCCCAAGGTCAGTTACAATTACATTTGTAGCTCTTCCTTCCATCCCTTTTTGGACTCTTCATATGAATGAATAAACCAAAATAATATGGATCAATTTTTAATAATTAAAAATTGGGCACAGATTGGTACTATGGAAAGAGTGATGGATCTGGAGTCAGAGGGCCTGGGTTCAAATCCTAGCTCCATCATTGACTTCCTTTATGATCTTGTACAAGTCCCTCAGCCATCTTTGTAGTTGCTTCCTCATCTATAAAATGAGGATGCTGAACTATATGACTTCTAAGATCCCTTCCAGGTTTGACTGTATAATCCTAATTGAGGTAATAACTACATGCAAACTAAAAAGAAATTTCTATGACATTTAAAATTACAGATATTTCGAATCATTTTGCTTAAACCTCTACTGAATATAAGAATCAATTTTACAACTTTCCCAGAAGTTTTCAATCACCTAGCTTCTGGTTGAATGCCTTCAGTGAATTCAGAAGTTCATGAAGTACCCTATGGATTGATAAAAAAGGACAGAGTGACCCAGGGATCAAGATAGTACCCTGGAAGAGTTGGCTGATGTGTGGACTAAGAAGTGAGAGAGGAAACAGCTACACCAATCCTGTTACCATAGTAATCTGTGCCAAATAAAAGTGAGTAATGGGACCATATTTGAAACTACCTGTTTCTACTTTGTCTATTCACTGAGCCCTCCATATGCCTTGGTAAACAGGTGCCTTTGTATCTGTTGTACTGAAAAAGCTCCTCTGGGAGGCCACACTGCAAAGGTGGAAGGGAAATGCCCTAGGGTATGGTCATTGGAAGAGTCTCTCTACCCCCTCTCGCCCCTCCCCTCTCCCCTGCCCAACTTCCCACCCTCATTTCCTTCATGTGGTGAAGGAACAAATAGCCCATGTAGTAAAAATAACCCAGGAACCTTCTTTGGGCATTTATCTCTGTCAATCACAGATTTAGAAGATGAGATGGGCATTTTCCTCATTTTACCATGAATGCTTTCTGGACTTGAGTTTCCTTCTTGGTCAAACCAATTTTAATATATTTATTGCTGTTCTTATCAGGAAACCTCCCAAACATAGACTGAGAAGCCACAGTTCACATTTCTCTCAAAGATACAAAGGAAAGAGATTAAAGGTTCTACTACTTCTAAGGATATAAAACAAAATAGTATAAACAATATGCAGAAGACTTGAAAATTTTATCAAGCCAGTAAGAATGGAGAGAGAGAGAGATGGAGAGAAAAAAACACAGAGAGACAGAAAGAGAAAGAGACAAAGAGAGAGATAGAGACAGAGACAAAGACAGAGAGAGAAATTTACAAACAAATAGCCCCAACTTGAGCAGATCCATGGATTCAATCAGGACAAATACCACAACACAGTTTCAGTCAGTAGCACCAAGTTCTTCCAAAGCATCACAAAGGCATCTAGAAAACTAAAAAGAATGCATTGATATTGATCTGGTCTTGCAAAAGCAGAAAGGTTTTAGTTTCTCCATTTGGATTAGATGATCTCCAAAGATTCTTGTGGTTCTAATATTCTCTGATTCTATGAAAGATATAAAGGTCAGCCTTACCAATGTGCTGAATAGGAGAGTAACTGTGCATAATGATTTTGTTGCTTAGAAAGACCTGATCCCCTAAGAAATCTTGCATTTGATGACTTTCCTGAAAGCCCGTATCAAAACTTCATCTCTTTAATACAAGGTTTTAATACTTCTAAAATACAAGTGTCCATGGGATAAGTAATGCAAGAAGCTTTTAAAGGTTTATATCATAGTATGAATAATCAATCAATTCAGCACCGAAATATGTATTAATAATAATAGCCAGCATTTATATAGTGCTTTAAGGTTTACCAAGCACTTTACATATGTTAATTCACTTAATCCTTACAACGACTTTATGAGGTAAGTGCTATTATTATCTTCATTTTACAAGTGAGAAAACTGAGATGAGTTTAAATGATTTACTCAGGGTCACACAGCTACGCCATGGCAGAATTAGTCTTCCTAACTCCAAGTGCCATTTAGCTGTACCTATTATGTTCTAGACATTGATAATACAAAGACAAAATTGAAACAGTCCTTGCTCAATTGAGACAGCATGTGCATATACATCCTCAAATGGATCTGTGATCTCATTGCTTTGGATATCCTCCCAACAATGCACATTGCAACCCATCAATATTGGCCCATCCTGTGTTACTCTTGCCTGCGCCCTCCCGAAACTTCACCACAGGAGCCCTTCCTCACTTTTTCTTGACATAGTGAAGAGACCAGTGGAGAACTCAGGCTGTTCAGCAGTCATCCCTCGCTCTTGCCATGTGATCAACCCATCTTCTCTTTATATGATATGTTGCCATGATGACATCTTACTCCTGTTCTTTGAAATTCTTCATGATTATATGTTGCAACCTGCCCACACCCACCTCGTACCTTTCAATTGCCCTCTATGACATATTCATTTACAATTCTTTGGAGACTGTTGCACTCTATGTCTCACAACCAAATGACAACACTAGTAGAATACTGGCATTATAAAAACGAGGCTTTCTTTCCAAGAGAAGCCTGGAGTCCTTAAAGGAGCTTTAAAGTTTCAGGAAGGAAATCCATCCTGCTCTCTTTCTTTCTTTTTAAAAATTAATTAATTTTTTTAAATTTATGGGATAAAACAAGCTTTTCCATAACAGTATAATTAAAAAAGGACGATTGCACGTAAAACTGCAAATCTATTACATACAACTTGCTATTCCTTTGAAACATATAATAAAGTTACCATGTAAATTTCTTTTTTCCCTTTTTTTCCCTCTTCTCACCCTAGAGATGGCTACTATTAGACATATATATATAATATATTTATTTATACATATATATAAAATTATTCTATACATACTCTTATTTATCTCTGGCTGCAGATAGCATCTTTCTTCATATGTCCATTACAGTTAATTTGGGTATTTATAATATTCTTTCTTCTGTTTAGTTCCAAGCCCAATTCATTATTTATTCATACCATTGGTCCTAGATATACATACTTATGAATAAGCCCCTAGGTTCTCCATCAAATTCCATGTCATAATCTGGGCAATGGAAACTCTTCATCAGTTTGGTCTTCCCAGCATAAACAGTCAGACCAAACTCTTTTGAGTGGGTGTGGATCTTATCTAGGAGCCTCTTCAGTATTCCAGAGCTTGATGTAATCAGCACAATGTCATCTGCAAACTGGTTCATCTGGAGAACCTTGCCATCCGCAGAGAATCCCTCTTCAACTAGAGCTTTGCACTACACTGCCTTCATCACAGTGGTGAACACCTTTAGCAAGCGTGCAATGCCTTCTTCTATATTTTCCCAATATTTACAATAAGAAGGTCTTTGGACTGCTTCAGGGTATGTTGTTTACTCAACCTTTGAGACAGATTGTGAGTCCAATTAGACAGCAATATTAAACTGTCCAATTTAATTTA
The DNA here is from genome assembly GCF_900497805.2 of Vombatus ursinus. NCBI lineage: Eukaryota > Metazoa > Chordata > Mammalia > Diprotodontia > Vombatidae > Vombatus > Vombatus ursinus. The sequence continues at coordinate 103,632,042 of NW_020954590.1, forward strand.
ATAGCAATTTAAGCTCTTAGTTATTAAAAATAGATTAAGCAATGAAATTTAGGAAAAGTACCAAATTATTCTTATGTGTTAGTTTTTCTCTAAATTTATCTCTAATTTGGGTTATTTATTTAAGGTAATAAATTTTAGTAATGAATGATTTGATAATAGTTGTGTTTATTTAAATGGAATTTATTTTATGGAAAATACATAATTGGATATATTATGTGGCATTATCTGATTCTAAAATTCATGTGGATGAGAAACCTAACCTATTGTCCTACACAGGCATACTTAGGCACCAAACCAGTGGCAACAACCTAAATTAGAAATATAATACACAGGAGGAAATTATCAACTTCTGAAGGGGTAACTTTGTAAAGCCAAACTTATTAAATGACAGCAAACACTATACACTGGGAATTTACCAGTTTTAAAGAAGCAACTTGGTCAACATATCACTGGGAAATAATTCAGGAAACTCCAAGAGATGGTTTCAACCATCTGGTATGAAGTATTGATACCTTCCCCATGGGGTTCTTCTACTTTACTTCCTCTTGTAAATACATACTTCAGATGGGTATTTGTGTAAGAGAAAAAGAAATACCATGATGATAAAGTAGCCATTATCGAATACACATACACACACACACACACACACACACACACACACACACACACCACTGATTCAATCTACATTTGACCCTGAATATTCACCATTGCATCATTCATGGACAGACAGCCAAACAACTGGCCTTTCATAGCCACAAGGTAGTAGGGCAATCTCTTGGGGGCATCCTACTAATTGCTGCCTGTGTCCCACTTAAAAGTCTTGTCTGTTTCTATGACCGACTATTTTTCTTTCCCTGCTGTACTGACACACTTAATCTGAATGAGCACCTTGTTTTTTCCAAGGAAGAGCTAGCAGATGCTTACCATAGACCTAGAGAAGCAGCATGGTGTAATGATAGTGTAATGTTCTGCCTCAGAACACCTTAGTTCAAGTCCCAACTCTAACACATACTAGGCAATTCACTTAATCTCTCAGGGCCCTGAGCAACTCCCTAACACAGGGATTCTTAACTTACTTTGTGTCATGGACCCCTTTGGAAGTCTAGTGAGGTCTATGCACCCCCTCTCAGAATGCCATTTTTAAATAATTGAAGGAAATGCTAACTTTTAGGTAGAGGTTGATGAAAATAGAAATTTAATTTGTTTCTGATCCAAGTTCACAGAGTCCCTCAAATCTATGCAGACCCTGCCCTCTTGATGGGGGGGAGGAGCAGTCAGGGTGATCTCTAAGTCCCAGGTTAAGCATCCCGCCTCCAAGTCTATAAGTTGTAGAGAAGTTTACAATATGTATTGGTAAAGGGGGTTCTTTACTGGGAGCTCCCACATTGATGAAATCACAGGTCCAGTTAAAAAAAAAGATCTTAGTGCTATAGTTGTAGATTTGGAATATTCCAAGTCAAAAATCATGCTGGCTATCTTTTGATCACTTAGAGGATCCTGAGTAAGAGAATCTGTGCTTATAGTGAGTGACAGGCATGATGGGATAAGCCTTCTGCACACTAAACATTTCTTGTGTTCTTCTGAGGATATCCCAACTTTATGAAATCTGTCAAATTTTGCCTCCAGAGACACAGAGTTCCTCTGCCTCAGGGCACCCATAAATCAAGCTTCTCTTTGCTGACATCCTTGGCACAAGACGAGACTATTCTTTACATCAGAATTCTTCCTATATCCGCCCATGCAGGACCAGAGTTTATGATATAGCAGAAAGAACACTGGACTGAAAACCTGGTTTCTGCCCCTAGCAGCCACTTCCTAGCCACATGAGCAGGAACAACTTTTCTCAAAACCACTGAGACTCAGTTTCTGGCCTCTGGAAAAATGTGGATAATAATACCTGCACTTACTACTTGACAGAACTGTTGTAAGAATGCAATGATCTAATGCATATAAAAGCTCTTTGAAAATGCTAAAGGACAATATAAGTGTAAGAAGAATAAATCATTTGCCCGAAGGCCTTTGGAGTAGTTTGCATTCTTGGCAAATTCCCTGTACCTTTACATATCACTGACCTACCACTATGTGCTCCCTCCATCCTTTCCCCTCTCCTTCCACACCCTGCCCCATCTGTTAGAATCACCCTAACCCTAATCACATTGGAGTGAACTATTTTGTTATTACAAATTAAAACAACTCTGAAGTTCTACCTTACGTTTATGAGCTTGGCAAAAATGATTACAAAAAAAGTAAAAGACAATTACTGGAGGGGATAAAGGAGGACAGGCACATTTTAATGCACTTTCGGTGGAGCTGTGAATTGGTCTGGATATTCTGGGAAATAGGTTGAAGTTATACTGCAAAAGTCTTAAATTGTATATACTCTTTGATCCAGCAACACTATTGCTAGGCATATACCCCAATGAAATCAAAGAAAGAGGGAAAGGACTCATATGTAGAAAACCTATTCATAACCACATTCTTTGTTGGAGGAAAGAATTGAAAACTAAAGGAGTACTCACCAATTGAGGAAGAGCCAAAAAAATTACTGTATATAAATGTAACAGAATATTATTAATATAAGAAATGACTAAAGGGATGGATTCAGAAAAACTTGGAAAGACTTGTATGAACTAATGCAGAGCAAAGTGGCCAGAATCAAAACAATTTATACAATGATGCAGACATTGTAAAGAAAATTAACCTTGAAAGACTTAAGAACTATAGTCAACATAAGGACCAATCATGACTCCAGAGGACCAGTGATGAAGCATGCTTCCCATGTTTGACAGAGAGATAACAGACTCTGACACAATTTTTCAGTCATGGCCAATGTGAAGATTTGTTTTGCTTGACTGGGATTATTTGTTAGAAGGGGTTCAATGACTATCCCTACTGACCATCCTCTGAAAGCACTTCTTGTTTTAAATCCTTTCACTTACAAAGCCATCAAAATTAATTGCCTATGATTTTTTTCAAACCAGAAACTGAAGTGACATAGTTAGTGACTCATTTCTGCTCCCTACCCTGCTTCCCCACCACAAAACACCTTCACTCCAGGCCTTTGGCTGTTCACAACATGTAGTTTAGGAGAATCTTCATTTTTCATTAAACATATATCCAAAATAGATTCAAATCAAGAAGGATTCTTCTTTGTTGTCTTCTAGGTAGCTTGTGACAGTCTTTAAGGGTACTGAGCAGCAAAATCTCAAAATGGAAAACCATTACTAAATCAGGCTACTTTCCTTGAAATCCAAATCACATGGATGTCACTCCTTTGAATGTTGCTGATTTTTGAAGATTGCAGAGTCCATGAAGTTACTGTTTATCCTTTGTTCTCAAAGAGGACCATAACATCAGGAAAGTGATGCCATGACACGCAAGTGAATTGGATTTAAGTGAGGGAGGGCTGTGTGAAGTTACCAGCCTCACTTTCTCCTCTGGAGCCATCTGGGTCCAGTGGCCAGATATAGATCAGGATGACTAGAGATGTCTCAGGATGCAATGGAGGCAGAGTCCATGAGAGCTGACCTGGGAGGTGGACTTAGGTGGTGAGAGACCTGTTGCCACATCTACCTTTTCCACTTTACCATTTCCTCTCTACTGGCATTGATTTTGTTGGTTAAATACCAATCACTTTCTAAGGGATTACAAATGAATGAGGACTGCAGTCATACAAGCTGCTGGTAAATCTCTACAGAAATACCCGAGTATTCACACACACACACACACACACACACACACACACACACACACACACACACACA
>NW_020954590.1:103635815-103782185 GCF_900497805.2 Vombatus ursinus
ACACACACACACACACACACACACACACACACACACACACACACACAAACTACTGCCACCGCCACCTAGGCTGCCCCTGAGATTGACCCCCCAAAACAAACATGATGAATTCATATCCTGGGGTGGAGGGGGGGTGGTGCACCACCAACAAAAGTTTGACCAGAGGAAACAATTTCAATTCACTGTGAAGCCTCCTGGGGCTGTAGTTTACAAGGAGTGCTGCCAAATCCCACTCTCTTGGCGAACAAACTGTTCAGACTTCAGTCCTGTTAGGAGGGTGAGGCAAGTTTCTTATTTTCAAAAGAGGGTCTATCTAAGATGTTTGTATTATTTCAATACTGTGTTTATGATGGAGACCGTGATTGGTGGGGTAGGGGTCGGAAGGAAGTTTTCTTGTTCTTGATATTTTCCAGAGATCAAAACTAAAACAAAATGCATTACAGGTAGTTGGCGAACCTTCAACAGCATGAAGTGGCCTCCACAGTAGTGAACTATGTTGCCCTTCTTTAGCTAGAAATTGTATACAAAGGTTCACGGTGTGGAAGGTTAAGGGCCTATTTCCTTATAGAAGTCAATTTCCCAGTCTTGTTCCCGGTGGTTGGTAGATATCTACTGAAAGACTTGGCTCTATGAAAATTTTCAGTCTAAGATGGAGAGTTCTGACACGGACACATATTTACCAAATAAATCATCAAGAGAAGGAAAAGATTAAACCAAGAACCGTAAGATAAATTGATAGCTACACCGTAACTAAAAATAGTAAAGATAAGCAAATTCATAGATTATATCTACGTTGACACTTGTATTGTTTGCTTAAAAGTTCTTGGGTCTTAAAAAAATATTTATTGTCTGGGCAGGGCACGATTTGCACATGAAGTGGATGTTTAAAAGAAAATTGTTCACTAGAAAATTAGAATAAATACAAACACATTTGTCAATATTTTAGGCTTACCACATACCATTTTGCTGTGCTAGTTACAAAAGCAAAAAACTAAGTGGTCCCTACCCTCTAGGAACTTATATTCTACTGCAGTGAAATACACAAATAAGAAAATATAAAATATGTACAGAATGGCTACTTTGTATCTGAAGCCACTTTCAGAGTACATGGGAAGGACTAACACCTGAGTTATGAGAAAAGGCCTCTTGTAAGAGGTGGCCTTTGAAGGGAGCCTTGAAGGGACCTGGGAGTTGCAAGTGCTGGACATAAGGAGGGAATCTATTTCAGGCTCATGGGACAAAATCATGCTGAAAGAAGATGGAATGTTGTTTATGGAGAACAGCAAGTGGGATCATTTCGTGGGAACATAGAATGTGTGATGGAGAGTAATGTGAATCAGTATTGAAAGGCTGCAAAGGACTTTAAATTCCAGAATTTGTATTATATCCAGAAGGCAATGGCATAGCAGGAAAGCTTCTTGAACAAGATAGTTGAAAAAATTTAAGGAAGTAGCATGGTAGAATGAACAGAGCACTGACTCGAGAGTCAAAGGGCAAGATTTCTATCCCTCCTCTAATATTACCTGTGTGACCTTTGGGAAGTCACAAATTCACTAGATTTCCCTTTTTTGTTATATGTGAAAGTGAGGATATTGGATTAAATGCCATCTGAAGTCTCTTAAAGCTCCAAAACTATGATCCTAAGATCCTACAAGGTAGAGTCCCTTTCAGAGCTTCCTGCATTTCATAAGAGGATTCCAGGACAAAAAAAATCCTTTCCCTTATCCAGATCTGCCAGGAACAGTTAAGAGAGCATCCATCCCAGAATATCCGTGACTGTGCTTCTAAAGTAGACTCAACAGAGCCACGTCGTAACACAGTACTTAGATTTGGGGGTGATAAGAACAAGACAAACTACCCATCCTCCTCTCTATCTGAAAGGTGGTCACTTTGTGAATTAAACAGCTTGAAAACAGAATTGTCAACATAAGCACAATGTATTCATTTACTGAATGTTGATGGGTGACTGATTAAAGCAAAATGAATTTTAGGGGGATGGATAAAGGGTTGATATTTTGACCTATTAAGTAATTGTCATTTTTTTACCTTAAATATGGCATAATTATTTCTCCTAAATGGCTAAAAGTCAAAGTCCCCCAGGAAAAGATATAAGCAATTTTCAAGAGAATTTAAATTTGACATGTTGTTCTTATTGCTCTCAAATAGAAAATTTCCAAAGATCGTAGCTATTTCATTTTTCTAATCTGTTTATCTATTTTATCACATTTCTTTTCGGTTAAATCCAATGTATATTTTGATTCTTGAGAAAAGTGTTTAACACACACATCGATCTAGAATTGAAGCTGAACATTTACCTCAGAAGCCATCTAATCTGGGAGTCAGCAAACCACAGCCTGATGGCCAAATCCTTCCCGTTGCCTGTTTTTGTACTGCCCCAAGAGCAAACAATAGGGTTGTTTTTTTTACATTTTAAATGCAATAAAACTTCATTTAAAAATATAAAAATCATTCTTAGCTCTCCAGTCCTACAAAACCAGGCTGTGGGAAAAGTTTGCTGACCCCTGAACTAGACTTATAGCCTCACAAGGAAACTGAGGCCCAGGGAGGTTAAGAGACTGAGCAAATTGACACAAGTACTAAGTATCAGCAATGGGATCTGAAGCAAGGTTCTCTGACTCCAGAGTCAGTTCTCTTTCTTCTATACTATGCTATATTAAGTCTTAATCCAGTAATTATTCACCAGAATCCTCCTCTGATACCTTGTGGTCATGTTGAGATAACGGGGCTTTTCAAAGTTATGAAGCTCTGACACTGGAGTATAAATTCTGGTTGGTATGTCCTGCTAAGTTTTCTCCTAGTGTAAACCCGAGTGGTAGCGGTTAAAGAAAAATGATTAGAGTTAGAGTTAGGTTCTAGGGCAGCAATAGAATCTATATTTAATGCCCAACAGCCAGCCTAAGTCTAGACAGAGGAGTTGCAATTGGCATCAGTGAAAGGAACGGTGATACTGTCAAGTGATGGATCCTTCAAGTATTCCAGTAATATGAGGAATTCTAAGTATGATCACCCCTTATTTTGAAGCAAATTAGAATCATTTCCCAATAGACTCAAAATCATATCTTATGAAGATCCACTGAAACATCAAAGGATGTTTGGTGTGGAAAAGAAGAAATTAAGAAGCTGCAATAACGGTCTTCGAGCAGTTTGAGGGTTGACATAGGTAAACTCCCTGAAGGCAAAATCAAGACCAATGGGGGAGAAGTCACAAGAAGGTAAACTATGCCTCATTCTAAGCAGCGATTACCTAACAATGAGACTATCCAAAAATACAAAGGGCCAACCCTGGCGGTAGTGATTTTCCTTTTGTGTATGGTGTTCTAACAGAGTTTGTATATCCACACGTCAATCAGTCAACAGATATTTATTAAGCACTTACAATGTGCCAGGCACTGTGCTAAGTGCTGGGGATACAAAAAAAAGGCAAAAATTTCTCACCCCACTCTACGCCACCAGCAAAATTTGGGTTTTTAGTTTTATTTTGTGTTTAGTTTATCTCATATAACTTCTTCCATCTCTGCATGGTGCCTTCTGCAGCCAAGCAAACACCCCTCTACCCTCAGTGCCTCCATTTCTTCTCCTCTCCTGCTCTCCTTAACCCTCTGAAATCTATCTTCCAATCTCATCACTCAATTGAAACTGGTCCCACCAAAGTTGTCAAAGATCTATTAAGTATCAAATCTAATGGTCTCTTCTCAGTCTTTATTTAACTTGATCTCTCTGCAGCATTTGCCACTGTTGAATGTCTTCTCCTGGATACTAAATCAGTCAGTCAGCTAGCATTTATTAAGCATGTATATATATTCAGGATAAATTGGAGATAAGCAACAGAGAGAAGGTACTAACATTAAGGGGGTTTGGGAAAGATCAGGAACACTCTTTGCTCTCTGGGTGTTCATAACACTGCCATTCAAATCTCACTGCTAGAGACCTTTCTCATCCAGCCCTCACTAGCTGCCAGTGGCTTCCATTTACTCTGAATTTATCTAATATGTCCCTAGGTATTTACATGTTGTCTCCCTCCTTAGAATGTAAGCTGTTGGAGGGAAGGGACTGTTTTCACCTTTCTTTGTATCCCCAGCACTTAACACAGTGCCTGGCACATAATGAATGATTGGTGTATGCTTATTAACTGATTGACAAAAATAAAACAGCTCCTGCCCTCAAGTAGTATATTTACTTCTGCAGGTGTCTTTATACTTCTTAAACATGAACCAAAAGGGAGCTTCAAGTAAATTACCTACATACAATTACTATTGGGCAATTATTGCTCCTGAAAATTCTTCACGATCAATAGAATAATTTTGGTGTTTCTGGAAACCAATGTTCTCTAAAGTGACTAATAGGTTTTCTTTGATCCTAGCTTAAAACTAGTTAGTGGAGGTTTGGAAAGGAAAAATAGCTCAATTAACAGCTTGAGTAACATATTGGTTTCTTCTGAGCTAGGCTTTAGACTCATCTAAACTGTGCTTAGCTATAATACCCCATCAATAATACCTCAAATATGGCAATGCTGTTGTATCTAGAGAAAGGAACAATTGAGTCCACATTTTCAACAGCTACAGAATTCTTATTTTTAAAGATTTATAAAGTAAATAAGTGTTATTATCTAAGAAGCTGTCAATCCTAGTTTACATATGCTTACATAGATATACCCAGAAAGAGAGTGTGGAAAAGAGAGGTAGTATAGCAGAACTGTTAGGGAGTTGACCTTGAGGTCAAGAAGACCTGGGTTCAAGTCCTGCCACACACTGCCCATGTGACCTAGTTGAAGACAATCTTTCAATATTCCCAAATTACTAAAAGTCTGTAACTTGTAGAGTAAACGTGGATCTGCATTGATAGAGTTCCTTTACCAAGGTTCTACATACCAACAGATTGCATAATTTTTAAAAAGAATTTGATAATGCCTCACATGTTATTATTACAAAAAAAAACATAAACTAACTATAACATAGCTAAGTTAGTTCAGAACTGGCTAGATCATCTGACTCAAAGAGTTATCCTTGTTGTTGCTGAGTAATTTCAATTGTGTCCGACTCTTTGTAACCCCATTTGGGATTTACTTGGCAAAGATATTGGAGTGGTTTGCCATTTCCTTTTCCAGCTCAGGAAACTGAGGCAAAAAGGGGTAAGTGACTTGCCCAGGGTCACACAGCTACTAAATGTCTGAAGCCAGATTTGAACATAGGAAGATGAGTCTTCCTACCTCCAGGCCCAGCACTCTATCTACTGTACCACCTAGCCGCCAAAATAATTATCATAGAATCATATATTTAGAAGCAGAAGGAATCTTAGAGGTCATCTAGTCCCAAAACCTCATTTTACAGATGAGAAAACTGAGGCCCAGAGAAATGAAATGACTTGCTCTAGGTCACGTAGCAGAGCTCAGATTCTAACTCATGTCTTCCAACAGCAAATCCAGTTTGATCTCAACTTATAAGGAGGCCTCTAATGGAGTACTCCAAGGATTTATCTTTGGCCCTAGGTTGTTAGCATCTTAATCAATTACTTAGACAAAGGCATGAATGGCATGGTGGTGGTGGGGGTTTGTTGTTACATAATTTGTACATAAATGGAATTAAATATTATTATACCATAAGAAAAGATGAAAGTGATGGTTTTCAGGAAAGGTGGGGAAATATATCAACAGTTGCAGAGTGAAATAAGCAGAACCAGGATGATCTATTCAAAAACAACACTGTCAAGACAAATCCTTAAGAACTCTCATCCATTTAAGTACCACCAGTATTTCAGAGCAGCAATGATGAAGTGCGTTACCTATCTCCTGACAGAAACAGAGTGGACTCAAGATGCAGAATGAGATAAACGTTTTGGGACATATCAAATAGACAATGCAAATTTGTCACAAAGGTTTTGTTTTTCTTTTTCAGTGGTAGGCAAAGGGAGAACAAGAAGGAGATGAGAAAGGGAAATGAGGAGGTCACAGTCCCAGTGTACTTTGCTTTAGTCAGACCACAGCTGGAAGATTGTGTATAATTCTGGGGCATCACATTTTAGAAATGATACTAATTCATTGTCAAGAAGAGAACAATTAAAACTGTGGAAGGCTTCAAGATTCCATGGATCATTTTGATGGAATTAGAGATATTGAGCCAAAAGGAGAGAAGACAGGGAGACCATGATGTTTTTTTTTTCAAGTATATGAAAGGCTGGCCCATAGAGAAGAGGGACATGACTTTTGCTAGATGTCAGAAGACAGAGTTTAGAGGAAAAGGTAGAAGTGGTAGAAAGGCAGATTTAAGTTTAATGTAAGAAAGAAATATTTAACAATGAGAGCTATCAAAAAATGGAACAGGTTGCCTTAGGAAGTAATGGCCATCCCTTTCCTTCCTCTCACCCCCCAATACCAAAGGTTTTCAAGCAAAGGCTGCCTGAGCATTTGTCTGGTATGCCATGGAATTCTTGTTCATTGTTCAGGTGACTCCTGAGGTGATTCCCTTCCAATTCTGGTATTCTATAATGCTGTTATGCCAGTCTCCAACCAAAGGCAAGGAAGAATTGTTCATCTTTTGAGCCTCAGTGTAAAATGCAGATATAATAAAACTTATACTACCTACCACATAGGGTTGTTGTAAGAATGAAATAGGGGCGGGGAATGTAAAAAAAACCATTATGAGAACTTTATATCTCTCCAGTTCATGTCAGTTGTTAATTAACAAGTTTGATGCTATCCACATTATTTAATATCCTTCCCAAAATGTGATGACCAGAACAGAATGCAACATTCTAGGTGTGGTCTAATTAGGCAAAATATGGTAGAACTATGACCTCTTCATCTCTCTAGCCTTGGATATTACACTATTAAAATGCATTAGATTTTTGGCTACCATTTCATTCTGTTGTCTCATATTGAGTGTGTAATCTGCTAAAAACAAAACAAAACAAATCTTTTTTTTTCAGATTACTGCAATCTAGCCTTCCTTCGTCCCCCTTCCCGAAAATGTTGTGAAGCTGATGATTATGTTAAGTTTTATCATGTTTATCTATTTTTTGGCAATTGGCCTTATGGCTCTCCTTTACACACACCATTCCATCCTTTGCCTTCATGCCTTTGCATGGGCTGTCACCCATATTTCAAATGTACCCCCCTCCTTACCTCCAACTGATAGAATCTTGAGTTTCCTTCCTAGCTCAGCTCAACAAATCCCATCTCAGTGAGGCCTTTCTCAACATTGCCCTCCACCCCCAACTACTAGTGCCTCTCTTCCTTAATTACCTTGCATTTCTTTTGCATATACTTACATATTTATACTTTGTTTCCCCATATAGAATATAAGTTCCTTTAGGACAGGTACTGTTTCGTTGTTTTTTGTATTCTCAGTACCTAAGACCCAAAAAGATCTTGGCAATCTAAAATGTTGGGTCTGACACAGAAGGTACATAATAAATGCATATTGACTGAACTAGTCTTTACTTCTCTTTGGATTCTGCTCCTAACTCTCCAGAACATCTCCACCATGCCACAGAAGGCTTCTCATCCTGGAGCTTACACCAGCCTATATCCTCCTCTTCTTCTGATTGGCCAACTCCTCCAGAACCTCTATTTTATGGAAAATATCAAGTCAAGGCAAGTCTTCATACCTCTCTGGGTTCCACTCTTGATTCTGCAGACTTTCTCTACCATGCCCCCATGCAAGTCTCCTCCCCCATTAGAATGTAAACTCCTTGAGGGCAGTAATTGTTTTTTTCTGCTTGAATTTGTATTCTCAGCACTTCTAATAGTGCCTAGCACATAGGCAATAAATGGTTGTTGATTTCACTTGTTGATGACTTGATTAAACTAGATAATTATTCAAATAGTGAATTTTCTCAGATAATCTTTGTTTAAAAAGGCAGCTAAGTAGAAGTGTAGCAGATAGAGCATGGGACTTACAGTCAGAAAGACCTGAGTTCAAATCCTTCCTCAGAAATTTATTAGCTGTGTGACCCCGGACAACTTACACAAATTCTTGTGTATCTCTGCTTCTTTACCTTTAAAATGAAGGTAACAATAGTCCTCACCTCACGGATTGTTACGAGGATAAAATGAGTTAACAAATGTAAAGCACTTTGCAAATCTTAAAACACTATATAAATGCTAGCTATTACTCTTATTGTTATTATAAAACCATCAACAATGCATTCACATACACTACCTATTTTTAAAATTTTACCTTCATAGAACAAAATCAGGCTTTACTTTTGCAATTATCACAAAGAATCATAGAATTTTAGAATTGGAAAGAACTTCAGTGGCTATCTAATCAAGACTATACCTGAACAAGCATCCCTCTTACAATAGATCAGAAGAGTGATCATCTTTGGGAGAACACCCTTTTGGATAACTGTAATTGTAAGTTTTCCCTTGTTACAAGCCTGAATCTACCTCATTGCAACTTCTACCCATTGCTTCTAGTTTTACCCTCTGAGGCCAAGCAGAACAAAGCTGAACCCGTTTCCACCTAACAGCTCTCAAATACTTGCAGACAGTTACTGCATCTTATCTTTCTTTTCTAGGCTAAAGAACCTCAGTTGATGCAATTGATCTTTACATGACATTATCTTGCAGTTTTTTATAATCCTATTCATCTCCTCTGGTTGCTCCCAATATATCAATGCCTTTCCTAAATTGTGGTCCTCAGAACTGATGCATTCAGTTCAAGATGCATTCCAACCAGGGAGAGTAGAAAAGGATGACCTCTGTTCCTGGAAGCTGGGACTCTTAATGCAGCCAAAAATCTTGTTAACTTTTTTTTTTTTGGATGTCATATCTAATTGTTGACTCATTGAAAATGAAGTCCACTAAGAGCCTCATATCTTTTTCACATACAAAGCTGTCTAGTCATGTCACCTCATCTTATACTTATGAAGCTGATTGTTCCATTAGTAGTAGACTACTACAGTTATATAACGCAGCTTCCACAATGTCTTGTGCCTTGTTATATTCATTAATGCAACATGGATTTTAGTTTATGGTAATTGTCAATTGCATCAATTATTAAGTCCTTACTCACCACAGTTGCAGATCCAAAAGCACATGGAAAGCTAGAAATGAGTTTAAAGATAACCTAGTCTCCAAATGCAGGATATGGAAGTAAGAGATAAGGAAAATATATTGGGTACCATGTTTCCTAAATTCTATTTGCAATATTTTCTACTCAGTCTTTGACTTTGAGCAAGTCATTCCTGAATTTCATTATCACTTCTTTCTTCTCTCATATCTATTTTACAAAATCCCACATTTTATAAATTATGAAACTGAGACCCTGAGAGGTGAAATAATTTGCCCAAGATCAAACTAGTGATGGCAAAGCTAGGGTTCAAATTCAGAGTTTGTGACACAAGGTTCAACATCTTTACATGATTCTACTCCGCCTTCCCCAAAACTAGCTTACCCCAGCTAACACAAGCTGCAGGGAATCTCCGACACTGGAATTTAGATTTTAGCTTTAGCAACCCAGCATTTCAGCATAGTGAGAAAGCCTATTAAAAAGCAGCTGTTGACATCATTCCTCACTCCACTGAACATAATTCAAGATTCCATGTCGTTTCCCCAGCATACCACACAATGTGACTTTCATCACAAAACCTTCATTGTGAGGCTTGGTTGGGGGCATTCACATAACATTAGGTCCCCATTGTCACAGGTGCAATTTGGAAGCAGATACCTAAAATTAAGGGGTTGAGAAGAAACACCAGTCCAAGTATACTCCCCTTAAATAGGGCATATGGGGAAGGTCCTCTGAGATTTATTTTAACCTTCAGGAACAAGGAACATCAGATGGGTGAGTGAAAGAGAGTGCTCATATATGATTGTACCCCCTATGATTGTAGGGGATAGGCACAGGTGGATCTCACCTTCTTCCCTTCTCCTATTTCTACATCATGAAGTTTCTAAGAGACCTTTATAAGCAAGAATGCAAAATTGGTCACGCAGTTAGTCTCAGACTTCCCACTTGTTCCATTCATTGTATAACCCATGTTAATTTTTCTACCACTGTTGAATCAAATTCTACCTTTAATTATACAAAGAAAACTCTCAACAAGATTAATGGGAGCTGGATGTGTGAAAAAGAGGACAGAGGGAAAAAATTTGGTAGCACTTAAGTGTTAATTTTAGTTTCCTATAGGAAGGAACAGAAGAAAATAGACAAGAATGCCATTGAGAAAATATTTTATTTATAAATATTTAATATTTCTTTGACCTGGCATTTATTTGAATTTTTATATGAAGCTTAATTCTTTAGGTTTGAATTTCCTATCTTGTTTTAATGACATCCCATGGAAAGTTGAATAGTTGAACATTCCACCCCAAAAACCTGCCAAATTTCCTCTGAAATGTTTATTTCATGGCTGAATTAATTTTAACATGTTATCTAATGTGGACTCTTTGCTTCTGAATAGTCAGTGATACTGTTTACACAATCCTGAACTCTTTGTTGGAAATGACTTACAAAACAAACATAAGAGGCAGAATGGGAAGGGTCAGGTACTATTTCTCAACAAACAAACTGCAATGGAGTATTGTTATCAGACTGTGATTGATCCCACACATGGAAGCAGGAAGCAGCTGGTGCTATCCAAAGCATATCACTCAATAACCTTCCATGCCTTACATGATGACTTTGGACATATGTGTCAAGAAAGGACCCTAGAGCTAGCAAGAAACTGATTTTACTGGCCTAATATGGCTGCAAATTTTATCAAGACGTGTAAAATGTGCCAGATGCGTACAAAGGAAAACATTACCAACTCATTCTGTGTACTTGAAGCACGAAAGTACCAGCAAACCTTTGGGATTTTTCTGTATTGACTTTCTATTCCTGGAAGGAGATAGTAAAAATATGAGTTATATCTTGATGGTGACTGACTATTTCACTAGGTATGTATAATCATAGTCACTCAGAAACCAAAAAAGCATCAGCTGCTGTTAAGTATTTTAAGGAAAGTATTTTTCAGTATATGGATTCCCTACCAGGACCCACTCTGACTAAGGTAGAGATTTTGAGAGCAGGGCTACTCAAGGAACTGTTGCCTTTGCAGGTATCAGATAGGCTAAAGGACTACATAACACTCCATACTCAAGGAGAGCCACACACTATTGAACACATTGGGATTTTGAGACCAGCACAAAAGGCTCAGTGGAGTCAACATGTATAATTTCTAGTATATATATACAATACTGCCAGGAATGATGCTACTCCATACTTGCTTATGTTTGAGCAAGAACCGTGCCTGCTTTATGTTTTGGTACCTTGGATGGAGGAAGTGATATAGCTACTCACATTCAATATGTCTCTCAGTTATAGGAGAAGCTTAGAGATGCCCACCAATAAGGCACAGCGTCAGCTCTGTGACAGAAACAAAAGAAATTATGATGCCAAAGTATGGTGTCAAGACCTTCAACAAGGAGGCAGAGTTCTGCTGAGAAACTTGGCATTCAAGGGGTTCACAAGTGAGTTG
Source organism: Vombatus ursinus (assembly GCF_900497805.2). Taxonomy (NCBI): domain Eukaryota; kingdom Metazoa; phylum Chordata; class Mammalia; order Diprotodontia; family Vombatidae; genus Vombatus; species Vombatus ursinus. The sequence continues at coordinate 103,647,300 of NW_020954590.1, forward strand.
ACCAATGGAAAACTCACACATGCAAAGTCATTGGGCATCTTATCTTGTTTACAAAATGAAAGGAGAGGGCACCATCAGGACTATTCATTGCAACCACCTATCATTGCCCATAGGAGAATTAGTTGGACTTTCTAATGAGAAGGTAGAGAGAACTGCTGGACACTCACCTAGGAAAAAGAGACTGTCTAGCAGCTATACAAAGACTTTATAACCCAGATATGGATGCTGAAAGTGATGCATCCAGGGAAGGAAATTGTGCATTATTACAGGGCAGAAAAACTGAACCCAAAGCAACTCCTTTCCTGCCCAAAACTGCTACAGAGACTAGTAGGGTATAGATTCAACCCACAGTGTAGGAACACACTTAGAGTCAACCTGATACAGCTGCCGGTCTAGGTATAGACAAACAAGCCAATAATGAATCTGACATTTAGCCCATACCAACTACTAGCTCTGGTATAGGAACTGAGAGCTCAGTACAAGTTCTCATACAAAAGAACTAAGCCTTTTAGAACAGTTACTAAGCTAAGTTATGATGTTACAGGTAAACCAAATGATATAGTTACAAATTTAAGCAATAATACTAGCGATTGCCCAAGTGAAATGTGCCTTGTGTGTAATTATATTGTTTACTGCTGTATGTATGAATTACTGCATGTTTGAGCAGTCTTGTTTTTTTGATAATGTCACTGTTAGGGTCCTCTATGTTTTGTTCTATGGTCATGCTACAGCAATGCCTGTTAATTGTTTTGTGTACACATTATTGCTTATAGTTAAGTTGTATTTTATATATAGCTCTACTGATAGTGGTGTTGCAACTAGCTAGCTTTACTTAGTTAGCCATGCTTATTGCTTTCGATTGATTGCTATCTACAAGGGATATACATGTACTTTTGAAGTGTGTATATGTTATGTTCTGCATGTAGTTAGGCATGTCATCACTGTGGGACCCTCCCAGGCAATGCACTGTATGTGCCTTGCCTACTGCATGTGTTAATATGCATTTGTTTTATTTTAGTTTCAGTGGCACTAAAGGTTGGCTGCCTGGGATAACAAGAAAATCAATCTTGTTTTAAAGCGCTATTGCTTGTGTTTATCCTGTATAGTTACAGGTTTTGGACTCACCCCAGCTGATTTTCGCAAGGGACCACAAAGAGTTTCAGTCCAGAGGACGAATGTAATTCCATCTTAAACATCATTGATATGAGATTCTCCTCAATGGTGGAAATCAATGCCCTGTGCCCATATGAGGAGCTGGTTGGAGTTGGAAAGAAGAGAGATTCAATCTCTCAACCTTCTCCTGATTCTCAAGTCTCTTTGGTCTTCTGGCTTCTAGTTTTGAGAGACAGGAGACAGAAAAAGCCAACTCCATTTAAGGTCGCTGAAGGGAAGATGAGACTGAGAAGAATCTCACACGAGAGGAGCTAGCAGTCTCCATCATGTCCCTAACCTCAGCTTGTTACACTAGAGATTTGGGGGAATTTCTTTCACTTTTGGGTGAAAACTGGGACTTTCTTCTAAGAGCTGAGTTACTTTACTCCCGATGGGAGAGCTCTTTCTCTCTGTATTGTCTGGTATATATTCTCCTATCGATTCTTTCTCTGAATTCACTTTTGCTATTGACTCAGATAAATGGTGTTTTTTTTTTCTCCTGTTGGCTATGTATTCATCGTAGAACTGGTATTTGGCAGGAAGGAGGCTAAGCCTTGAATATAGTTTAGGTCCTCCTTCCTCAATTAATGAACATCAATCAGAAGTTTAGCTTGAACCTGAAATCCACAACTCCTAGACAAATAACGTTTAAGGCAGCAGACAGATATAATTCTGGCTTGGTACCCCCACTCTCTCTGAAGAGCAGGGTGGCTAAGCTTCTGGCCCCAGCCTTCTGCTTCTTTCTTGGCAGGAATTAAAGTCTCTCTTGGAGAAAGGTTGGGGAAGAAGAGGCTAGAGATGTGTACTTTGAGTGACACGACATCCCCATACTATATGTGAGGGACAGCCTCACTTCATGAGTTTCTTGCTGAAAGTCATACTCAAGCCACACTCTGTAGCAGTAAAGTGAAAACAAAACAGCTTTGTGTCGTTTGGATTCTTTTTCCTGAACAGAAAAGACCCAAATGGAGTGTTTTGACAATGCATCCTCAAAATTTAGCCCTATACTAATTAGGGTCTAAATAAAATGCCTTAAGCCTTTTGAAGCACCACTACTGAAATCTAAGTGGATCCCAGAATGTCATGTCATTATAAGCATGTAACACCTACTGAACCAAAAGGAATCTAAGAACAATTAATTCCTTACACTAACTGCAATTTAACTTATGTCTCAAAGTTTCAAACAAGCTTCAGTGTTACAATTTCAATTTTCTTCTTCCTTTTGGGTCAAGACTCATTTAAAACAGAACAAAACAAACAAAAAACCTTGGCTTTGGGCTTTTTCTCTTCCCATGCTGCTTTTAGTTGGGAAGTTGGATCTTCAGAGAACTGGGTAACTCAGAAAGGCATAAAGCAAGGATAGCACAAGAGAGAAAGCAGAGGTAGCAAACTTAATCCTCTGCCAAATCCCCCTTTCATAATTTATAGTCTGTCACCAGTTTATCACTGAGAACTGTCCCTCTTTCTCTCATTCTGCAGGCTCCTTTCCCAGTGGACAGTCTATGCCAGCTGTCTAGGCAGCAGGAAAGGCCCTTTTTCCCAAGCCCCAACCTGTGGGAAAATCTTCATTGGCCAGTAATTGATTCCACCCTGCCAGCTCCATTACTTTAGCCTACAGTCAAACTGCCAGCAAGCTGGAGACCGGGAGCCCTCACCCTCCCATGCTCCCACTGTTGAAGGCCAACTAGGGGATTGGGAGCTAAGGCAGTCAGCCCACCCTGCAATTAGCACTAATCTGAAAATTGGCCTCTGATTGCAAAGCCTAGCACCTGACAGCTAATTGCTTATGTCAGACCGATGTGCATTTCACATGGCAAGGTGAGGTATCAGAGACCACTTTCTTTCCCCCTTTAGTTGAAAGCAAGAGAACAGCCTAAGAAATCCAGCAAGTCTTTCTAAAGCCCTGCTTCAAATGATTTGCACTACTTCTCTGTTCGCTTTTGGAGAAAGTGTTTGTGTCAAAAGCTGCAATTTTTTATTTTAATTGGAAAGTAGACTGTTGGGGGTGGAGGAAACATATGGTATAAGTTCTCTCCTAATAGCATATTTAGATCTTGTCATTTTCATCTCCACATGCTAGAGCTACAAGGAGGACAATGTAGACACTGGACTATTTATGCATTGAGTTGAATTCTCCTCCCCCTCTCTCTCTTAATTTAGTATTTTCCCCTCAATTACAAGTAGAAACAATTTTTAGTTGAATATTTTCAAACTGAAGATTTGGAAGAGAGTGCCACAGGAGGCTTTATGTATTAAAGGCCTATGTAAAGTATATGCCTACTTTTTGTTGATCATTAAATCGTATCACAGAATTTAGAGCTGGATTTAACCTTTAAAATTATCCTAGCTTGATCCTCTCTTTTTACAGATGGAAAACTAAGGTCTAGAGAAGTTAGGTGACTTGCCCCAAACCTCACAGATTAATAACAAAGCCCAAATCCTTGAATATTTTGGGGAGCTATTAGTCTACTGTAAAATTCAACAACCTGGAAAAATTTTACTAGTCTATCCACACTTGTCCTCTCCTATCCCCACCCCATGCCCAGCAGTAAACTAGCAGTGATGAGAAAACTGCGTAAGACCATGGCAACAAAAGCAAGGTCCTTTTGCAATAGAAGGATAGAAAGCTAAGTAATGAAGGGTATAACTAGGAAAAACAGAAGTGGAGTAGGGGGAGAAATGGGTAAGAGAGACAATAGAGTAGAAAGAACGCCTGATGCTGAATCTGAAGACTTAGGCTTTTGTTCTGGTCTACCACTTAGACTTAAGCAAGTCAGTCAACCTCTCCTGCCTCTTTCTCCTCATTATCATCATCATCATCATCATCATCATCATCATCATCAACCTCATCGTGTCAATTTTATTTATTGTTTTAAGTTTCATAAAGCATTTTGTTTACAATCATACCTATGAGGTAAGTAATGAAAACTATTGTCTCTGCTTTATGAATTTAAGTGACTATGGTTCACAGAGGCTAGGTAACATACTCTGGACCAGAGAACTAAAAAGCTCTCGTAGCCAATTTCCTGACTTCAAGTTCAGTGCTCTTTTCAAGAAATAAATATTTATAAAGCACCTACTGTGTGTCAGGCACTGTGCTAAGCACTTTACATATATTTTCTAATTTCATCCTCAAAACAATCCTGGAAGGTGGGTCCCACTATTACTCTATTTTACAGATGAGAAAACTGAGGCAGGCAGAGGTTAAGTGATTTGTCCAGGGGTCACCTGGTTAGTAAGAATCTGAAGCTGATTTTGAATTTAGGTCTTTCAGACTCCATACGCTTTGCTCTATTCAAGCTGCCTCTAATAAGACTTGTCCTTCGTTTCTTAGGATTGTCATAAGGATGAAAAGAAATGATATATAGGATAGCACTTGGAAGTGATTTTTAGGAAGGACACTTATAAAGGACTTCGACCTCTTCATCTTCAACTCACCCTGTGCCCTCTATCTATCTATCTATCGATATATATATATACACATATAATTTATATAATTATAATATAATTATGATAAAGAAGTAAGGTTTGGCATTATTGTTGAGGCATCTAGAAAAGTCTGAAGTGGTGAGGTCAAAGACAGACTTTAGCCACCATCTCTAAGCCTCGAAAAACTAGCTACTCCAGACTAACAATTGATATCTGATCATAGTCTTCTCCTTGATACGCTCTTCTCTCTAGCTTTCCAGGACATCACTCTCTCCTGGTTCTCCTCTGACCTATCAGGCTGCTCTTTCTCACTCTCCTTTGCTGAATTCTGAGCCAGGTCACTCCCAGTAACCTTAGATGTCCCACAGGACTCTGTCCTGGGCCCTCTTCTCTTCTCCCTCTATACTTTACTTAGTGATCTCATCAATTTTCATGGATTTAATTATTATCTCTGTGCTGATGATTTTCAAATCTGCCTATTCTCCCTTAAAACTTAAATTATCCTAACCTAACCATCTCTTTTTTACAGATGGAGAAACTGAGGTCTAGACAAGTTAAGTGGATTGCCCCAAATCTCTCTGTTGACCTCTAGTCTCACACATCTAACTGCTTTTCAAACATCTCCAATTGGATATCCAGTAGATATTTTAATATCCAGTAGACACGTACAAAGCTGAATTCATTATCTTTCTCCCTAAAAGCTCCCCTCTTCCAAATTTCCTTATTTCTGTCAAGGATACCACCATCCTCCTTCTCCCCTAGACTTAAAAACTAGGTATAATCCTCAACTCCTCACTATCTCTTCTTAGCCCCGATATCTAATCTGTTGCCAAAGCCTGCCAATTTCCTCTTTGTAAAATCTCTTGAATATGTCTCCTTTTCTCCTCTGATATTGTCACTACTCTGACGCAGCCCTTGTCACCTCATGCCTGGACTATTGTAATCATTGCTTGCCACAAGTCTCTCCCCATTCCAGTCTATCCACTCAGCCGTCAAAGTGATTTTCTACAAGCTCAGGTCCAACCATGTAATTCCCCTACTCAATAAATTCCAGTGGTTCTGTCACCTCCAGGATCAAATACAAAATCCTCTATTTGGTGTTCAAAGCCTTTTAGAACCTAGCATCCCCCCCACCTTTCTAGTCTTTTTTATGCCTTATCCCTTGAATGTACTCTTCAATCCAGTGACATTGGCTTTCTTTTTGTTCCATGATCAAGCCAACCATCTCTCAGCTCTGGGCATTTTGTCTGACTGCTCCACCCCATGCCTGGGATGCTCTTCTTCCTCATCTTCACCTCCTGGCTTCCCTGGCTTCCTTCAAGTACCAATTAAAATCTTTCCCTCTACAGGAAGCCTTTTCCAACCCTTCTTAATTCCCTCTGTTAATTATTTCCTATTTATCCTACATAATTTTTCTGTACATATTTATTCACTTGTTGTATCCTTCATTAGACTGTGAGCTTCTTGAGGGCAGGAACTGTCAATTGCCTCTTTTATATCTGCAATTATTAACACAAAGCCCTGGCACCTAAAAGGCACTTAATAAATGCTCATTGACTGACTAACCCCTGTACTTGTGCCTATCGAGCATAAGTCAAATCTGAGCTGCCACCCTGCAGCTTTTGCCAATTATCTTTTCACTAATAAGTGAAAACATATTCAACATTTGTAATCTGGGTAACAATGTTAAGCCCTTCCCAAGATGAAGCCAGTGGTGAGATCTGGGAGACGACGGAAAGCCATCTATGTTTTTCTGCACCAATTTTTCTCCAGCACATACCACCATGGAAGCCAACATAAATAATTCTATTTAACTGAGATGTCATAAATTGTAGCCAATAGGGCAGCTAGGTGGCACAGTGGATAGAACTCCAGACCTTGGAGTCAGGAGGACCTGAGTTCAAATCCGGATCTGAAACTTGACACTTCCTAGCTGTATAACCCTGGGCAAGTCATTTAACCCCGATTGCCTCACCAAAAAAAAAAAAAAAAAAAAAAATTGTAGCCAAAACCTTTATGAAGCAGAAAGGCAGAGATCATCTTTGTTGAGAAACAAAGAGGCAACCCAAAATGACAACAAGGAGGAAAAAGAACACCAATGGATCTGTAGTAGAGTGACATAATTTCCCATGCTGATTTCAGATGCTACCAAGACACAATTCTGTCCAGCTCGATTATCTGAGAGAACCCTATTCTGGTGCTGTAATGGGGTTTGATAATTGTTTATGCAGCACTTAAGCTTCTCCAGCCAGGCCCAAGTCTCTGGGCACACATATAGCAAAAGAGCATTGCTTTAAATAAGTGATGAACAGAGAGCCTCCAGTCTAAACTAGCCCAGACACAAAAGCCTGATGACGAGAGGCACCTTGTGCCATGCATTATACATTATATTCAATAGTTCCGGCGCTTTGTCAGAGAACAAAGCACACAGCTATAACTTCTGCTGAGTGGCCCTCAGAGCCATGGCTCTTGTCAAATCCGTGTCAGCCGCAGCCTCTGCAAATGGCAGGCACTGGGAGATATGTCCATAGCAGATCATTTGGACTTCCTAATCACCCACTTGGAGAGCATAAAGAAAATGCAAACCAGAATGTGATCATTTTGACCTGCAGTTGGCCTGTCCTGTTCCAGTTAGAATTCTGCCCTTCCCCCATGTGCTTTTTTTTTAGGTACTTCAGTGGAAACAGTCAGTCTTTTGGTCCCGAACTTGATTTCCACTCCAAAAACTCCTACTCTGAATTCACATCTACTTCCATTCACTAAATATTTCTGTCAATGTTGAAAATACTTTAATCTAACCAATGCCTGGGTGTTGGGTTTGGGTGGGGTTTTTTTTCTTTTTGTTGTTGCTTTGGTGTATCATTTTTTTCATTGCTTCCTCTTACTGGGAAAAGTACTTCTAACTCGCCACAGCAGCATGAGAAAAAGAGATGTCCATGTCTTCCCAACTTTCTTTCAGTCTTGCCACTCGTGCTATTCCTTAGACATAGAAAGCCATGTCTCCCACCCTCACCATCATACCTCTCTCTTATGAAATACTAATGATTCTTTAAGGCAAAGTTCAAGTAGTCTTCCTTCATTCACCCTAATAAGGGACTTGAATAATATTCTATACCTCCCTAATGCTCTTAGATAAAACTCCAGTAGAATGTAAGCTCCTTGAGGGAATAAAACTGTTTCACTTTTGTTTTTTTATCCTGGTATGTAGCAGGTACTTAATAAATGCTTGTTGAATGTAATTGTATATCCAGAACTGGGAGGAACCTTGGAAGTCATCTAACTTAAATACCTCAATCTCCTTATTAAGTTCTATTTTTTTTCCCACATTTTTATCAGGGTTTAAAAGGAAAATGAACTCCCTATAGACTCTAAAGGAGTTTGTTTTGGTTGAAATTGTTTTGAATGTAGCAAGCCCCAGAGTGATATAAATCCTCTTCAAAGAGATCCACATTCAGTCAAAAAAAAAGACCTAGCAAACTACAAAAGAAAAACCAAGTGGATGAATAATGAACATTACCCAGACTGTGGCCTGAATGGAGATAGTATACTAACAGATATATTCATTGTAAATGAACAATGATGTTTACCAGAATTGAAGGAGGACTACTAGATGGTATTTGGGATTCTATGCAGTGTTTCCAACAATTCCAAGCTCTTTCCTATTGAAGAGTCCATCTTTTCAATAACTATTCTCCTATTAAAGTTATAAAGCTGAGAGTTATGGAATGCCATGCTCTCCAAAGAATCCAAAGTGGGCTGTCACATATTGCCAGCAAAAATTTACATCAGGACATAGAAAACACAGAAAGAAGTAAGGATAATAAAGCAAGAGTGAAGGGTAACAGGCAGATATTTTGAGTGTTGCATTGGCATCCATAATACATTAAAAGATTTAAAGAAAGACCTTCACTATGTTTGCTAAGTCTTCTAGCAAGATTTTTATACAAACATGCAGACGAAAATTCCACCAGGCAGGAGAGCCTAAAGTGATCATGATCTGTACCATTAAAGGGAATACCCACATAAATAATATCACAATCCATCTATTTTTTAGACTAGCTACTGTGTCACAGGCACTGTGCTAGGCTAGAGAAACAAAGACAAAGTGAAATGGTCTCTCAAGGAGTTTCTATTTGATTAGTGAAGACTCTGGGTGTGTGTATATATTATATGCATGTATAAGATGTCAATATTAAATATGCATATAGGTAACCTGAGTTTCTAGCCAAACCTAGAGCATTTTGCCTAAGACTTTTCTAATTGGTAGAGGTAATGATGGTAATGCTACATTGCAGTATGGAATGCAGAGATGGCATGACAGTTTTGAAGAAGAAATGCATCCTTCATTTCTGCTTTAATAAAGAGATGCTCATAGTTCTAGACTCTCTTTGAGACCAACTCCAGGGAGGCCAGAGAAAAAGTAGGGGAATAATATGATCACACCTGTGATTAAAGAAAATTACTTTTGCAAGTTTGTGGAGGATGGATTGGAATGGGGAAAGACTTGAGATAGGGACAACAATTAAGAGTCCATAGTCCATATAAGAGGTAATATGGATCTGAACTAAGGTGCTAATTGTTTGAATAGTGAGGAGACAGATAGGAAAGATATAAAGGTAGGAACAGTAAGATTTGTCAACTGATTGGATGAAGTCATGAACTTGAGAGACTAGAAGGATGGCAGTGCTCTCAAAAGGGTAAAGATGGCGAGTTCAGTTTGTAATATGCTGGGTTTGAGATCACCCCAGGACATCCTATTCAAAACGTCCAAAAAGGCAAGTGGAGCCAAATGAGTTCAAGAGACGAGGGACTGGATATTTACATCTTGCAGTCATCTGCATAGAGGTGATATATGTTCACTAACTGAGAGAGGGATAAGAAGAGGACCCAGGACAGTGACTTGAGAAACAGTCCACAGTTAGAGAGAGTGACATGGATGATGAGCCAGTAAAGGAGGTTAAGAAGCAACAGCTGGACAGGTAGGACCACCAAAAGTGAATAGAGTCTTGAAAACTCAAAAGAGGAAAGAGTATTCAGATAGTCAACAGTGGTATATGCTGCCTCCGCAAGATCAAAAAGGATGAGAACTGAAAAGGGACCACAATTGCAGACAATTAAAATCTTGTCTTCTCTTTCTTCACCCCACACTGTTACAAGCTCCTTGATGAAAGGAATTAAGTGCTATTTTTCTTTTTTATTAGGAATGCAAAAAACATGAGAATTTCAATATATAAAGAACAGAAAAGAGCTATATGTGTAACTGTGAACTTTTGTGATATAAATGCCTCAGTTTTAAGCATATATTAAATTTAATTTAATAGTGAACAAACTGCTCTGCTCGTCTGTGACCCCTTCCTTCCAAACTTCCTTCTGCTTTTATATCTTTTTAATGTTTAATCGATGTTCTTTTCTTCCTTTTTTTAAAATCACTATCACTACCTACCAGTTCCCCTGACTGAGTACTCAATTCACCTTTATGTCAGTCAATAGTCAACAAGTATTTATTTAAGCACCTACTATTTGCCAGGCTCTATGATAAGGGTTAGTGATACAAAGAAAGGGGGAAGGGGAAAATGCTTCCCTCCAAGCCTAGCTCAGGCTTTACACATAGGGACAAGAGTAACATTAAAGAAAAAAACTATGTCCTAAGTTAGTATTTAGAAAGGGTCTTTTATGTTTATTTGCTTATAATGCCACATGAAATAAATTTCATCTTTCCCACAATTTGTTCCTTTAAAATGAAGAATTCTTGTTCTTTTTCTTTTCTGAACTACTTACATTTCTTGGGAAATTTGTCACAGATTAACTAGCTGTTATAGCTTTGCTCCCTGCAGCTCAGCCTCTGTGTGGGGGGGGGGGGGGGGTGGGGTTGAGGGAATAGCAATTTCATAAAAATGTATTTACCTTCATTTATTGATGGTTGCTTTTGCAATATATCACTATCACTGGATGCCTAAAGCACAACATTCCTGTATGAAGATTCAACACTTATTTAGACCTCTTGATAACTAGAAAGTGATAGATATTATTGGCTTCCCATCTTTTTCTCTACTCCTTCTTTTACTATCATCCTCAGAGGCTTCAATACCCAAGCTGACTGTCATCCTGCAAACACACATCTCCCTGCTTACAATGTCCAGCAGTCCCACAAAGTCCTACTCTGATTTCTCACAGTGGTATGCAAGTGACCCTGGATTCTCAAAGGCAACTTCCATAAAGCCCAAATTCTAGAAGGTTCTACCATGCTAGAAAATCTTGAAATATTACTCTGGTAATAGATTATGTCTGCTTTATGAGGACCAGCCTGGCTCAGGTCAGATGTCTATCACCAGTAGGCTGACCACATGGTAATAAATTATTTGGCTATGCCAGATTATGACATAGACACCGTACAAAATGGCCCTCAGTCACATGTGATTCATTTCTACTTCTACAACGCCCATGTCAGAAGTGGTGGAAAAGGAAGCAAAGAGTGCCAAAAGTCACATCATTTTCACACCTATGAACATTAATATTTACCCTTATTAAATGTGACATCCTTCTCCAATGACCAAAAGAAATGAATCTTATAAGTCTTGACTTTCTCTCTATAAAGCCAGAAGACAAAAAGGAACTAAACGGAAGACTGGCCCACCAGGTCTCATTGGAGACAAAAAATAAGATTTGGTAGAATGGCTTTATAATAGGTCTGAAGGCATAAAAAAAAAATTTGCTGGGATACCTGATAATCCTGCCTTATAATACTCAGGATAAACATTTTCAAAAAGATCACTCTGAGGTTAATTGTACTTACACACTATCTCCTAGAGAGGAAAGAGTGATAGAGAAATTCTAAAAAGGACTTGATAGGTCCTTCCGAATTAAATTTACATATATTTCCAAATTAATTCTACTGTATACAGTGACTTCAGTGCAAAAGTGGGTATAGTGGAAAATGTAGTAAAAGAAGCAAAAGACTTCTAGAAAATGTAGTAGGAGAAAGAATATGAGGAAGTAAAGGCTTTTAGACAATGCAGAAGCTTCATTTCTACATATATGACTACTTTCTTCAAGAACAGAAGTCTGTCTAATAATGATGCTCTAATAATAGTAACAATGTCACCTTTTCATAGCACTTTCAAGTTTACAAAGTAGTGTCATAAAAGCACTACGATGTGGGCACTGTAAGTATTCACATTTTATAGATAGGAATATTGAGGATATGGAAAATTGTCACATAAGATGAAAAGGCGTGGATGGCTTGCGAGTTGCACTGCTGTAGGGAATAACCACATTGAAAAGACTACAGATCTATCTCAGAGCTGAAATTAGAAAATTTATTTTGAATTTTTATTTGCTCACATAGAGGTAAATGTAGATTCTCTTGGAATTATCTGACTGTCACTTACAACCTATGTGACCAGCTCACTTAACTTTTCTCATCTGTAAAATGGGGGGGGTGGGAGGAAGGTTTTGCACTAGATGGTCTCTAAGGTGTCTTCTTATGACCTTTCTCAAGCTGAATTCCCCTAAATAGGAGGCCAACCTCACAAATTATCTTGAAGCACAAAGAGAGAAATAATAGCAATGCCTTAGATTTATATAGTGCCTTTCTTTCAGATCCATAAGCACCTCTTATAATCACTATCTGGCATCTTGTATGCAAATCTCCTCCCTAAGAGCTCATAGGTTTATGTATGGCACAGCTGTGAATCACCCAGCACTAATGTAGTCTTAATTTGCACTGATGCTGGAGCGAGTGGGCACAGCTCAAATTAGACATGTGGTGAGCGTTTAACCACAATATCACCGATTCCCATCCTGACATCTGACAGCCCTTAATAATTCATTGCATGCAAATAGTGGGACCTCCCCTCTCTGTTTGAACCCCTACTCCTACTGCGCAGGCCCCAGCATTGTAATTGCTAGTTAGTGCTGTCAGTTGCACTTCAGAGAAGGCATAGGCAAGAGATCAGACAGCTACAGGAGTCCTATCTTTCCAAACCCTGCCCTGAAGTCTAGTTTATCTGTTTGCTTTTAATTGAACTGGAAGGCCTCACCCAGCAGCTCCCATATGCTGCTTCCTTAGGAAAATACAAAGCAATCTGCTGATAGGAGGTAAATTAGTTGTTCTTTGTGGTTTAATTGGAGGCTTTAGAGAGGGAGGCTTTTGTGGCCTGCACCATTTGTGGTGGCTCCTCCCATCACAAAGCCAGGCCTTCTCAGGAGCAATTTTGCCTCCGGAACCCAGATGAGCCCTCAGAATCCCAATTCCACCTTTGGCTTTTCTCTTGGGCAGGCTAACTTTTGTTGATTCTTACTTTCCTTCCTTCCCTCCTTCCTTCCTTTCTTCTTTCCTTCCCTCCTTCCTTCCTTCCCTCCCACCTTCCCTCCCTTCTTTCTACCTTCCTTCCCTCCTACCTTCCCTCCTTTCTTTCTACCTTCCTTTCTTTCTTTCTTCCTTTCTTTCTTTCTTCCTTCCTTCCTTCCTTCATCTCTATGTCTCTGTCTCTTTGTCTTTCTGTCTCTGTCTCTCTTTCTCTCTTCTTTGGGGGAACATGTCTGATCCAACGTTTCAGCCCTAGAAGCAAAGTTGAACTCTTCTTTTGTGTCTCCTCTTGAGGCACAGTTGTTAAATGCAAGGAAGTGCCTAGTGTTGAAAGAATAAATTTCTTCGGGTCAGTGAGTAATTTATCAGACCAGAGGAAACCCAATGAGCAATGTGAGGTGACCAAATAGAAGTTGAAGATTCCACAAGCAACAACAAATTCAGATACAGAACAATGACAAAAACACCACAACCAATCACATTTGCAGAACCAAGATGGGGAGGGGAGAGGGAGGCAAGAGACATAAATCCATTTTTTGCAAAAGAAATCATGTGTGAGACTTAAGAGCCTGTGGGTATGATTTAGGATGAGCCTTACAAGCATAGCAAATAAAAGTGTGGCTAATTATAGGTGCAGAAGAGGACTAGGAAACAATTTAATATAAAGTAAAACTTCCTTAATTTATATTTTGTGATCATTTGTGAAGCGAAAAGTCTATTTATGTTGTACTTTGAAGAAAATCGTTGCTCAGGAAATTAATACTATAAAGAGGAAATGTTTAAACTGACTAGAATAAATGTTTCCTTTATTCTGAAACATTTTAGAAGTATGCATTTACATATAAACAACTAAGTTAATTATAATTAACTTTTAACATAGTTAAACAGATTCTTTAAGGATTTCTAATCAACAGCATTTTGTTAACCTATTTGGAGTTACTAAGTATGCTTGGAGATAAAGGGAAAAAATGGCATTTCTTTGTAAAAAAAAAAAAAAAAAAAACCCTATTATTCAGACTTGTTTTGAATCCAGACTCCATTTTGACTGCCTCCCTCACCCACCTCAGTCCAAATCAGAGATGTCTTACTATGTTAAATGGACTATCTGCCACTCACCAATGTAGTCAATTGTGGATTATGCCAACAAACATAATAATGTAACTTAGTTTATGAATCAGCAATTAGTCCTTAAATGTGGAAGAGTATCTTGATAAACATAAATGTCAATCCCTGTCCTTTTCTTTGACGTCATATTCCCCACGTTGATTAGGCTTACCCATTTATCATTTCTTTAATATCTGTTTGTCATACTCTAAGATTTGTTTCTGCACTAGCACGAAACATTTAAGAAGCTTCCTGGTTGAGACATAAGCTGCTTCAGTTTTGAGGTCTGCCTTCTGATTCATATAGATCTTGACTCCCTATCTTCCCTTAAAATCTGGCCCTATCCTGTCTGCTTACCTGGTTTCAGATCCTTGAATCTACCTTGACGACCAATTTCTCAGTATTTTCCATGTCTAGTCTGATCATGTGTTTGGTTATGTCTTGGTCCCAGTTTCCCACCCTGTCTTTGAACAGCACCACTAGTCATGTTGCTGACATAACAATAATGCTATAAGTACAAAATTTAAAAATATTTTTAAAAATTACTGTGATAGGATGTACTAAGATAGTCATTATAATAAATTATTAAATGCTGAGCAATAGATTCAGCATTCTGTTATTTGACCAAAGTCATGTAACTATACCATTTAGTAAAAATGGAACAAAAAATGTTTTAAAAATGAACAAGTATATTTATCAAAGGAACATCATTTTTTTTCGTGGGCATAGGGTATGAATGGATGAGAACTGGGTAAAGGGTGTGAACAAATGCTCTAGAACGAGACTGTTATCTAGGGCCACTGCATAAGGTTTGATGTCAGGAAAAGCTTCTTCCAAATTAGAGCTGTCTAAAAGGAGAATAGGCAGAAAAGGACAAGGAATTTTTAATGGACACACATAAAATTTTAGACACTTGAAACCTGAAAAGCTTAGGTAGTTCTATTTCATCCTTCATGACTCTGTTATTAAGGTTCATTAGCATTCTAGAGACTTTTCAAATAACAAAAGAAATAAAATATCTTATGTGACCCATAAGAACCAGATACGTTAAATAATAATATGCTTAAGCACTTTATGCTTTTGTTCTGAATAGAAGGAAGTGCTCCTAAATTTATTTCTATTGGGTCATTTATTTGTCCATATTAGTCTTTTCTCCTTGGAGCATCAGTAGAATCATCAAATGTTTACAAACCTTTGTGGATGATGTATTTATAGAGTAAAATAAAATTTTATTTTGCATGTGGTTTCCACAATTTTGTTCATTTAAAAATTTTTCTAGTTTTTCAGATTTTCAGAATTTATAGTTTGGTTGTTGTAACTATAGCCTACCTTGCATACTTACTAATAAAATGACTGAGAGGGCTCTCTGATTAACAGATTTTAGAACTGATAAGAAATAGCTCAGTTGACTCATCAGATGTTGAACTTTAGATACTGAATTCAATGACATAACTGCTGTAATTGCAGTGCATGAGACACAGAAAAAAAGAGTATTTCTCATCGGATTACAGCAATGAATCTATCTATCAGTGAAGTCTCTTCTACAGCTGGCAAAGGTAATGAGCAAGGTAGTTTTCACCTGACCCAAGCTCATGACAAAAGAGATGAAGAGCCACAACGTCTGAAAGGTAACGATGATTCTTCTTGGCAATGGGCTGATGCTTCTCGAGCAGGGTAAAGATGACTGCAATGCCTAAATATTATTACACTTCCATCTGGCCCCACCACATATTCAATAATCCACGTCATAGAGAAAAGTCCCTTGCCTTCTCTTTGATTTTATTTAGTGAAACGATGCTTAAAACATTCAGAAATGTACAGGACCCAGGAAGTAGCAGGCAATGCTAACTGGTCCACTATGTTAGATGAGTCAAAAAAGTCCATTGATCTTACTGCTGTTCATGGCACCATAGGTGGAAGAAACCTATATGGAATAGCTACTGGGAGTATCCTTTCACATGTATTCAATTACTAGATAAAATGAAGTACCTTCACTTTGATCTGAAAACTGAAACAAAGCAAAACCTATCTCAGGACAGGTTTTGTCTAGCATTCCTACCATGGAACCCTATTATTGAAAATTGTCAGAAGTTGTTTATTCCTGATGTCCATCTAACAATCAATGAGCAATTGCTGCCTTGCATGCAAGGAAAGCTGTAAATTTGTTCAATTATGTCAAACAAGTCAGATAAATTTGGCCTGAAATTTTAATTGTCAGTAGACACAGAAAACAAATATTTGTTCAACAGATTGCCTCACTTGGGGAATTGGAGTTCATGAAACGTCTATTTAACAGAGGTCATAATGTAACCTGTAGCAATTAGTTTGTATCTCTTGATCTTTCCTTGAGACTTATAAAGCAAAGGTACAATATAGTTGAAACTATTCCCTAGAATTGTAGAGAACTTCCAGATGTAATAAAGACATATAGGTCACTACATGAAACTCTGGTTTTGAAATCTACAAAGCCTACAGTGATGCTGCCTTCATACCAGTATGAGATCCAAGTCAGTAACTATTATGAGTGCCCACCATCTAAATGTTGTTGTTCCAGCAGAGAACAACCCAAAGCAGAAGCTGATACTATCCTATTTTATAAGAATAAGGTAGGAATACACTTTCTTGACCAAATGACAAGGATTTCCTGAGTGAAAGCATCAAGTAGGAGATGATCTACACGTGTTTTCTATAATGTTCTAGATATGGCCCTCATCAATATATGCATAATATATTTAAAAGTTTGTCATTCAAGCATTAATCACAGAGACAACATCCAAAACGTTGTCAGGACCTGACTAGAGAATTTTCCAAGTGGCAAATCTGAAATTAAAGCAAATATGGTTGAAGACATGGATGTTCCTTCAACCACATCAGACTTGTGACATTTTGAAATTTTGGAACTACAGATGGACCACAGATGCACCACAGATGTATGCTGTATGGGGCTGGGGGGGGAGAACCTCTTTGCAACAAATGTGTGACAAAAAATTTTTTGCAAAATGCAATTCCTAAATAAGTGATTACAACAAAAAGTATTTGATAATAAACATTTTCTTCCTAGTATCTATGCAAATTCACTTTAATTATAAATAATTACAAGATAATATTATAATTTACTCAGAAATGAAATTTCTCAAACTACTATCTCTATTAACTTTGCCTCATGAAATAATGCACTGCATTAATTAATGTAGCTTGGTTCTTCAAGGTATCCTAAAATTCCAGTCCTTCTAGTGCTCAAGGTGGCATATTTCCTCTAATTGAAAGTCTTTAAGCAGAGGCAAAATGACCACTTGTCAAGAATGTTATAGTGGGGATTTCTTTCAGATATGGGTTGGATTAGATGGTCACTGAGGTCCCTTCCAATTCCAAATTCTGTGATTCTGTTATACAAAAGAGAGACTCTGCTGGGGTAGGATAATGCCTTTTAAGTTCTCTGGAATCTATCTAATTTGTCTCCCAGAATCAGAGAGAGAACATGGAACAGGAATCTGACCAAGTTTTTCTACAACGTCCAAAGTTTATATAGCCTAGAAACATTTGGACACGACAAAAATGTGGCTTCAGTGATTATTAACATGTCTCCCCCACCCCCTTACCTCTAGAACTCAAGATTCAAATACTTTAAGAAATCCAAACATGTTATTCTCCTCCTTCCTATTTCCAGGTTTATTTCCCTTGCTCTATTCCTGGCTTCAGTGTTTGCCCTAATTTATGAGTTGCTAGAACTGGTTAACAGCTATGAAAAGTTTCACTAGAGTACCTCTGTGTAAAGTGGCTTTTTTATAAATTGATGGCAATGTAAAGATACTGGTTAACTTTAAGCTGCCCAAGCTCTTGGGGTCTCAAACTTACTCTAACTCTACTCCTCTTCACAGCACTTTATAGATCAGTCAAACTGGACTGAGTCTTCTTTGGATCTCTGCCACTTTTCTCCACCTTCTATGTATTCACCATCTCCTATGTCCGGAAGGCACTCCCCCTTTACTGTTCCACTTTTAGGCACAACTCTGAAGTCACTTTTTTTAAACTGTAGTATTTCTTTACTTTTAATTCTTTTTTTAAGATTGAGTTCTGAATTCTCTCTCTCCCTCCATTCCTTCCACTACCATTGAGAAGGCAAGCACTATATATCAAGTATATGTGCAAAATAATACAAAACATATTTCCATATTAGTCATGTTACAAAAAAAGCAAGAAAAACAAAATGAAAAGTATACTTCAATCTGTACTCAGAGTTCATCAGTTCCCTCTCTGGAAAGTGGATAGTATTTTTCATCATGAGTCCTTCGAAATTGTCTTATATCATTGTCTTGATCAGAGTAGCTAAGTCTTTCACAGTGGAACATCCTTACAACATTGCTGTTGCTACGTAGAATGTTCTTCCGGTTCTGCTCACTTCACTTTGCATGGGTTCATATATGTCTTCCCAGGTTTTTCATCATTTCTTAAAGTACAATAGTATTCGATCACACTTGTCCGAAGCCACCTCTTCCACAAAGGCTTCCTAGATCTACCCGCCCTACCCAGCTCTCAACTGAAAATGATTTCTCCCTTCTCACAGCACTTTCTCTAGATTCCTCCTTTCCTTTGATCACATCCTATCATGTTTCATACTTGTGTACATTTCTTATCCTCCACTTCTCAGATTGTAATCTTTGGGGTGAGGGTGGGGTCTATGTTGTGTTTCATATTTGTATGAAGACACATAGAACATGCTTCATGAATGTTGGTTGAATTTAATTTGTCAAATTACTTAGATCTCAAGAAATTAATCCTCTTGGGGGCAGCTAGGTGGTGTAGTGGATAGAGCACCAGCCCTGAAGTCAGGAGGACCTGAGTTCAAGTCTGGCCTCAGACACATAACACTTACTAGCTGTGTGACCCTGGGCAAATCACTTAACCCCATTGCCTAAACAAAAAAAAAAAAGAAATTAATCCTCTTGGTTTTAACTCTCAGAATATTGATCATCTTTAAAATATTTTTAATAAAAATAAGCATCACAAATGTTTTTGGTGGAAATTTTTAAATCAGCAATTTACTATTGACATAACCTGTCACCTATACCAAATTAAACACAGGGGTAGGTGCATTAACTTCTTTTGTTGAATAGGTTTATAGAATAATAACTATGTAGTATTTGTCCAGGAAAGAGCACGGTGATCAGGTTTGGGGAGACTTGGAATCCAGTGCTAATTCCGTCACTAACTGATTGTGTGATCCCTGAGCAAATTTCTTCCCATTCCCTTGCCTTATTTTTAACACCTATAAAATCAGGACAGCTAGAGAGGTAATCTCTGCTTTTATTAGTTCATAGTTTTCATTCTGCCTGAAAAAAAAAACAAACTGAGACTTCTCTTCAGGCCTCCCTTAGCTATTCATTCAGAGTTTCTGGACAATGGTTAGAGATAAAACAACAACAAACAAAATGGCATGGCTGTGATGGCTTGCTTAAAGACAACTCTCCAGGACCATGCTGCTTCTGCCCACCTGTATCAACTAATAGTGAGGAACCAATAAACCATATACATAGATATACACATAGACATATGTACAAAGATGTGTGTGTGTGTGTGTGTGTGTGTTTGTGTGTGTGTAAGAGCACTTTGGAAAGCATGAAACAGTATGCAAATACAAGGCTGTATGAATTGTTGCATGCATTAAACATCATAGGAGTGTCACATAAAAGAAAGAGAAATCTGGTTCCTGCACTGGTAGGGTATGCAGTCTAGTTGGGGATCCCATTTATGGTCTGGCTGCAATAAAACTCAAATGAAGGAGTATTTATGGAACCTGGTCCATTCAAATTGTAAATCTGAAGACCCCTCCTGAGAAGCCAGTAAGCTGTGTGATCTGGTGGAGGCTTTTAATAAGTAAAGGACCTTTTCCTCCTTCCCTTCCCCCATTCCACCCAGAGGGAATTTGAAAAGAATTTGAAAGGAAGTTGGCAGGTGGCTGTGAAGTGTACCTTTTTTCTCCCAGCTGATGCAGCCTGAGGTTATCAAATTCTTTGTGCTCCTGCAGTCTCAACCATCTCCTCTGTTCATTGTTCTGTTTTGTTTATCTTATACTGCCAGCCCAAGGCTGGGACCTCATCTTCTTTATATCCTCTTCAGGGATTAGAACTCTCAACTCTCAAGCAATGTTTATTTTTAATATTACTGGTACTCTAGTATTCAAAATATTACTAATAATGCCTCCTTCCTCTACTCTTGACTTTTAGATCAGAGAAGTGAATTTAACAGCCAGCACATTCTTTTTTCTTTTTCTTTTTTCCATGTTACTGTTATGGAAGTTTTACCTCTCTGTTTCCTGGGGCAAACCTTTTTTTTTTTTAAATCTGTGATGTTCTAATTGATAGTGAGGTCTGTAGAAATTTAAAAGGCATTCAACAGAATCTGCCCCTGACTCCCTGGATAAATGGATGAAGGAAAGAGTCTTGACGTAATTCAGAAAAGCACTGTGGGGTGCAGGGCACAAGAAGCCAAGAGCAAGCCCTTTATTCGGGGGGGGGGCATTGTTTCAGTTTCTAAACCATTCTATCTTGTGTCCTCTTTTCACTCACAAGTGGAATATTGTTCCCCTTCTCTCTGTCAACAGGCTAAAAAGAGTGAGGAATGGGGGAGGTTGAGACATGGAGGAGGGGACAGAGTATACAAAATGATTCATTTTATAAGCAAGTACATGGAAACTAGAGAGGGAGAAGACCTGTTAGGCCACATTGTTTCTCCTTCATTCAGGGACAGATTAAGTAGCACCCAGCAGATGGAGATAGTTCATAAAGAGGAGCATCCTCGGACAACCTTTAGCTTCTGTACACCCCAGCCAGCCAGTAGACTTCAATGGGATTAAAAGGTAAAAAATGATGTGATTGTCAATCACCTGGAATAATTACTGTGCTTTCCATCACAGGCCAGTAGTCATCCTACTTAACCAGGCTGCTCGATACCTACACTGGAGACTGCTCTTCCATTTTTCAACCCTGTTAAGAACAGGAAGTCAGTCCAATTTGTAGCCTAGAGCTTTCAGCCACTAGCAAGAAAATATTGGGGTTTCAGCCAGTTAGACTCCCTTCAGCAAAAAAATGTCTGAAACTACCATTACTTCCCCGTTTCTCGCCTCCAAGTGTTCTGGCCAAGCCCTGTTACAGAGGCAAGAGCACTACACCCACCAATAGCCATTTTAGTGAAGGAAGAATAAATCTGTTCTGAGAGAAACTGAAACCAATTCCATTATTATCTTTACAAGGATATTAGCCAATGGCTGTTTTATAATTTATTATTTTTAAAATATACTGTGGAGTCAAGAAGACCTAGGCTGTCTCAGATATTTACTAGCTGCATGACGCCATACAAGTTTCTGGACTTCAAGTTCTTCATGAGTAGAATGGGGATAATTATAGCACCTACTTCACAAGATTGTTGTGAGGACTACTCTATGGTCTAATCCAGCCAAACCCGGGTCTTCTTGGTGTTCCTCACAGTATTCCTCTCTATGCCTTTGTCTTGGTCCTCCTCATGCCTGGAATGCATTCCCTCCTCACCTCTATCTCCTACAATCTCTCACTTCCTTCGAGACTCTACTCAAGCACTAATTTTCACATGAAGCCCTTCCTGATCTTCCCAATGACTAGTACCCTCTCTAAATTACCTAGTATTTATCTTTTATTTATTCTGTATACACTTATATCTGAACATTTTGTCTCCCTGATTTTGAGCTCCCTGAAAGTTTTTTGGGAACAAGGACTATTTAATCATTGTCTGCTTATCCCAAGTATCTACCTCAATGCCTGGCACACAGTAGACACTTAATAAATGTTCAGCGATTATCTAAAGCACATTTCAATACCTTGAAGCATGAGCTGTTATTGTTATTATTTCCATTGAGAGGCAGTGTAGTTGGTAGATAGACAGCAAACTTTGAAGACAGGAGATAATGGTTCAAGCTTTGCCTCAGACACATTCAATTATCTCTTTCACATGATGACTTTGCCCATCGAGATTTTGATATATCACAGGTCAGCATAAGAAATTAAATGAGAATTTCTTGGGAGTTTTGTGAAAGTCACAAATGACAAGCAAAGGCTAGCAGATGACATAGAAAAGTTTAGAAACTCAGAAATGCATTAAATATATGTACAGTATTGTATAATAACAACATATTTTATCTTTTAATACCATAATAATTCAGATTTCTTCTCTGGTATAAAGGGAGGGCCAAAAAATTTTACACCGATTTTCTAGACCAATGTGGAAGGGATAACTGTACCACCTGCTAAGCCCTGGGAAGATGAATTAACTTCTCAGTGCCCCAGGCAACTCTCCAAGGATATAAAATAAAAATGTATTGCTTATCTAGGATGAAGAAATTCCCCACCCACTCCCAATTAACCATTAGTCCTGAAAAAAAAATTTTTTTTTTACATTGCTTCTCAATACTGATTCTTCAGAGATTCCATCAAGTGAAGTCAATTCATTCAAGAAACTGACTTTAGTTATGGCACTGTCAGGTCTCAGACTTCAAGCATTTTATAACCTAGTTGGGAGATAAGATGTAGGGGCAGTTTCAGACAATAGAACTAAGGAATTTTAAAGGAGGGGAGAGATCATCACTCATTTTGAGCTGGAGGTGATCAAGAAAAACTTCCTAGAAGAGGTAGCATTTGTTAGCTGTAAGTTGGACATCTTCAGAAGACCCCACAGACAATGGTGGCAGACAGCCACTGTTTGCATTAGGATGCTGGCAGGAATCTGCTAATTTACACCTGGGGAAAGTCCACAATTAAAAAACAACTAAACCTCCCTCAAGGGCTGTGGGGAACAACGGCATGGTAAAGGAACAAGAGGACTTCTTTCTCACTTCTGGTGAGAAAGGAAAAGGAAGAAATCCAAAGAGCAAGCAAATGAGAAACAAGAAATGTGTGGAAACTGGAGGTCTTCACAAACAACATCACAGCGTGTTCTTATTTGTGTACTCTTGGCAGGAATTTGTCAATTTCACATCCAATGCACCTGGGCAAGCAGTAAGGGAGCGCTATTTGAAAACCTAGCTTATGACATCCCTTTCACTTTACAGCAAGCCTTGAAGGCAGGGTCAGATTCTGAAAGTCAGAGATTAAGGAGGAGAGAGAGAAGACAAGATTTATTTATTCACTTACTCAGTCAACATGTACTGAGTCCCTACTACATACTAGTCACTGGGGTAGAAACCAAAATATATAAAAAAAAGCAACTTGTCCTCAAAGACAGGTAAAATGGCTGACAAATAATTATAATATAAGGTCAAGCATTATAAGGTTCACAAGAAAAGTCTAAACAAAATGCTATGAGTTCAGAAAAGGAAAATAAAAACATCACTTCCACTGTAGGAATCAAGGAAGCACTCATGGAAGTGGTAGAAGGTTGGGACCAGATGAGAGAGAATCTTGTTTAACACATTCTTATGTGTTAAAAAAGCAAAAAATGTCTAGACAATAAGAAAGCATTTATTGTTGTTGTTATCCAGATAGCTTTTTTCCAAAAAAGGGGAGAAAGATTATTTCAAAAACCTACTTTAAGAGCCCCTAGATGAGGAAACTGAGGCTCAAAAAGGTTAAATGACTTGCCTAGAATCACATATCAGAGCCAAGACTCAAATTCATATCTTGTGACCTCAAAACCAATGTTCTTTCCACTATGCCAGACATGCTTCGGAATGATTACTCTGGCAGCCCTTTGTAGGACAAAATGGAAAGAAGAGAAATGTTAGGTGGTTATTACAATAGTCCAATTGAAAGCTAATAAAGGAAGGGCCAGAAAGAGGAAGAATTCATAGTACTTGGCAATTAATTGGATTAGGAGGAGGGCTGAAGAAAAAGGAGGATTCAAAGATTACTGCAAGGTTTTTAAGTCCAGATGGCTGGAAAAATAGCTGTAGCATAAGAAATAGGGAGTCAAAGAGTGGGGGGCAGTCAGAGGAAGATAGAGTTTGGGTTCGGAGTATATTGAGTTTGAAATGCTGACTGGACATACAGGTGATAAGCAACTGGAAATTAGAAACCGGTAGTCAAGAGAGGTCATGGCTAAAAATGTTTAGTTAGAAATCATCTGTATAAAAATGATAGTTGAAATCTTTCAGAGAGAGGAGATCACCAAAGGAGAAACTATAGACAGAAAAGAGGGCTAAAAATAGAAACATAAGGAATGCCAGCATAAAAAGGTTCTGGCCAATTAGCCCAATCCTTAAGAGCAAGCAAAGCATGCTCTGCTGACATAATTCCCAAATGGACCTCAGAGCATGTGCAGATTTTGTTTCCAGTCTGCTTGCTATGTGAAGAAGAACCTCCAAACAGAGCTGAAAATGCTTACAAAACGCACTGACCAGGATTTTTGGATACCATGAACAAGAAGATAGGGAACTAGACATTTTCTCTGGTCCCCATGACTTCTCAAACCTCTCTAAAAGAGAAATTATGAGCCAAAGTTAAAGCAACTTCAGCTGCCTCCATGGTCTTAGATACTCAGAATCCAAAAGAAAGGTTTTTTTTTTCAAATCCATGAATTAACCTTCAGTGACTCTGAGCTCACTCAGCATGCCTGCCCAACATCCCAAGCAACTGGCAGGAAGGCTGCACTTGAAGACCCAACGACCTGCAACATAGCCCAACCTCCCACTTCATCTCCTCCAACCCTCTTTCTAGTGCCATGCAGACCGAGGGCCAAACTGTAGAAGTTTGCTCCTCAAGAAGAATAAATACTGCAAAATAAAGGAAAATGAGTCAAAACAATGAGGGAGAGGACCCTGTAGAATGTGATGAGAATATGGAATGACAACACACTGTTTCTGAGTGATTCAAAAGAGAAATGAGAATTATGAGAGCAAAACTTAGAGCCTGACCAACAAAAATAATGAGCAGAACAGAAAACTGGCATCTCAGATGGCAAATCTCACCAAAGATGTAAAAGTGAGAGCAATAGATTGAGAATACAAATATGCAGGAGTGAAGGATAATCTAGGAGAGAAGCAAAGAACAATAATAGCACTATAAGAAAAAAATTGTTCACTACTCAAGCAAAAAATACTGAACTTGAAGACAGGAGGTGTAGAGACATCCTAAATCATAGGTCTCCCAAGAGAATATGACAATACAAAAAACTTTAGCACCATGATGCAAGAAATAATGGAACTGCCCCGAACTTCTGCACATAAAAAGTGAAACACCAACTGAAAAAACTCATAGATCTCTCTCTCTCTCTCTCTCTCTCTCTCTCTCACACACACACACACACACACACACACACACACACCCCAACAAACAAAAAGCCCAAGGCTGCAAACTCCCAGACATATAGTGGTTAAATTTAACAAATCAATTTGGAAACAAGTTCTGCAAACCATCAGGAGAAAGACCTTCAAATAAAAAGGAAAGGAAATATGAATAATGCAAGACTATTCTGTACCCATCATAAAATGCAGGAGAGAATGGAATTATGTGTTCTGAAGAGCCATGGAGCTCAGGATGCAGCCCAAGATGACCTACCCTAGAAATCTGAGCTTAACTCTACATGAAAAAAGATGGGCATTCAATAATAAAGAAGAGTTTGAAACATTTTTATAAAGAAAACCATAACTGAAGAGATTATTTGTTTCTCAAATGCCCCCAAACAACAGAAATGCAGGAGTCAAATTACTGCTAATCCAGAAGAAAAAAAAATAATCAGAAACAAAACTAACAACACAAAAGAAATGAGCAATACTTGCAAAATATAAAATACCCAAACTATCAAAAGACCAGATAGAGACTGTAAATAATCCAATCTCAGAAAGTGAAATAGATTTAACTGTAAAGCTACTGCCAAAGAAAAAAACTCCCAGTCTTAGTGGACCAGGAGAATTCCATCAAATTTTTAAAGAATGGTTAGTACCCATACTTCATAAATTGTTCTCAAAAACTGAGAAATGCATACTACCAGAATCTTTTTATAAGATAAATATAGTCTTAATACCTAAACCAGCAAAATTTTTTTTAACAGAAGACAGAAAGAAAACTTTAGGCCGGTATCATTAATGAACATTAATTCAAAAATCTTTTAACAAAATCTTGTCAAACAGACTATAGCAATTTATCTAAGAAGTCATTCATTATGATCAAATGGGATTTATACCAGGGATGCAAGGATGGTTCAACATTAGGAAAACAATAAACATAAGTAATCATGTTAAAAACTAAAACATCCTAAACTATGTGATTATCTTTCATTGTTTGTTTTATTTTTTTGGTGAGGCAATTGGGGTTAAGTGACTTGCCCAGAGTCACACAAGCAATGAGTGTTATGTGTCTGAGGTCGGATTTGAACTTAGATCCTTCTGACTCTAGCCAGTGCTCTATCCGCTATACCACCTAGCTGCCCCATGATTGTCTTAATAGATTCAGAGAAAGCCTTTGACAAATGCAACACTCTTTTATGTTAAGAACTCTACAAAGTTGAGGCATAGAGAGGCCTTTCTTTACATCATAAAAATCATGTATTTAAAAGCAAAACCAAGCATCATGTGCAATGGCGATACACTAGAACATTCCCCCATAAATATGGAAGTGAATCAAGGATGCCCACTTTCCCCACTATTTTTTGTTACAGTTCTAGAAATGTTAGCAATAGCAATAAAACAAGAGAAAGAATTCAAAGGAATAAAGATGGGTAAAAAGGAGATAAAACTATCCCTATCTGTTGATATGATGGTTTACTTAGAAAATCCTAGGGGAATTAACAAAACTATTCATTGAAGCAATAGCTTCAGTAAAGTTGCAGGCTACAAAACAAATCCCCAAGAATCAATAGCCTTTCTGTAAAATAATAACAAAACCCAAGAAGTAATCATAGAAAGGGAAACCCCATTCCAAATAACTACCAAATGCATAAAATATCTGGTGATTGACTTACTAAAGCATACAAAAGAAACTTGTATAGATTTAATCATAATGCGCTCCTTAAAGATTTAAAGAGCAACTTATATACTTGGAGAAATATTCAGTGCTCATGGCTAGGACATGCCAATATAAAAACAATACTACCAAAAATAACGTACACTTTTAATGCTATACCATTCAAATTATTATGGAAATACGTTCTAGAACCTGATAAAATAATAACAAAATTCACTTGGAAAAAACAAAAGATTTAGAATATCAAAGGAAATTATTGAAAAAAATAGGGATGAAGGGGGAATAATAGCATTTCCAGATCTCAAACTATTTTATAAAACAGTAGTCATCAAAACCATCTAGTATTGGTTAAAAAAGAGAGATAGATTAATGGAATAGACTAGACTAGGGAGAATCAGAAATAGTAGAACACAATAACCCAATGTTTAATAATATGGAAAATATAAATTACCTAGGAAAAAAACCTCCTTATTTGGTTAAAAACACTGCTATTAAAACTGGAAAGCAGAATGGCAGAAATTGGGTTTTAAGCAGAACCTTATAGCATATTATATAATACATTCTAAATGGATATGCTGTCTTGATATTAAAGATCATACTACTAAAAAAAAATTAGAAGAGAAGCAAGTCTATAACTCTTACATGGGTAAAAGATGTATTCTTAAGCAAATAAGACAAGAAGGCAATTACAAAAGATGAAACAAATAACTTTGATTATGTGAAACTGAAAAGCTTCTTCACAGTCAAAATTAATGGAAAGATTTATATAAACTGATGCAGAGAAGTAAGCAGAGCCAAGAAAACAATATACACAGTAATTACAACAGTGTAAATGAAAAGAAGTACATACCAAAAAGTAAATGTAATAAAATTATAAAAAATCAAGCAAGACACAATGAAGAGATATGAGTAGACACCCCAACCCACCCTTTTGTAGAAAGGGAAGGCTCACAAATGTTACATATTGTACATGTTCTCAGACTTTTTAAAAAATGTATTAATCAGTTGTGTTGATTTTTTTCATCTCCAAAAAAAAAAAACAACTATTTGTTATATGGAATGGATCTTTGGGAGAGGGAGAGAGGAGAAGGGATATCTGAGATCACCATGATGATGTAAGAAACAGAAGATATCAATAAAAAAAATTTTAGAGGCACTAATCAGCCAAGGTGTTTCCTCTTTCCTCCTACCATTTGGGAAAGACAAGCTATAAGCCACTGTGAGGTGATAAAGGCTTCAGGCTTTAATCTCCCAGCTCCAGCTCACACATGACCTGAATATGTGCCTCTATCCTTTGCCTCTTTGCCTTGTTTTTACCTGAATTTAGGTGGAGTATCAGTTTGGCTATAAACTAATCAGTTCGGAAAAGTTGAGAGAGTGAACCACCAGAGGTTTAGGAGGTGGAGTCCATGCCGTATTTTGTTGACATCCACGCCCAATAAGTAGCAAAGTTCCAAGTGACCTTCTTGATCTAGCACAAAAGTGTAATCCACTTTAATTAAGGGAGCCAAGAGGTACTGACAGCAATTTATCTATCAGCTATACCATATCTGGAAGAGAATTTAGTGGAGTGAATGCTTTATAGAAACTATATTGTTTGAGCCTTCTCTCCCCAGGGACTAAAGGGTGATAATGGAGAAAGTGTGCCCTTATTGGGGGGGGGGGAGGGAAGGAGAGGGATAGGGAGAGGGAGAGAGAGAGGGAGAGACAAAGACAGAGAGAAACACAGAGAGAGAGAGAGAGAGACAGAGAGAGAGAGAGAGAGAATACATTAATACTTCTGTTCTTGCCAAATCTCTGTAAACATCCCCTTGTGAAACCTAATTAATGTTAATTAGGGAAAAATGAAAGTGGGACACTAATCACTTCAGGATTAACCATTAATGGCCATTAATATTGGAGAGAATATAGTAGAATATTGGGAATAATACTCCAGAATGGGGGTTGAGCACTAAGAAGATAACCCCATTGCCCCTCAAAACCTTGAGGTTCTCTTTTCCCTTAACACCTTGAGGTGGGAGAGGTGTAGTTAGCCTTGTTCTGGGAAACCTAACTCATCAACGTGAGTTGAAATTGGGATAAATACTCCAAAACATATAAATGTTATATCAATGTTTATGAGCTGAAAGGGGAAAAGGGAATGAGTAAAAGTAAAAGAGGAGTAAACAGAAAGGCAGGAGGAAAACCAGGAAAGTAAATATGAAAGATAAGGAAGCAGTGTTTTTAAGAAGGAGGATGTGGTCCAGTGTCAAATGTTACAGTAGTTCATAACCATAAGGCCTGAGATTAAAAAAAAATTAACTTGTGTTTGGTAATTATGATGTCACTCATGATCTTAGCAGTTTTAATAGAATGGTGGGAGTAGAAGCCAGGCTATAAGAGGTGAGAGAGTGAATGAGCGGTGACGAAGTAGAAGTATCAACTAAAGACTATTCTCAGAAGGTTGACAGTTAAAGGAAGAAGAAATATAAGATGGTAGTTTTAGAAGGTAGCATAGTCAAGAGAAGGAACTTGTATGCGCAAGCGCAAGTGCAGCTAGGTGGCACAGTGGGTGGAGTGTCATGCCTGGAGTCAGGAAGACTCGTCTCTCTGAGCTCAAATTTGGCCTCAGAAACTTACTAGCTGTGCGACCCTGGGCAAGTCACTTAACCCAGTTTGCCTCAGTTTTCTCATCTGTAAAATGAGCTGGAGAAGAAAATGGCAAACCATTCTAATCTCTTCGTCAAGAAAACGCCACAAGGGGTCATGAAGAGTCAGAAAAGACTGGACAACAACAACAACAATGTGCGTATGTGTTTTTGTTCGTAAAACCAGACTAGAGCCTATTTGTAGTCAGAGGAAATGGGCTAGAGAGGAGATAATTGATGGAGAAGGTCCTGAAAAAAGAAATAATAAGAAAAGGAATATGGATCGATAAGCCGGGGGGAAAGGCTACTTTCTATGATACAAGAAGAAGAAAGAAAAACTAGGCAAAGATACTGAAAAATTTTACATTATTGAGGAGAGAATTAGTAATAATCAATAAGTTGTATATCAGAATCTCAAAGTTGGAAGGGAGTTTAGAGGTCACATGGTCCAATCTGATCCTGATCAAGAATCCCCATCTTCAATGGCTTATAGATCCTCAGGGAAAAGAGAGTCACTACCTCTGAAGGCAATCCATTTCACTTTTTGATAGCTTTGATAATGCTAAAGAGATGGGCCTTTGTTTCATGGAGCTTGGGGCCATTAAAAGAACTTTGCAATTTCTCAAAAGCAACTTTGCCCAGTTCCCTCTGCCTGCTTATCTCTGGTTCCAATTTATTATGTATATAACAGTATCTATACAAGGTACATACACCAATGGTGATCCATACAACCATATACTACAACCTGGACCATAGGCATTCCTTACCCACTTAGTTAGAATAAGAGAGTTGCTATGAAAATAATCTACACACATATTGAAGGCATCCTCGATAAGCATATTAGGTGAGATTCTATAGGAGACAACATTTTTATCATCACAAAATTGACTGAAATATTGAAAGAAGATGAGACTTCATTCTTTTATTGGCTACTTTTTAAAAAAAATGCTACACATCTTTTTAAAAATTTAAGTTGAATAAAGCATCCACTGGGCAGCTTTTCCTCCTCATCAGAATAATTTCTACTCATGTTTTTAGAATTTCACTCATGGAAACTTTCTATCCTTCTTAGAATGACTTCCCCTGAAAAATATTAAGCAATTGTTCATACCTATAATTTCTCTGAACTTTTTGAAATTTGTTTTTCCAATTTTAAGTTGTACATCGTATCAACCCTAACTCTATCAAAAAATTTTAAATTTTAAATGTTCATATCCCAACCCACCTCCAAAAGCTCTCATCATTTCTACCACAGTAACCACTTTCTTCTTTTTCTGAGAATCAAGCTCAGAATAATAGTTTCCCCTTTTACTTCCTCCACCTTTAGAAGTTTGAAATTATCATTATGGCAACTTGTGAATTTATCAGCTGCTCTGCTTTTTACAATTAATAATTTACACCTTCTACCACTAAAATATATTTCCATGCCATGTGTGTGGTCTGTTTCCCAAATTCCTCATTTCATTCTGCATCTTGTCTGGGTGTTTTATAATAAATACTATAATAATAATATCAATTCTGTTTCAATTGCCATTGACCGTCACCTAATTATTCTCCACTATGTTTATAGGATACTTTAAGAACTTTCCTCACAAGGACTCTGGGATAGGTAGTGTCTGTTTTATCATCAAGCAAACTAAGGCTCAAAAACTTATCCTTAATCACACAGTAAGTTTTGGAACCTGGAATACAAGTCCTGGTGTCCTAGCTCTTAACCCAGTGCTCTTTATGTAACACCATGCTGCCTTTAGCTCTGGAAGTTCACATGGGATAAACTCCCTCTCCTTAGTATTGTAGGAGCTGAAGCCATCTACTGAGACTGATTGAAATGAGAGTGAGGTTGAGAATATGCAGTATTTGGGAAATGTTTGGAATAGTCACTGAGGGGGAAGTGATAGGGAGTCAACAGAAGATGAAAAAATGATTTGTGAGCATCAGCTGGATCACTTTGTAATAGCCTCCCTCTTCGACCTTACTTACCAGGCATTCTCACCTACAACCCCTTCCCCCAACCTCTTCCCCTAACTACACTAATTGCTCCATTAGCAACACACTCTGCAAACAAAATAAAGAGCTAAATAATTGAGGCAGACATATTTAAGTAACTGAAGCTGACAGATTCAGGTTGAACGAGTGTTACCATGGTAACATCCAAGTGATTGCATACAATTATTAATCTGAATTCTCCCATTGTAAAATCCTCCTCAGGAGGATAGTTTTAGAAGTCAGGATCTTGGGATCATAAACTTAAAACTGAAAGAACCCTGAGATTATCATCACATTTAAGCCCCTCACTTGACAAATGAGGAAGCTAGTAGATAAAGTGACTTGCCTAAGGTCACCCCAATAGTAAGTAGTAGAGCTCAGATTTGAACCCATGTAAGCTGACTCTAAATCCAATGCTTTTGCAATTGTAGCACACAAAACTGTTCCCTCATCAACTAAAAATAGATGAGGGAATATGTTCATTTCTTCTACTTTTCTTTGTTGTTATTAAAAACAACAACAATAACCTTGAGGCTTTGGGAATAACTGTGAGAGATCCCAGCTCCATATTTACTGGTAAGAAGGAGAAAAGATGAAATAGTTCTCTATCCACCCTTGTTCCCAGGGTATCTGGTCCTTTCTTGATGCCAGGAATAATCCCCCCTCGCCCCTTGCTGGTTAAATTCAGTGTGACCTGTGACCTACTCCCTTTCTGAGATTATACTGTCACATGTACTTGTTCCAAGAAAACAGTAGGCAATATGAAGAAAAGGGAGAAGAGAAAGGGATGGGAGATAGAGCGACATATGGTAAAAGTGAGGGAAGCGAACTATTTTTTCCTCCTTTCCCCACTGCCCAATCCATAGTAAAGTGGGGTATCATAATGAAGCTTCAGGGCCCATTTCCCCACACCCACCCCACCTTTAGACAGCAGGTACCTGAGTTACAGGCAAAGTAAATTGGGCTCATAGCCTGATGGAGCAAACTAAAAGGCTCTAATTTGTATTAATTCTTTCATTGGTAGTTTGGTTATAAAACATATGAGTGGCTTGTGATTATTTTCTAACAATGGGCTGAAATCAGGATCCTAGCCATAAGCTAGGAAAGGTCACTCACTTATTCCTCTGTTGCTCTCAAAAATGTCCTTGTACCCTCATGCCTTCAACCAATGGACACAAAAATATACACGTGCCTGGGTTGACCACGGGAGTTTATGAGGGGTAACCAAATAATTTATAAAAGGATAAAAGACCACACAGAAATAGATACCATTTATACTCAGCCAAAGGGGCAGTGGATAGGAATGATTCCATTTGCTATTGGTTACCTTTGATTGGAGTAGTCTATATCTTTAACTGACACCCTCATCTTACCTTCCTTTTCTGGTGGACTGGAAAGAGAAAAACCATATCTCTGGCATTATTCAAACCAACATACCAGATTCCACCTCACAGGTCCCTCCATAGTGTCCCTGGGCTTCTGGAGGAAGTCTATGCATTCTCCTTTCTTCTCCTTTCTCAGACTCCTTTCCAGTCCCATCATTCAAGAATAAGTATTGAGATAAACTCTGTATGACATAGAATGACATAGCATATTTCCTTTTTTCAGGAGATGAGCCTAAATTCCCAATACCAGCAAAGTAATACAGGTCTAGGTCATTTTTCTTTACTCTAGAAAAAGGTATTACACATGGAATCTCAATTAAGATGTGAGCTGTTTCATCTCACAAAGGAGATATGCCTGACTCTGAAACAAGCCCATCATGAATGGTTGTCTTCAGTTAGATTTGATACGCTACAGGAGAGTCTTCAGTAAGTGAAGACATTTTTCAGCTTAATACTGTGCAAGGGGACAGTTAGGTGATTCAGTGGCTAGAGCACTGGGGTTGGAATCAGGAAGACTCATCTCCTTGAGTTCAAATCTGGCCTCAGACACTGACTAGCTGTGTTGCCCTGGGCAAGTCACTAAACCCTGTTTGCCTCAGTTCCTCATCTATCAAAGGAGTTAGAGAAGGAAATGGCAAACTACTCCAGTATCTTTGCCAAGAATACCCCAAAAATGAGGTCATAAAGAGTCGGATAGATTGAACAATTACAGTTGTACAAGGAGATTGGACCACTTCAAGCTAAGAAGGAAGTGTCCATTCTAGAACATGGACACTAAAACATTTTTTAAAATAATTTATCATTAGTTCTTGGCCCTGGCTAAACCCTCCTTCCTTCCACAAAGTGCTAGCAGATGTCATTCTCAGCTGACCTCAGAGTCCCATCTGAAAGATCCACCCCCTCATCAGAGGCCCTCCCCAAATATCTGCTGCTCCTTCAGGCTTCTCAGATTCATCTCCTCTATGTTTTCCCCAGGAGATGTTGTCCTGGGGGGAAACTGGGGTGGGGGTGAGAATCTTCCTTCTCAACTCTACAGAACCTCTTTCCTTAACTCAAGGAGTGATTATATCAATCTGAGGGGCTCAAAATTTCCCAATTAGATTCTGAATACTATTCCTTTTCACCTTAGAAGATAGGGCCTTATGTGAGAAAACTCACACCCAAAATCAGAAGCAAGGATGATCCTCTGATGTGTGGCATTTAACAGAACAGCAGTCTTTGGCCCATACATATGCTCCTGTGTAATCTGTCATGGTTTTATTCCTTCCTTCCGCCTTTTCCTAGCTGATATCTGTGTTTGACGACATGAACAAACAGAGCTCTGTGATTTGCTATTTGGGGTCCACAGACAAGCAGTTTTACATAATCTCTAACAATAGAAGGCCTTTGAGTACCTAAGGACAAGCTGTACTTAGGGTTTGGAGATTATTTCAGAATTTAGATGAAGAGATAAGGATTTGGTATAGATAAGGCATCAGGCAGATAATTCTTCATTAGACAATGTGTTTTCCCTTGTGCTTTTCTTTTCAGTCACTGAAAGTGCGCAGCTTGGAGATTTATTTTAATCCCCCTTTACTTACTGTAGCTGTTTACTCAGGGTGATAGGCTTAACACCTAAAAGCAGCCAAAAGGCACAGGACACATAGGCTCTTTCTTCTGCCTTTTTAAAAAGGGAATGTGAAAGCCACATCATCCGCCTCTCTCCCACCCCCCAACCCCAGGTCCCAAGAAAGAACACTTCCTACTGCACTTAAAAAGTCAAGACATGACAGGTCCGCAGACAGCTGCCAAGTCTAGTCTTGAGACATCAATTCCCAGTGAGTCATCTTGACTGAAATGACAAAAAATATTTGTCCCTTTATCATTAAGGAACCCAAAGCCAAGACCTGGTCATAGAACTCTAAGATCCAGTGTAGTGAAAGGAGCACTGTCCTTTGGACCAGAGGACTTGGGTTCCCACTAATTAGCTGTGTAACTCTGAGCAAGTCACCTAACTTCTCTGGAAATCATTTTCTCATCATCTATTAAATGCCAGGGTCAAATAAGAGGAAGGATAAAGTCCCTTCCAGCTCTAACATTCTATGTCTTCTGCATCTATGGTGAGGGTAACATCATGATGGGGTGAGGTGGATGGCTGCTCCTTTGGAGATTTGTTGAGGAGATATTTTTTGCTCTACAGCTCTTTTCTATTGGCACAATGAAAGCAGTAGCATCTCTCCTTGTTCTCCATCTACCTATCTAACCCCTCCTTGTCACTCCTCTTTGCTAGATTCATGCCTTGACCCTTAGGTATCCCTCAATATCTCAAGTATCCTGGGCCCCCTTCTTTCTCTACATTCCCTCGGTGGTCTCATCAGTCCACATGGCTCCAAATAATTGTCTCTTTGTAGATTATTCACTACCTTCCTAACCAACCTTTATCTCAATCCTGAAGTCTAGTTCCACATCACTTGTCAGTGCTAATTGTGACTCTGCCATTTATTCTATTTGCATGATTTTAGGAAAGTTGTTGGAGTTTTTTTTTAACTGTCCTGAACCTCAGTTTCCATTATCTGTAAAATGTATTTGATTAGATGACAGCTGTTGTGTGTCAGGATTGACTTGGGCTGGTCCAGCGGTTCCAGCATGGTATTGGAACAAAATGAAACATTGTCATTTAGCAACAAGGAAATGTAAATAGCACTGTCAAAGATACAGCACTGGTTCAGGAAGATGCAGCCCTTCTCATCTCCATATGGAAATGCATCTGATCAGGAGGTATGTTGCCTCACACAGCAGTGGGACAACTGTAAGTCTGAGGGTCACCAACTCATATGTCGGGCTTTTCATTCTCTAAAAGTTTTTTATAGGAAGCCACATTAATGATTCTAAGCCCTAATCCCTTGGACCAGACAAGTCTCATGTGTGACTTCTCTGCCTTATTGGGGGAGAGGGGGAACTAGTCCAGCCTTTAGAATAGGAGACCTAATAGATGTTGTTTTTACCACAATTGCTAAGGTCCCTTATAATTATAAATCTATAACATAGAGAAGAATTGAGATATACAGGACAAACAGGGATAGGTTGCAATCAGCATCAATCAATCCACCAATAAACATTTATTAAGCACCTACTATATACCAGTCACTGTACTAAGCACTAAGCATACCAAAAAAAAAAAAAAAAGGCAGAAGTTAGTCCTCCCCTCAAGGAGTTTACAATCTAATGGAATAGACAACATGCAAATAAATGCAAATACAAAGCAAGCAACAAACAGGATCAGTAAGAAAGAATTAACAGAGGGGCAATACAGAGATAATGAAGCTTCTTAAGCAAAAGAGTGACTTGGTCAGACCTGTGCTTTTCTCGTTATTATTTTTTTCTAGCTCTTTAGAATAATTTCTTGGTAGTGTGAATGCTATTTTTATTATTTTGGCTCAGGCTTGTTGTTGTTCAGTCATTCATTCATGTCTGACTCTTCATGACCCAGTGGACCATACCACAGGGTTTTCTTGACAAAGATACTGAAGTGTGTTGCCAATCCCTTCTCCAGTGGATTAAGACAAACAGAGGTTAAATGATTAAATGCCCAGGGGTCACACAGCTAATAAGTGTCTAAAGCTGGATTTGAACCCGGGTCTTCCTGACTCCAGGCCAGAGCTCTATCCACTGAGTCATCTGGCTGCCTTTCCCCAGCTGGCATTTTAAAAATGAAGGACAAACAACAACAATACCCTCCTACCCATAAGCAATTACTATTTCTCCAATTATTTAGATATATCTTCAATTCTGTGAAGAATATTTTGTAGTTGTATTCATAGAGTTCCTGTGTATATTAGCATATGTGTATGATAGTAGATAGAATTCCCAAATGTTTTATACATTATTTTGAATAGAATTCTCTTTTTATCTCTTCCTGCTAGATGTTATTAGCAGTACACAGCAATGCTGGTGATTTCTTGTGGATTTATTTCAGATCCCACAACTTTTATGAAAACTATTCATTTCAGTTGATTCTTCTGTTCTTTAGATAAACAATCATATCACATATAAAAAGGGACAGTTTTGTTTTCTCTTTGTGTTTGCTTCATTCCTTGATTTCTTTTTCTTCTCTTCTTTCTAAGGAAAGCATTGTTTGCACTGTGTTAAATAATAGTAGTGACAATAGACAACCTTGCTTTACCCCAAATCTTATTGGAAAATTCCACAGTCTTTCTTCATTACATATAAAGTCTTCTGTTAGTTTCAGTTAGTTATTAATATTAATATGGAAATACTAATATTTCCATGTTAAGGAAAGATATATTTTTTCTTATGCTTTCTAGTGTTTCCAACACAAATGGATCTTGAGTTTTGTCAAAAGCTTTTCCAGCATTTGTCATATGGTCTTTATTATTTTGTTATTAATGTTTATATTTTCTTAATGTTAA
This sequence comes from Vombatus ursinus, assembly GCF_900497805.2. Taxonomy (NCBI): domain Eukaryota; kingdom Metazoa; phylum Chordata; class Mammalia; order Diprotodontia; family Vombatidae; genus Vombatus; species Vombatus ursinus. The sequence continues at coordinate 103,684,623 of NW_020954590.1, forward strand.
ACCAATCCAGTATTCCTAGTATAAATCCATCCTGGTCATAGTGTATCATCTTTTTATAACTTCTTCTATAATATTTTATTTACTATATTTGTATTGATATTCATTTGGTGTATTGGTCTATAATTTTTTTGATTCATCTCTCCTTGGCTTAGGAATCAAGACCATATTTGCATCATTGAAAGAGTTTGGAAGAAACACTTCCTTCCCTACATTTGCAAACAATTTGTATTATTTTGGAATAAACTACCAAGTCTTGTTAACTCTATGAAGTCTCTGTTATCTCTCCCAGTGTTTCCCTTCATTAGAGGCCTTCCAGCAAGGATGGCTGACTACTTATCAGGGGCATTAATGGGAGCGGGGATGACTACTGAAGTCCCTTCTAGCTCTGAAATTCTGTACTTCCATTTACATGTGGGCTCCACTTGTAATTCTATTGGGTCTTAGTGTCTTTTTTTTCCTTTGGGTTCACTTATCCCTCTTTTGCAGCTAGGTGGTAGGTACAATGGATAGAGCACCAGACCTGGAGTCAGGGAGACCTGATGAGTTCAAATCATGCCTCAGACACTGACTAGCTGGGTTACTCTGGGCAAGTCACTTAACCTTTTTTGCCTCAGTTTCCCCATCTGTAAAGTGAGCTGGAGTAGGAAACTATTCCGATATCTTTGCCAAGAAAATTCCAAATTGCATCACAAAGAGTTGGACCTGACTAAAAAAATGACTGAACAATAAAAATCCCTTTTTCAATTTCTTTTTCTAAAACTGTTACTTAAACAATCTATTTCATCTTCCGTTAAAGTGGACATTTTATATTTTTGTAAATATCCATCCTTTTCATGTTACTAGTTTTGTTAGCAGATAATTGGACAAAATAGTTTCTGATAGTTTGTTTTACTTTATCTTCACTTGTTTTGATAATGCCTTTAGACTTACGCTTTATGAAGATTATTTTGACAGCTCTGTGAAAGATGGATTGGAGAGGAATAAGAATGAAAAAAGGGAGAACAATTAAGAGGTTATTACAATTGTCTAGGCAAGAAGTCATGAGAGCATGAAAGAGGGGTATCTGTGAACTTGAGAACCTGGAGAGATAATGATACCCACATCAGAAAGTGGAATGTTTGGAAAAGTGAGCAGTTTTAGGTAGAAAGATTGCGAATTCCATCTTAGCAGTGTTAAGTTTGAGATGCCCATTGGGACATCTTGCTGGAGCTGTCCAGCAGGCAGATGGTATTGCAGGACTAGAGCTCAAGAGAAGGAAAAGAAAGGAAGTAAATCATTTGTGATAATCAGTTATATCATTTTCCTTCCTGATGCAGTTATCTTGTTTCCAATATGGAAATCTAATTACTCACTCAACCAAAATGTCCTAAGACTCATAAGGTACTAATTATGAATAATATGTAATACATATGCTTGTGTGTATACGTATATATTATATATCTGGAGAGAGAGACAGAGACAGAAACAGCCAGAAAAACAGAGAGGGACAGAGACTGAGAAAGAGTGACAGAGAGGGACACAGAAGTTAGAGAGACAGAGTATATAGGCCAAAAATTCTTTTGGTTCTACACCATATCCTTTGAGTGCAATCAGACGCGCAGAAGAAAAAATACTTTCTGCAACAGTTCTTTTAGTTTTCCCCACAAACATATTAAGTTAAAATCTGTTTTTCTTTGAAGAGCTCCTTTTTCATTAAGATAGTAAATTCTATGTACATAGCACTATGGAATTACAAATCTCCTTATATACATGATTTTATTTTGTCCCTACAACAACACTGCTGAGTAGATAGTCTCTGTTTTACAAACTAGAAATAGAAGCTCAAAGAGGCTGGAACCGGAATTCTGACTCCAAATCCAGCGCTCTTCCTGCTATGCCACATGGTGTCTCTCCCTCTTTTCTCCAGTTTTATTAAATTGTCCAACTTATTACAAAATAGCTATGCCTCTTTTACACAAAATCATATCTTAGCAAGAACTGGTCCTTTATAGAGAAAAAAAAAACAAAAATAAACCAAAAAAACCCAAGCCTTATGCAGACAGAACATGAAAGTACACACATATATACATACACATGTATAAAATAAGTTCATTAGAAACTATGCTGTATGGTAGATGGAGAACCAATCTCAAAGCAAGGAGATCTGGGTTCAAGTCCTGCCTTGACACACACTGTGTGATCCTGGGCAACTTTAACCTCCCAACCAACTTACTAAGATTGTAAATGGCAGAATAGTTGCCAACCTTTATTGCCGCAGAATTTCCTTCCTAGACACTTCCTACAGCAATGAAACACAGCTCAGAACAGAAAAACATCACCTCCCTACCCTGCTACTGTCAAGGTCTTACCATGTCACCTCTCTTCTCAAGAAATGCGGTGGTTCCCTTTTGCCTGTGAGATAATATTTGAATATTTCTTTCAGCATCTAAAACCAATCTGAAGTAGTCTCTTTCATGACACAATCTTACTCATTCAGCATTCTCCATCAAGCCAAACTAGTCTTCTTGTTGTTCCCTGTACGGTCCTGCCTCTATGCCTTTGCAGAGGCTATCCCCATGCTTGTAATGCTCTGCCTCTAGGGATCCCCAGCCTCTCAAGCCAGCTCCTAAAAGAGGCCTGTACAGATTCCCCAAGTTGTTAGTGTTCAACTCCCCCCAAAATTATTTCATATTGTCTTTGTATCTTGTATTTATTTATCTGTGTACATGTGACATTTTCTTCCCTACCCCAAAGAGAATGTAAAGTTAATGAGGATGGAGACAATCTCGTTTTTATCTTTGTAGCTTCAAAATCAAGCACAGTGCCAGACACATAGCAGATGTTTAATAAATGCTTGTAGAATCGAATTGAATAATGCATCAATAGGGACTGCTCCTCTCCATATTTCGTACTCACCTCAAGCTGCAAGCTTTGTTATTTATTTTCCCATTCAAAACTACCATCAACGTCCATTTCAACCAAATTACAATTATTTTAAAATGTTGGGATTTGGCCAATGCCAAACTCCTCAGAGATAGCCCTGGGATCCACAAGGTGGAGAGGGTTCTGCTTTTTGGATCAATAAATATTTGCCTCAATGAAGGATTCCTCAATTTAGAATACTTTTTGTGAGATTCATTCCAAGGCAACAACAAATATCATTTCATGGGATACTTGGTCAGATCATATAGCAGGGCTCTTGATAAGCATCTGCAAAAAGACCATCATAAGGAAGATTGCAGCCTCTGAGTCAAACATTTTCAGGAGAGAAGGTAGAGAAACTCTGTTTTTGTTGTTGTTGTTGTTTGTCCTTTGTTTTCAAAGAGAACCAGTGACATCACAGGTGATGTCTTAACTTGTGTGTAAATTGGATTTAAGTGAGGTAGGGTTGCACAGAATCATTAGCCTCCCTCTCTCTCCCAGAGTCATTAGGGTCCAGTGGCAAGACAAAAGTCAAGATGACTAGTAATGGCCTAGGATGCAGTGATAACCTTGGCATCTTCTATGTCTCACCAAGCTCTAAGTGTTCCACAGCACCTGCTTCAGCCACCTTCATGGCTGCTGGAACAAATTGTTCTTATCCACCCATTCCATCAGAGGAAGTCTTCATATGCTTGGGGTAGACCTCCCCTAACTCAATGACAGGTTTGAAGCTTGTCAGTTACTCTCAAACTGACTTAGCTCATCTGCTTGAAATCATTTTACTAGGGCATTGTGCCATACATGCTCCAGTTTCTTGGAGCCACAGGTGAGAGTTGAGTGCCAGGTGGACATCAAAGGTGGATGAGCAGCCCTAAAAAGGCCTTGGCAAGCTGTCACACCAAAGGTCCTCCTACTTCTTGACATTCCATACTCTCCAGAGAAATTTTATTAAAAATTCAAAAGAAGCACCTAAATTGTCTCTGTGAAATCAATGAAAAGGTGGGTATGGAAGAGAACAGCAAAAATATATTGAAAACAGATTTCACTATGTTTCCACAAAAACCTACCTTTTTTCTGAACTTCCTTATTATTGTCTAGTGAATCAACATCCTTCCAGTTTCCCATATTTGTAACCATGGTGTCATCCTTGACTCTTCACTCTCACTCATCCTATGTTTCCAATCAGTTGTCCAAACTTGTCATTCTCCCTTCCTTTGTCTTCTGGTTTCATTTATGGCAAGAATATCAAGATTGTTATGATTCATTCTGCCTTTAATACATCTACTTGTTGGTTACTATGCATACATCCCACATTTAGTATCAATAGTTAAATTTACTTTTTGAATGGTCTAAAAACTACATGCTTTGTAGAACCCTCTGCTGCCTTTTGTTTCCTATACTACTATCAGTACAGAAATGGAAGGAATGCTACTTGTCTCTACGTAGTCTCTCTGTGGAGGAATGGGAGCCAATTGGTATTTTTTCTTTGTTTCATGGGTTGCCAGGGCATATTTAGCTCCAATGACTTCCAGAAAACAGATACTGTCTGCTGATGAGATTTACTATACTTGAAGCCTTTCCAGGATGGTAGAATTTGGCAAAACTTGTGTTTAAATGGTTTAGCCTTCAAGAACCCTAAGTCACTTCCATGACACCATGAGGTACTTGAATAGAATTTTGTGGAAGGCATTAGTAATAATATGTAATCTGTTGTTATGTTTCATGATGAGAATATAGATCCATTGAACACCAGAACTGACAATTACATGTTTTGTCTTAATAGATGGAGGGCTAAATTTTGTCACTAAGAGTTCAGATTCACATTCAAATTAATTTAATTCAAGAAATAGTAAGCAAGCCCATAGTTTGTTCATAGCATAATGTTAGGCATGGAAGAAGATATGTGCATATAAATCCTTGAAGCTTATATTCTAGTAGAGAGATATGACATATGTATAAAAACAAACTAATAAATTATAAGAGCATAAAAGAGGTTTAAATAAAAGTTTAAAGAGGAATTACTCAATGGGGAGGTTAGACAGGATTTCCTAAAGGGGATAGTATTTGAGATTTGAGGTTGACCTTTAAAGGATATACAGATATATACAGATATACAGAAATTAAACAGGTAGAGGGAAAAGATCAAGATTCTACAGGCAACATGAGCAAAGGCAGAGGAAAATTTGGGGATGATAAGTAGTTTAATTTAGGTGGAAAGCAGAACATAGTGGAGGTGAGTAGTATGATATCAGACTGGAAGAGGTAGATGGTGCCAAAAGCAGCTAGACTTTGAATTCTAGGCAAATGGAGATCTGTTGAAGGTTTTGAGCTATGAAATGACATGAGTAGATCCATGCATATGGAAAGTAAATCTGGTAATCATGTAAAGGATGTTTTAGTGACAAGGAAAATCGAGGTTATTTTCATCCTGTAGGAAACACTGGAGTGACCATTATATGATGGAAAGGGGATTTGGATTTCGAGTCAAAGGACCTGAATTTGAAGCACTCTCTGAAACTTATTTCTGGGTGATCTTAAAGAACTCCCTCAAGCTCTCAGGGCCTCGGTTTTTTTCCTCCGTAAAATAAGGGAGTTGGACCAAATGATCTCTGCTTTTACTTATACATCCTATGATTCTATCCATTTTCCATCATCCTTGCTGCCTGAACCACTCACTGTCTTCTAGCATTAGACCCCCCTCTAACACTTCTGTTTCCTCTGATCTTCTGTGGAGTTCCTCATTTGCTATGGGTCCTCTAAGAAAGGTTTTACACATCTTTCTTTCCATTACAACCTGAGTGAACACAAGCTTCTATAAATATTTTATATTTCATTGTGGGCTCATTATAGTGTTTCACGTTTCTTCCTTGATCTTTATGGCTTCTCATCAATCAGCATAGTATGGATTTGCCTAACACAGTTCCAGAAACCTTTGATTTTTCTAGTTTATTCTTCATCCAGACTGTTACTTTATAATAACGATAATAGCAATAGGCTATCTGATTAATAAAGTGCTTTAATGTACATTATTTCATTTGATCCTCCCTCAAACCCCGTGAGGCCAGTAGAAAAGGTATCATTATCCTCCTTTAGCAGATGAGGAAACTGAGGTTCTGAAAGGTTACAAGACCTCGCCAATGTTATATACCTACTATGTGCCATAGTGTATGGTATAGCTGGGACTCAAACCTAAGCATTCTGATTCTAAGTCTAGAGCTCTTTCCCATGTTGCTTCTTAAAAGCAAAGTGGTCATAGCTATTATTCAAAGTGACAAAACAGCTTCTGCACTATCGCTTTGAAAAATCCTGCATAGAAATGCCCCGCAGTGTGCTGAATTACTTACACCAAATTATAGCTGAGCATGAAGAGACTTTTCCCTCAACTGAGGTGGTAGTGAGGTTTGGTGGAAAGTGTGCTGGATTTGGAGACAGAGGACCTAAGTTAAATACTGGCTTTGTCATTTCCTATCTGGGTAAGTCAGTCAAAAATCATTTAATAAGCAACTACTATGCATTAATTCATAATAGAGGTTAATCAGAGACTTTTTCTAACAGTTTTTTTTTGTGCTCCCTTGTATTGTGGTCTTTGTATTAATAATAGTAAAGATAGAGAAGCAATATGGCATAGAGGACAGATGGCCAATTATAGAAACAGGAAGACTTGGGCCTAATTCCAGCCTCTGACACACACTGGTTATGTGATCCTCGACAACCAATTTGACCTATCAGTGCTCTAGGCAACTCTCAAAGCCATAGATGATGGCTGATCTTAGCGGTAGAATGAGTTTCCACACTAGGAGTTCCCTATATCTTACACTGGGATAAAATCTGGCAGCAGACTCTCATTTAAGAAGCGAAGAAAGAACTGTTAAAACATTAGCTCATTCAAGGACAAATGCTATTTTCTGGAAAAATTAAATGAGTATGAAATGTATACATGTATACCCTCTGGTCTTTTTTTTTTTTTAGGCAATTGGGGTTAAGTGACTTGCCCAGGGTCACACAGCTAGTGTCAAGTGCTTGGTCTGAGGTCACATTTGAACTCAGGTCCTCCTAACTTCAGGGCTGGTGCTCTATCCACTGTGCTACCCTTTCTTTTTTTTTAAGAGAAATATCTAACAACACCAGCTAAGTACTTTCTAATGCTCTTCTCAAACTTAAACTTTGTGTTATTCCCTTATTGCTGCTCTTGGAATTCCTCAAACTTCCAGACAAAGGAGTAATAAGTGAACAAAGGATCAAAATCTCATTTCTGTGACAATTAAAATACCAGCTCCCATTCCATTTACACAGACTATTCATCCTGACCTTCAACATGGGGAAATAAGAATAAAATCAACATCTCTTAACTCTAACTTAGAGTCATTGAACAGCTATTACTAGTTCTCAAGCCACATAGCAAAAATAAATGCAATGCAAGCTCCCAACCAAAACTGTCCAATGAATTTTATTTTGAAAGGTCTGCCCTTTGTTGAACAAAAGAAGGAATAATAAGAATCCAGATTTCTAATACCAGTAGTATCTTTTTTGTTTCTTTATTTTGGTTTTTATTGCTTTTATTCTTCATTTGGGATCCTGGGTCTCTCATCTCAGAATAAATTGAATAATTTTAGGGTATTTCATGGGCACTTCGGCTCCTTCAGGTCTTGGTACACAGCAGCTAAAGAAGGTCTTCCAAAATTAATCCCATTATTTTAAGACATAGAGAAAGTGTAGAGTACACAAAAGTGCAGAGTAACAGCAGAGGAGAATGAAGGCCAGAGACAAATTCAGCCGTTCTCACTAGAGAAGGCTTCATTCTAAATAGGACAGAGAACTGGTATTGGAGGATTTTTGTCTTCTATGACAGTTATCCTCTAGTATAATGAAAATAGATGATATAGTGAATAGAGTGCTAGACTTTGAGGCAGGAACATTTGAGTTCAAATTATCCCTTTGGTATTTACTGGCTGTGTAACCTTGGGCAAGTTATTTAACCTTTCAACCTCATTTTCCTCATCTGTAAAATAAAGATAATAATAGCACCTACCTCACAGTTACTAGTGAGAGTCGAATGAGATAACATTATGATATTATTTGATAACATATATGAGATACAATACATTGTAAATCTTAAAGCACTACATAAATGCTGACTGGGTTACTAATAACAATACATTGTAATTTGGGATCATCTTTTCTTAATGTAAGAAGGAGTCTTGTCATCATCATATACGTAAATAAGGTTCCGTGAATGGGCCAAATCTAAACCTCCATTGTTCCAGAAAAATCTGTGGGGCTTCTGTTTTCTTGAATTTCTCTTGTTGGTTGTTTTGTTCAAGACCTCAGTTACACAGTTATTTTGAGTCTTTGCAAATTCAAGTATTAGAGTTAGCATTAGGATCTATTTTTCTTGACAAATGGTCTATGAAACTCTATATACAATAATGTAAAGGCAAGGTGGTAGATTGAAAAGAATTCTGGGTTCAAATTCAGACTGCCACTTCCTGCTTGGGCAGGTCACTTGACTTTGTTGGGTCTCAGGATCCTTATCTGTAAATGAAGAGCCTGTAAATGAAGGGGCTGGACGGGATGGCCTCTGAGGGCCTTTTCAGCTCTAAACCTAAGATTCTCTGAACTTTTAAACTTTGAAGCCCATAGGTTTCTGCCCATAGGAACTTTGGCTTTTCTTTTTCCATACTTAAGAAGTAACTAAATTTGTCTGTTATTGTTTTTATTATTGTTGTTATTATTATGTGTATGCATTCCAGAGAAATGAGCTGGAAGGGACTCAGACGTCATCTAATTTAACCCCTCATTTCACAGATGAGGAAACTGATGACCTCAATTCCAAATCTGATGTTCTTTTCTCTGTTCTATGTTGCTTCTTTCTGTTAAAGCGTGAAAAAGGCCTTTTAAATTTTTATATAATCCCAAGGTCATTGCCTCTCATAATCCCTTTGGTCAGGTCTTCATTATTGTTTCCTAGTCACTTAAACTTTTTTTTTTCTCAGATTGCCCTGTCCTAACCTTAGTGACTCAAACAGAAAATTTGAAAGCTGAAATTAATCATGACCAGAAGTCATGGTCTATTGTCATCCTATTTTGAATTGGGAGCCATCAAATTAAATGAAACCAGGTTCTTTTTATCTTCAAAATCAGAACGAAACAGAGAAAATGAATTGAAAGTGTAATCTTTCCTCCAGTCAGCATAGAACCAACTAATCCTTAGCATTAGGAAGAGTTAAAAGACACTTATTTGAAAAGTGAACTTCTATTACCAATACAGATATTTTACAGTAATAATGCCTTCATCATTTCATTCAAACTGATTTCTCTAAAGATTACTAATGACCATCTAATTACCAAACCCAATGGCCTTTCTTTTAGTCCTCCTGCTTGGACTCGATGCAGCATGTGATACTATTGACTACCTTCCTTTATACAACTGTTGTACTATTGTGTTGTATACAACACAATGACAGAACCTAAAAGGTAGAAGGGACCTCAAAGGTCATATCACCACCTGAACAAGATCTACCTTTACACATACCCAACAAGTAGTCATCCAAACTTGGTTTGGAGACCTTCAATGATGGGGAAACCATTACCTATAAAGGCAACCCATTTTATCTTTGAAGGGTGGTAATTGTTAGGAAATTTTTCCCTATATTGACCTGAAATCTGCTTCTCTTCAACTTCTAACTGTTACCCATCATTACATCCACAGAAGCCAAACAGAACAAATTCAGTCCCTTTTACCACATAACAACAGCCCATCAAATACTTGAACACAGCTAGCATTCCTTTGTTCTCTGTGCCTCTCTTTTCTAGGCTAAATATCCTCAATTCTTCTATATGAACCTTGTATGACATGGTCTTTGCTCATCTTATCATTCTGGTCAACTCTACTTATGAGCACATTCTAGTTTGTCAATATCCTTCCTGAAAAGAGATACACAGAAGTGAACACAGTGTTCTAGATGTGGTCAGATCTTGGCAAAGTACAGCTGAACTATTGCCTCCTTTATTCCAGATACTATGCCTCCTTTCAATGAAGTCTTTTTTGGCTGCTATTGTTGATTCATATTAAATTTGCAGTCCATTGAAATGTCTTTTTCACTAAGATTCTTGCATAGCCATGCCTCTAATATCCTCTATTTATGTAGTTTTTTTTAACCAAGTACTTCCTATTCATCCCTATATATTTTCTTATTAGATCTACTATATTAGCCTAGCTTATTGAGACATTTTGGGGATCTGATTTTATTAGCTAACATGTCAGCTACTCTTCCCAATTCTGTATCTTTAGTCTGGTGAAGTCAATGGACCCTTCTTAAACTAATGTTTTTAAATATGTAGTAATACAAAGGAACCAATTATGTTAAAATAAAGATGTATTTTTTTCCTACCCAATTTCATAGACCCCTTGAAATTTATCAGATTAAGAATACCTGATCTAGATGGTCATCTTATTCATTCCACAGTTTCATCTATGCTAAGGTCTTTTCAGTTTCTCACTTTGAGTGAGGCAATGCCCATTCTGTGAATAGGCCTCTTTAAGAAGTGATCAAGGGAAGGCCCCATTAACAAAAAATTGGGAACCTTAGGGTTGCTGGCCAAAAGAGAACCAGTTACTATTTACATTCCCTCTGAGCCAGGAGGGCCCAAAGTCTCCTACTGCACCCTGGGCCATTTCCAGTCATTGTGATCAATATCTGGCCACTGGACCTAGACAGCTCTGGAGGAGAAAGTGAAGCTGGTGACTTTGCATAGCCCTCCCTCACTCAAATCAAAGTCAATTGCAAGTCATGTCATCATCTCCTTGACGTCCTGGTCCTCTTTGAGAACAAAGGACATAGGAGATAGGACTACCTATGCAGATCACTCCCAAATCTAGATCTCCAGCTCTCACTGAGCTACAGATGTGTACCTTTAAAGGTCTACAAGTCACATCGACTTCTGTGTTCCATTAGCATTTTAAATTCAACATTCCCTGAACTGAGCTTGCCTTTTCACTTCCTTTTTCTTCCTATTTTCACTTTCCTTGTTTCTTTGCCTTCATTTTTACTATAAATTGACTTTGATTCCTGGAGAAATTCTAGGATGAATTATTAAAGTTATGATTAGTGAGCATTTAGAAAGGGAAGCAATGATGTCATGCCAAATTAACCTTATTTTTTGACAGGATCACTGAATTATTAATGAGAGAAATGCTATAAATCTAGTTTATTTAAATCTTAGTAGGGCTTTTAATAAAAATATCTTATATTAATCTTGATGGAGAGATATGAATTAGACAATAATAAATCAGATAAATTCAGAACTGATTGAGTGACCAGATTGAGTGGCCAAGAATAGTTGTTAATGGTTCAATGTCAACATAACAGGAGGTCTCCAGTAGAATATCCCCATAGATATGTGGTGGGCCCTGTACTGTTTAACATTTTTATCAACTACCTGGGCAAAGACATAAATCAAATCAAGTCAATAAGCATTTACAAAACTCCTGCTATGTGTCAGGGACTATGTTTAGCTAGTGATACAAAGAAGGGCAAAAAACCGTCTATGTTCTCAAGGACTTCACAGTCTAATGGGGAGCATGACACGTAAACAGCTATGTTCAAATGAGATATATACAGGCTAAATTGTATATAATCACAGAGGGAAGGCACTAACATTAAGGGGGATCAGAACAGGCTTCTTGTAGAAAGTAGAATTTTAGCTGAGATTTGAAGGAAGCCAAGAAACAGAGATATGGATGGAGAGAATTCTAGGCGTGGAGGATAGCCAGTGAAAATAAGAGGAGTCAGAAGATGGAACGTCTTGCATGAGGAAAGGCAAGGAGGCCAGCATCACTGGATTACAGTATACATGGAAAGGAATAAGTTATAAAAAGACCAGAAAGGTAGAAAGGAGAATAGGTGTTATATTCATCAAACCTACAGATAACACAAAACTAGAAGGCACAGTAACTCAGTGGATGATAGAGTAAGGACACAAAAGGATCTTGATAGACAAGAGCATTGAGCTAAATCTAAGAGGATGAAATTAACTATGGATAAATATAGGACTGTGCACTTGAGTATACAAAATCAACTTCAATAGTATAAGATGGAAGAATATGTATTGAAAATAGCAGTTACTATGAAAAGGATCTAGGAAGTTTAGTGAACCTAGAAGGAAGCCTTCCTTGACCAAAATAGTCAATATTATCAAAAGCATTGTGACCTGCAGCCAAAAAAGCTAATATACTCTTGGACTTAATTAAGAGGGACATAGAGTCCATGAAGAGAGAGGCAACAGGCCCATTATACTTCTTCCCCTCACAAGGACTCATCTGGAGTGTTGTGCTCACTTCTGGGTACTACTTTTAAGAAACACATTGTAAGTTGTAGAATGCCAGAGGATGGTGACTAGAATGGTGAAGGGCCTTGAGTATATAACATGAGGATCAGTTGAAAGAACTGAGTTTGGAGAAGAGAAGGCTCTTGGGGGATATGGTAGCTGTGATCAAGTATGTGAAGGTCTGCCATGTGGACTTGATCTGTTTAGCTGCAGAGGCAGAATCAAGATCAAGAGGTAGAAGTTACAAAAAGGCATATTCAGGCATGACATCAAGAAAAACTTCTTAAGAATTACATATGTCTAAAAGTGGAATGGGCTTTCTTGTCTGTGAAGGTCTTCAAGGCAGATAACCACTTGTTGGGTATGTTGGAGTGGGGATTCTCAGACTAGATGGCCTTTGAGATCCCTTCCAATGTCAAGTTCTATAATTCTGTGATTCTTTCTGATTTCCTGTTTCTAGCATGAGTACCACTGTGAGTGGCCTCATTCAACCAGTCTTTGATATTTGAAACCTTGTTTTCAAAACTTAGTGCTATCTTTGACTCTTCCCCCTTTCTCATCTCTCTCATCTAAACAATAACTAGCCCTGTTGATTTTACTTCTTAATATTTTTTCTATCTGTCTCACTCTAGTCCAGACCTTCAAACCATACTACTTACCTGGTCCAATATATTAGCCCCCTAACATCCTACTCTTTTTCCTTCTATGAAGTAATAACAATAATAATAATAATAACATTAACTAAATTAAACTGGATTAATCTGATATTGTCAGAAAACTAGGTGTTCCACCTGAATGAATTTTCTAGATAACTGATGCTTATCTCTTTCATTGCTATACCTCTCTATACGGGCCGCACGCCGACCCTCTGCCAGTCGTGCGCCAGTACCCACTTCCCTTAAAAGAAGTGCACTGCCAGAGTCTTACCCATGCCTAGGTCCTCGGTCCTCAGCCGGATCACCACACAGAGACAAGCCATCGGAAGGCACCAACACCAGAGTTTTATTCAGAGGCCAACACAGCAAACCATCATAGCAAGCCCAAGCAGCAAGGCCAGAGCAACAGAGCAGGAGCCAGGGGAGGGCGCACGTGTGTTCTGACCACGCTTGTTCCTAAGTACCTACTTAGCCCCTCCTCCCCAGCCCGCTACTAGCCAATGATTGTAGGGTCAGATACCGGAAGGGGCTGTCTGAGTTTAGCACACCAAGGGGGAAGGGAGTGACGTAGGAGGCCAGGATTGGATACAGGAAGGAGGCATCTGGGATTGACGCATAGACAAGAGTACGTGACCTAGGAAGTCAGACTCAGGAGGGGACTGGGTCAGTGCTGCACAAAGTCAGGAAGGTCACAAGAGGCATCTGGGGATGACGTTGCATATAGGGAGGGGACTAAGCAGAGGGAACTCAGTCCTCTGCCATCCCACTCCCACGTGGCACCGCCCCTTGCCTCAGGAGCTCAGGCTCGGCTACTTCCTTGCACCCAGCTTATCTCATAGCATTGCCCAATTGCCTCATGGCTTCTCCGAATCCAGCCCATCCCAGTACACACGACTCTGCCTACCACAGTCCCTGCCTCGACTTCCAAAATACCCAGATCTTACCTTACCCATGCCACAGCACCCGACTGGCAGCTGCCAACATCAGACAGTCCCTCACACCTCTCCCTACTTTAGCCATTTTGGATAGAAATATTTCTAAGGTGAAATGCACATTTCCTTGCCTTCTTACACCTTCATATTTTGTACATAATTAAACTTCTATTGATAAGTCAGGTTTATATTATGAATATCAAGTATTGTTCCATGAGAAAAACACTTTGTAAATGTTAAAGTCTATATAAAAACAAGTTATTATTATCATTACCATGCTGTAAAAGTGATCCTTCTAGGGCAGAGGTTCTTAACCTGGGATCTGTGAATTTGTTTTTTTTTTAATATTCTAATAACTGTATTTCAATATAATTGGTTTCCTTTGTAAGCTTACATCTTTTATTTTATGTATTTAAAGAGATTATTCTGAGAACGGTCCATAGGCTTCACCAGATGGCCACAAGAAAGACTTGCCACAAAAAAGTTTACGGTTTTGCTTTCAGGATTGTTCACACCTACATTGACTATACCTAGACTATGCCTTTTAAATTCTCGTATTTTTTTTTTTTATAGTTCTACTTCTTATTCATGGATAGACCTCCAGCTGCTGTTTCTTTCTGAAGTCAGTGTGCTTGATCCTATCAACCCCATTTCTACCTTCTATTTTATTGCAGGCTGAATGATAGATAACCAACCTTCTTAGGATTGTTTGAAATAATAACAAAAATAACATTTATAAAGTGCTTACTATGTGCCAGGTACTGTGCTAAGCACTTTACAATTATCTCATTTGATTTAAATGAAAATAAATAGTCCAGGGGCAGCTAGGTGGTACATTGGATAGTGCTCTGGCCTTGGAGTCAGGAGGACCTGAGCTCAAATTTGGCCTCAGACAAATTGTGTGACCTTGGGCAAGTCACTTAACCCCAATTGTCTCATCAAAAAGCAAAATAAATAAATAAATAGATAGATAGATAGTCCAAAAGTAGGTACTTGAGGGATTCTCCTTTGAGTAAAACGCATGTTATTGCACAATATGTGTTTTGGCTACTCAGAGGTCTCTTTGGCTTCCTTTCCTTCCTCCTTTCTTCCCCATTCATCTCCTATCTTACCCCTTTCACCTCTAAAATTTCTATCCTGGGGCCCTAATGTCCTTGTCGGATTGTATTTTGTACTGCCCACTATCTCAGTCCAGGCAGATTTCTGCCAATGCCTCACTTTACTCCTCAGGCATCTCTTGGCCATCCACCTTAATGGCACATGCTTCCATGCCCTCCATGCTTCCCTTTCTCCAACCATTCTTCCTCTTCCACCCTAATCAACCACTTTCCAGTGGGACCATGAGAAGATATCGACACTACTACTGAAAAGTGGACATTAGCCTACTCCCCATAAGTTTCCATTTACTGCTAGTCTAACTTCCCAAATCACAAAAACCACTCTTCTTTTTGTGGTATTGTTTTCTCCTGTTAGAATGTAAGTTCCTTGAGCGCAGGGACTGTCTTTGCTTTTCCACTTTATAGTCCTAGCATTTAGCACAGTTCTTGGTAAATCCTTAATAAATGTTTTTCAGTCATATTCCTGGTCCTTAGGTGTGTTCTAAGTAGTTGAGGTTATTGATTAAGTGACCATTGGATTAATGAGGTGTTATTATATTGAAAGTTTCTATCCAACTAAGTACTTTGAGGTCTTTGAAAGAAACTTTTAACATACTTCCCTCATATACATTCTATGGATTACAAAGTATTTTCACATATTATTTCACTTGACTAACTGTGCTAAGAAAAGACAGCAGAATGATATCCTCATTTTACAGATGAGGTAATTGAGGATCAGGTGTCAAGTTGATTGGCCAGTGATCACTCAGCTAGTAAGTAATTGGGGTGGGTGGGACTACATTCCAGGCTTTATCAGTCTAGTGAGTGTCTTATTTTCTTGCTTTTCCTGATGAAGCCGTAGTCAGTTAATGGCTATCCAAAGCAAACCAATTACTAGGTGATATACTCAAACACAACAGGTGTTTAATATAATGTGTTGAATGACTAAAAACATAAGTAAGCTTTACAAATATGAGAAACTCTCTTTTCCCTTGTAATTGTAGTTAGTTACATTTGCTCTGTTAAATCACATTTCCAGGAAGGGGCTAACTAGCCTGTCCTATCCCGGAAGTCTCTGGTATGTAAAGGTAACAAGTGGAGGTAACTTTACTACCAGGCATGACAGTGTTTTGGATCTTTTGAAAGTGAAAATTTCTCTAGAATATGGGACCATTAAAAAAAAAGCCAGTGACCTGCCTAAGTCTTCTCCAGTCACTTTCAATTTAACTTGACCCAGGAAGGTGTAAGTTGAGAGACTTGATTTAAGCAGGTTAAATCCCTCATCTGAAATGGATCCTTTTCATAGTCAACCTCTGGAACATGAAGCTTTTATCAAAAATGAAGCAGTCCCTATGACTAACAGGTTTATCAAGACGTACTCAAAACACCTTTGTAAGAGCCAACCACACAGACCACAAGCAGTCGGTACACTGAAGGCATTGTCAGCCCAGAGGGCCTACCTTACTACTCACCACTGTGATATGGGGGAAAGGGGAAGAGGGTGATAGGTTGGTTGAAAGCAAGATAACTTCTTCATATCCTGCCAATAATTCTCCCTAAGGGGCTATCTGGATAATCACCATGTGATTATCCAGATACCAACACTAACACTGAGTTGTAGTGCTGGACAAGAGAGAACTAGTTTAATTCCTTGCTTTAACCTTCTTGCCTCAACTATTATTAAGAAATAAGTAAGTAGTTGTCAGTGCTGACTGGAAGCAGTGCAATTAACTAACTATCTCTGAAACCTCTACCCATGCACCAGATTTCATTGAAATCCATAACACATTTAAAAAAAAATCTGTATGAATTCTTTTATGGACCACCATTTTTTTTTCAGGATGGCAGTCTGAAAGAGAAACTGAATTGTATGTTTATTCCCTGAAATAGTGTAATTTGGCCAATTACTTTGAAAATCATTACAGAATGAACTGATAGCTACAAAATGCAGAGCAGTGCAGCTGATTACAGGGAGTGAGAAAGGCTTCATTTTGTAGGATCAATAAACCTGATGAGTTTCACAGTATATTTCTCTGACTACGGATCTATCAAATGCATATGCATCCCCACAGAATTACATTATGTACATCCAAACAAGCAGGCAAGGGGATAGAATATAATAATAACTAACATTTATGTGGTGCTTTAAAGTTTACAAAGTAACACTACTTTGAACACTTGAACATTTTATCCTCACAACAACTCTGGGAGGTAGGAGTTAATATTATCCTATTTTTACAGATGAAGAAACAAGACTGAAGAGAGGATAAGTGACTTGCCCAGGACCATACAGCTAGTGTCTGAGGCTGGATTTGAATTCACATCCTACTGACTCCAATTCCAGTGATCTTGCCTAATATGAATAACAACAAAGACATCAGTTATTAGGATCATATCAGCAATTTGTGTTTACACAGTATTTTTCTCCAGTTAGCCCAAAGCAATACAGGATCTCACTAATCCTCACTATTCATTTTTCACAGTGGTGTTATTTGTACTTTCTCAGCAGAAAGAATGAGATACAGAGAAAGGTACCTACCTGAAGTTTCAAGGGGATAAATTATTCCTCCAACAGAATGTGAGCTTCCTGAGGGCAAGTACTGGTTTTCATTTTTGTCTTTGTATTCCCAGAACACAACATAGTACTTTTGCACATAGCAGGATTCTAATAAAAATTTGTTGAACTGAATTTGTGTTCAAATTAGAAACAGAATCCAAGTCTCCCTACTTCTAACACATTGCCCTCTTGAGTAAATCAAACTATTTTCTTTCCATATGCTTAGAAAAGAGATACTGCACCTCTACTAAAAACTGGGCTGAATCTTGTCCTGCTCATATACAGGACTTGGAAGATGCAAACTTCTTCTTCAGATTTCCTGGGGCGGGGGGAATGACGTGAAGAGGAGTAACTAACTACAGACGATTAATGGAACTACAGATTTTTATTTCTTTAAATGGGGCGGAGGAGGAGGTGGGGACCATTCAGACCAAAATACAGCGGGAGATTTGTTCGCATTAAAGCAAAACAGGCCTGGAGCTGGGGTGGGGAAAGGACCCTTCTCACCAAGGGCAGGTCTCAGTGGTAATGCCCTGGCCCTGGCCAAGCTCGTCAGAAGTTGAAGATCAGACTTCATTTATTAATTTAAGGAAGGGGAAAAAAGTCCCAAATGCCACAAGCACATTCCGTAAAAGAAGAAAAAGAAAAAAAGGGGGGGGGGGGATTTCCTGAGAAAATATTGGCACTTGAACTTTCGTTCTCTAAATGAAGACAAGTCTAATTTTCCAATTAGGCCGTTTGATAGGCAAGATGACATGTGCAGAGTAGGAGGGCAGCCTCGAAACGGCATTTTTATCAACATTTCTCATGACTGCGGCGGCCTCTCTATAGCTAACAGCTGAGGAGAGCACTTTCCCATGCCGTCAGGGGTGAGGAGGTGACGACTTAAGTATTGTGGCAGCTGTTTTTCACACAAGAATCCAGCTCGCTGCAGCTCACTTGAAAGAACTGAACCCCTTGAAAGGGAAGGGACCCCCGCCCCCTCCCCCTTGCCCCCAGCGCCCCAGCAAACTCTCCTCCCCCCCTTCATTAAACGCTCGGCTCGCTACTTGAGTGGGCAGCTCAGTTTAACCCGCCATTGATCCAGACAACTGGCAACAGTAATTGGGAACAGGGACTTTTTTTCAGAGTCGCTCAGTCGGTAAATGAAACTTCAGCTTCCTTGTGATCTAGCGTGTGTGAGGGAAGCTGCGGGCTGGGGTGCAAAGGCCACGGCCGCCCGGGGCCCGAGCGGCAGCTGCTCTTTCACAGCTCGCCCTCCCCTCTGCTTCCCAGCCCGCCGGGGAGGCGGCTGCAGCACGCGGGAAGGAGAGCTGCTGGCTGCCTGGAGCCCCCCGGGGGCCCGGCTCCCACTGTCCCTGCGTCCTCTGGAGTGATGGCTGCCGCCCGCCTGCAGCCGCCGAGCCAGCCGGGGAGGTGCGGAGATGGGGAAGGGAGGGAATGGGATATGGACAAAGGCATGAGGCTACAGGATGGCCAGTTAGGAGAGTGGAAGGGGATGATGGCAGGGGAAAACTTCATCAGACCTTAAATTCAGTTCATCCTCACCGTCATCACCTTAGTTAATGCACAGTTCCAAAGGGAATCTTCATGGTGAATGAATAAAATGGATTCAGAGGGGTTCTTAATTAGCCTTTTGGTATGTGTCTTAGACCCCCCTCTGGCATTCTAGTGAAACCTGTGTGGACCCCTTCTTAGAATTTTTAAATAAATAATAATAATAATTGAAGAAAATGCTAAATTTCAGTTTGAGGTTAGGGAAAATACAGTATGTAATTTCCCCTCATTCAAATTTGAGAACTCCAGGGTAAGGACTTCTGCTTGACTGTCTATAATTACAGTGTGATCACTAATCCCAATTCTAAACCTGGGATCATATAATCTAGTCCAAATCCTTCATTTTTCAGACAAGGAAACTGAACCCCAGAAAGGTTAAGTTGCTTCAGGTCATTGGTTACTGGAATAGTTTGGATTCTTAAGAATTACAGAGCCATAGAATTAACAATAACTACCACCATCTCTTAATCACCTACTAAGTGCAAAGCACTGTGCCAGTTATACTTCTGAGAGAGATAAAGATAATTAATACAGTTAATACATTGAAAATCATAGGTCTTAGAATTGGAAGGAAAAAGGGTTTTCATTTTACAATGAGACAGATGAAGTCCTGAAAATTTGTCACTTGCCCACATGTCATTTAGCCAGGAATAGAATCCAGGTCTCTTCATTCTTAGAAAAGGCTCTTTGAAGCAGGTTTCTTCTATTTTCCTTTTTTCCTTATTTGGTGATTGGTGGGACACATTGCTATTTGATGTGGGGTGTTCTAACCACCTGCTTGGATGTTCTGCTAATTAACAGAGGAGCTCTACAGTCTCTCCTACAGAGTTTGATGACTTGAGGAAAACCTGACACCCAAAGGAAACATAGTGTGCAGTTACAGCAGCCCATAAGGCAACGCTTCCAGCTGGAGTAGAATTGCTTAGACACAGCCCCAAGCTACCAAAGTTTAGGCTAGATCTCAACCAACATCACTGAATGTTGTAGTAAAGGCAGTAAGTGAAACAAGGAGGGTATGTCCTTGGCTATATAACATTGGGCATTTTATCTGATACCAATTTAGAAACATAATATTCAAAGTATATGGGTTCTGATTATTTATCCTGGTATGACACCATCAGAAGACCTTATGGGCCTGAACTTCCCAGCCAACCTCTGGAATTCTTGTTTATTGCAAAATGTTTCATTAAATTAATTCACCTCACTATGACTTATGAGATTTTTCACTCCCATCTTTTGATCATGGCTGGCAAAAGGACACACCTTATATAATGATGAGGACTTAAACATATACTGGAGAATTCTAAGTTGGGTATCCGCAGTAATCTAACACATTTTAGGTGTCGATTAATGCATTGATCTTTCATTTATGATAGACATTTCTTTTTTTCCCCACATTAGTTGTGTTGTGAAAAAAGAAACAGAACAAAAGGGGAAAAAAACCACATAAAAAAGCGAAGTGAAAATAGTATGCTCCAATTTGCCTTTAGACTACATCATTTCTTTTTCTGGGTATGGATAGCATTTTCTACCATGAGTCTTTTGGAATTGTCTTGGATCATTGTAGAGCTAAGTCAATCATAGCTGATCATGGCACAATGTTGCTGTTAACTGTGTACAATGTTCTCCCAGTTCTAATGCATTGATCTCTCTCTCTTTTTTTTTTTTTTGTGAGGCAATCGGGGTTAAGTGACCTGCCCAGGGTCACGCAGCTATTAAGTTTCAAGTGTCTGAGGCCGGATTTGAACTCAGGTCCTCCTGACTCCAAGGCCAGAGCTCTATCCACTGTGCCACCTGTCCCTTACTATGCCACCTAGCTGCCCCTACTACGCCACCTAGCTGTCCCTTCTAATGCATTGATCTTAAAGCACTATAAGTTAGAGACTTTTGTGACACTGTCCTCTCATGAATTCCCTCCTCACTGACAGCTCCTGTTTCCTTTGCTGGCTTTTCATCATCTCACTCCTCAGGTGAGAGTTTCCTCCTAAGATTCCGTCCATGACCCTCTTCTCTTCTCTCTGCACAATCACTCCCTTTTCATCTCATCTACTCCCATAGTCTCTGTTATTAACTCTCTGTATGACACCCAAATCTTTCCATCTAAACCTGATCAATTTCTGAGCTCCAGTACTGTATTTTCAACTGACTGCCTCAAAATTTTCTGGACATTTTGACAGAATGACACCTCTGTGGCTATCACATTCTACCTTGTATCTGTGTAAAGGTCACATCTCCCGTACTAAGCTGTGAGCTTCTTGAGAGCAGGGACCATGCCATTTTTTTTCATCTTTATATCACTAGTTCCTATCACAGAAGCTTGCAAATAGTAAGGGCTTAATAAATATCTGTTGAATTAAATTGCCTGCTGGATATCACCCCCTGAAAGTCCCATTATCTGAACACATTTTCCTCCCAACACCTCCACCCTTTCCCTTACCTTCTCCATTTAGAAAAAAATCCAGCCTTTTTTGATTCTTCCATCTCTTTACTTATCATGTCTAATTAGTTGCTAAATCCTGTTGAAGCTACCTCTATAATACCTCACATCCATGAATAAATGAATGAAAAAACATTTACTAGACACTTACTATGTGCCAAGCACTAGGGATACAAATAGAAAAGCAATAGTCTCTGCTCCTGAGGACCTCACATAATGATAGTAGGAGACAAGATATAGTAAGCCTCAATGGCAAGTCAAATGGAGAGGTCCAGTGGTCCTTAGTGTGCAGTGATGAAACAGATGGTAATGCATCTTATTTATTGTTATTTCCATTGATAAAAACATATCCATTGAACCATTTAACTGTGTCAATGAATTTAGACTGAAGAACTTTCTTTTTTTGGGTCTTTGGTAGCTAAGGAAGCAGGAGTTATAGCACCAGAAGAAGCTGATAAGTCTCATATCTCCTCAAGGGTTATTCTTGTGGATGATAGTTGTAGAGATTGGGCTAGAAAGGAGTGTGTGTGTGTGTGTGTAGCTCCTATTTCTGGAATTCTTGGGCTTGCCTGGCCTTTAGTGGCTGTTTATTAATAGTTTATTTTGGTAGTGGAGGGGATAATGGACTCCTCCATGTTGTGTTTCAGTTGTGTCTGACTCTTTGTGACCCCATTTAGGGTTTTCTTGGTAAAGATACTGGAGTGGTTTGCTATTTCCTTCTCCAGCTCATTTTACAGATGAAACTGAGGCAAGTAAGTTAAAGTGACTTGCCATGGTTATGCCTCGTAAGTGTCTAAGGCTAGATTTGAATGCATCTTCCTAGCACTAGGCCCAGCACTCTGTCCACTGTGCCACCTAGCTGCCTCCATAGAGGATGCTCACCTGGATACCTTCAGGGACTGGGAGAGAAAGCCCTTTGTCCCTCCTTTGCTATTTCAGCTAGACTGGCTTGCTTGCCCTGTTAGTGACAGTTGAGGACCTCACCAGGGGTTGGCGGTGTCAATGATGGTGGAGTCTCTTTGTCACAGAGCGTGCTTCCATGGACAGTGGCTACTGGTTGGAAGCAGAGCTGGTGATCTAAGGGGCACTGCTATTCCCAGGACTTTGAGGTTTATCTACCCCAGGATGGTGGGTGGTTACTGGTTGGTAGTGGTGATGGCAGGGATGAGGAGGCCCTTCTCCCCAAGTGTTGCTCCCCTAAATGATGGCTATGGGATTAGGTTGGAAACAATAGTAGTTCTGGGTGCTGAGGTGGGGAGGCAGTGATATTATCCTCAGGGTTCTTGGGCTTACCTTCTTCTTGCTGTGAGTCAGAGGTTGGCATTGGTGGTGGCAGTGATGACAGAATCCATCATCTATCTCTTTCCACTTCCACTACAACCCTAATTCAAGCCTTTATCACCTCTTGTGTATAGCACAGTACCAAAGATAGGAAAGAAAGGTACATAAAAAGCCATAATACATGAGAGATTGAGAGAAATTCAAAGGAGAGATTCAAAAAAAGTGCCATGAGAAGCCTGAAAAGGGAGAGATCACTCCCAACTTGCAAAGGGGCAGGAAATATTATGGAAGGGACTCATGTCCAAGTCCAGGTTGAATTAGATGATCTCTGAGGCCTCTTCCAACCCTTCCAGAGATTCTGTAATTCTTTGAGTGAATGGAGAGGAATCGGAGATAGCAAATGGAGGCCTTGTTATAAGTTTGACAGTGAATGGGGAGAAAGAGAGGATGATATTTTTATGTCTCTCACATTATACTTACAGTTTCAAGATCTTCCTTGTAATTTCCACTGACATCCCTCTAGTTCAGTCCTCATTACCTGGATTATGTCAATAGCCTCATTTAATAAGTCTCTCTGCCTTCAGTGTTTCCTTCTTACAATCCATTCTGCACACAGCTGCCAGCTTGGTCTTCTAGGTGCACAGATAGAAACATGTTGCTGTGCTGTTCAAAAAACTCCAGTGGCTCTTATCGCCTATCATATCAAACTCCTTTGCTTGGCATTTTGAGTCCTTCACAATCTAGTTTTAAATGATCATTCCACATATCTCATATTGCCTCCCTCTCATAGGCAGGTAGGTGGCACAGTGCATAGAATGCTGGGTTTTGAGTCAGAAAGCCCTGAGTTCCTGGGTGGTAACTTCTAATCCTTTAGACATTTACTAGCTGTGTGATTCTGGACGTGTCCCTTAACCTTTCTGTGCCTCAGTTTCCTTATCTATAAAATGAGGAGGCACTAGAATCAATGGCATCTAAAGGCCTTTCCAGCTCCAAATCAACAATCCTATGAAATAAGATCACCTCTTGTCCCTAAACAAGACCCATAGTTTTCTGCTTCATACTATTCCGTACAACCTGGGATGGCTTCTCCCCATATACCCATTGATGGTCTGTCCTTCATGGCCAACTTTAAATACTATGAAGCCTTCCCTAATTCATTCTCTACTTCCAGTGGGAAAAGGACCCAAGGAAGGACCCAAGGAAGAAATGACCCAAAGCCAAGTATAACTATCATGAAGGGAAATCTGCAAGCTTGGCCTTACCTCCCTTCACAGTAGCCTAATGATCATCTACATCATATCAATCAACAAGCATTATTAAGGACCTACTATGTGCCAAGCAATGTGAATCAATTTAAAGGACGCTTTCCTCTTAACAGCTAGCCCAAGGTAAGCTGCTCTGAGGCAGCTGAAGCTTTTGTGACGTTTGGAAGGAGGAGGAAGAAGAGTAATTTTGGAGCACAAGACTGTGCCCTAAGGTTGATAGAACTAGGCCAAGTCATCACAGTGGAGGTGACTGAGGAGGCAGAGAGCAGCACAAAAGAACTGTTTGCCAGTAGGGTCAGAGGAAGAGGAGGCAGGAGATGGAAAAGGACATAGCAAAGGAGGGAAGAGGTACCCTGGAAATTTTCTCTCCCTTATCATTGGCCTCCCTGCTTTAAATCTCTCCCTTCTTTAATTCATACTCCACTAAGCTCACAAAGTGATTTTCTTTAAGTACATTTCTCATCCTGTTAATCAATTCCAATGCCTCCCATTGCCTCTAATCAAATTCAAGCTCTTTTGACTATTTATTTTAAAGTACTTCACAACCCGGCCCCATCCTACCTTTCCAATCATCTTATACATTACTCCTCTTCCTTCACTCTATAGTCAAGCCAAACTGGCCTCCTTTGTGGTCCTCACACACAAAACTCCATCTCTCGTCTCAGTATCTTTGCTCTGGCTGTGCCCCATGACTAGTATTCACTTCCAATTCACCTCTGCTTGCTTATTATAGTCCCTTATTTCCTTCAAAACTCTGTTCAAGCATCACCTTCTACAGATGCTTCTCTTAATCCTCTCAACAGCTACTGACATCCACCTCCCACAATACTTATTCTGTATTTTTTGGAACACAAGGTCCTCCAGGGCAGGGACTGCTGTCTTTTTTTTCTTTGTCTCCCCAGAAGCTAGTGTTAGTAATGCCTGGTACATAGTGAGTGCTTTATAAATGTATGTTTATTGATATTATCTTCATATATTTTATGTCCCTTTAAATTTGTATTATATTTATCTGTATACATCTTATCTCTCCCTACTAGTTTATTTGCTATAAGGACAATGACTACATTGGCTATTTTTTTTTTTAATCTCTCTATCTTCCCTGGTCCCAAGCATTGTCCTTTATACATGGTAAGTATTTAATGAATACTTGTTGAATGAATGTGATGAAATAAATGATTTCAGATGTATTACACGCTGAAGCTCCCTCCCTCAAGGTCCTTGCCAGAGGAACACCTTCGAGATGATAATAGTTGAACTAATGACCCAGGGAAAGTCACTTGATCTCTCTGGGTCTGGGTGATAAGCTTTAAAAAGCTAGCAGCTGTTCAATAAGCAAAGAAGGTTCACAACTTCACATAGTAGGGAATTACCACTCCTCATCCCCACCCCAGGCTATAATGTTAGATGCTGGAAATTGGAAGCTGGTCAGAGAGTGTGACCAAGTGCAGAGCAAGGGGTCCTCTGTTTGTGACCTGTGAAAACAGAGACAAATGATTAATTAACAGGGCCATGAGGGAGAGAGAATAATGTGTTAACATATGAGAGCTGAGGGAGTACTTAGTGGAACCACCATGTGAAGGTTCATATAGGCATCCTTGGACAAATGGAAGGGTGCATCATAGACCTAGTGAGGTAGGTCCTTAGAGGTTTTGGGGTGCTTCTTTGGATGAAATTTCATTTGCAGGAAATGAAGTTTGAGAATTAAGAGAGCATACAAGGAGAAAGTATTCCTAGCCAATAATCTACCCAGGAGCCCTAAATGCCTTGGATTCTAGTAAAGATCCTCAGAGAATGATTCTAGCATTTGGGATACAGGGGGAACAAAGCCTCAAAAGGTGTTATATATCTAACTGGCACAAGGTAAAATCCCAGGAGATTCATCACAGGGTAAAGAGTGTCCTAGTATGTGTGTGACACAGTGATGGGATTGCAGAGAGCTGCAACATATCTCTGTGACTCAGTTTCCTCATCTGCACAATGGGGAGAATAAAATCCAAACCTATACTGGTTTACTGTAAAAATCAAATCAAATAAAGAATAGAAAGTCACTTTGTAACCAGAAAGCTCTGTACCCTGTAAATACATATAAGTTATTATTCTTTCTTTTTTCATTTTATATTTGGCAAGTATCAGCAAGCACATTTCAATTTACAAAGAACAGAAATAGATGATTATATAGAAATGCATGATTCTCTATTATATACAGTTGTGTGTGTGTGTGTGTGTGTTTGTGTGTGTGTGTGTATTAATACAGTAGTACTTATACTATTGCTAGGTGAAGGCCAGACTCAGACTGGTACCCTATTAGTTCAGGCTTATTGTTGGGAAGAAATAAAGACATTGAAAAGTAAGTAAAAGGAGTTTCACTTAGCCCTAACATAGAAAGGATATTCAACAAGGATATATTGTTATGCGCTTGTCTCAATATGGAAATATTTATCACGTACTGACCAGAAACAATCTGATCAGCAGGGTATGGGTAAGGTGAGTCCTGTAATCATCCACCAAATCTGAAGGGGTGGGTGTTTTTATGCCCTTAGTTGACCAGGAAACCAAAATAAAGATAGAGGCAGCTTAAGCCTTGCTCTATCCCCAGGACCAGTCAAGTCCAGGTTTTGTCACCTTTTGGGGAAAATCTAGCCTAAGCCATGGTGAACAAAAGTGGGAAACCTTGCCAGATATTGATCTTATCACAACTACTCTGCCTGCCTGTGTCCCCTTTTGAAATCCATTTTGTGTATTTTTAATGCTTCATTTAGTGGTGGTCCTTTTCGAGAATGAAGGATGAACAACAGCAACAATGCTTCATTGACACTTTTCCCCTCTTTTATTTCTGTATCACTATTACTATCCTTCCCCTCTAGAACTCTCTTACTGCCCCCCCAACGAATAATCTCTGCTGTAATGAATAAGTATATTCAGGTAAAACAAATTAACACATTGTCCTTGTCTGAAAATGTCTATCTCATTCTACACTTTAGCCCGTCCTCTTTTGATAAAGAGGTGGGAATCACTATCATTATTTCTAAGATAGGTTTATTTCATGGTGAATAGTGTTTTCAGGAAGTTTTAATTTAAGAGGCAACTTTATAAAGTGTTCTAATATATATATCTATTATATACATATATTAGGTATGCATTTATATATTATATACACAAATTGCATGTATGTGTGGATGTATGTATATGTATATACATATATGTATATATATAATATATACATACATACATACATATAATTACCTTGCCAATAAAATAACTATTGTTGCAAGATAATATAACATTGAAATGATTTTGGTGGTGTTCTGTATGTCATCAGAGTACTCAGGGAAAATAAGATTGATTAGAAACCTCACTGTGTTGCTCCATATATGAAAAGAAAATAATCCTATTGAGAAGCCTCTTTTCTGTCCATTGATCACTTATCTTTGGCAAGAATGTGACTGAGCAAACAAGGGCAATAATTTCCTCATAGGCCACTTTCTGTCTCTGGTTTGATTTGTAGGTACAAGACAGTTGTGTAGGGTTTAGTTCAGTATGACAAAGGACAGAGGACCAGGAACTGCCAAGTTATAATCCTAGCTCAGTCGAAAAGTCCCTTTCTATAATATGCCCTATTAGGTGACCCACAGCCAGCACAATAATCATGAAGGTAAATCCGCAAGATGGTTCCTGGATACAACTGTATTAAGCAGGAGATCAGTCATTCGTAATTTAGCGTGAGTCAGTTGAGTGAATGATTTCCTTTTAACAGCTCAGCTTAGATAAACTGCACTAAGGCCATGGGAGTTTTGGTGAGGTTGGGAATAGGGGAGAGAGAAGAAGGAAAAAAGAGATAACTTCGAAGCAGGAAGCACCACACCAAATGTGTCTAGGAAGGCAGATGGCTGTGTAGCAGAGGTACTGGTTGCCAGTCTGAGGAAAGAAGGTGTAGGCTACGGAGAAGGAAAAAGGTTCAAAGAAAGGGAGATAAGAGAACACTAACAAAAATGTTACTTTCTAATTCTGGGAGGGTCTTTTTCTGTATGTCTGCCTTGTTTTCTCTGCTAGAGTACAAGTTCATAATATTTAGAGGTAGCAAGGGGATAGAAATCACAAACTTTGAGTTCAAATCCACTTCTGACCAGGCAACTCTCTAAAATTATGAAATGTAGAGAAAGTGCTCACCTCATTGGTAAAGGAAACTCCCTGGTTTAGGATTTCCCTATATCAATGAAATCAGAGTTCCAGGTCCCTATCTTATCCTAATTTTACTAAGATCTACCTTGGAATCATATAACCTAGTCGTGGAACAATAGTAGGGTCTTAGCAAATGGTCATCCTGAGGGGAAGGAAGATGACTTATCAGTTACTGTCAAACATTTTAAACAAAAGCTATTATCTTTTAGATGGGTTTGAAAAAAACAGTTTTGAATCCAATTTAGTGTGTTGTCATTTAGCCTATTGCTTTCCATCCTGTTAACAAGGATAGCAAGAGTACTAGAATATATTTGAGAATGTGATTGGTGTATATGAGAGTTATAAACAAATAAGGCCACAACAATTCGAAGCTGAAAAATGATTTATTTTTAATAGAAGAGGGGGTTGGAATCAAGGACAAAGTAGCATTTGAACTGGGCCTCAAAGGGTGGCAAAATATTAATAGACAAAGAAGGAATCAATTTATCTCCTTGAACTACAATTTCTAACTCCCTGGTTATTACTTATACTTCGTGCGTTTGTGTGTAGACATCTAAGGCCATGTTAGACTATGCCCAGCTTTCTTCTCATTTTTTATCATAAGTGATAAAATGGAGTGGTCATTTCTCCCCAAGGGTCAAACACAACTTCTAGGGATGAACAAATATGGTATTTGAATAAATGTGTTATATAAATATAATAGGATACTATTGTGCTGAAAGAAATGAGGGGAAAGATGGTTTCAAAGAGACACAGAAAGACTTGTATGAATCAGAAAAACAATTTATGTCTAGACTCAAAGAAAAGTCATTGATAGCTCAATGTCAACTTGGTGTGAGGACTCTAATGTAAAATTTCAGGGATTTGTGCTTGACCTTGCATTTGATATTTTTATCAATGGTTTTGATTGACAGTTCTCAAAGTGTAGTCAGTCCACAGTCCCTTGAGAATCTCTGATACTCTTTTAAGGGGTCTGTGAAGTAAAAACTATTTTTATAATAATACTAAGGCATTATTTGACTATTAAAATACTCTTCCCTTTTCAACTAAATATTTGTGTGAGGCCGCATTTTCTTCATATACTTCAGTTAAAACAATATATCATAACAGATTGAATGAAGAAGAAAATATGAAATTCCAGCTATTTTTTATTAATCCTGATATTAAAGAGGTTTGCAAAAATAAGTAAAAAAAATGCCACTCTTCTCATTAAATTTTTTGAAAATATAGTTACTTTTAATTGAAAATGTCATTTGTTACCATGCAATGGGTTCAATGTTGTTGTATTCAAATGAATTAATATTTTAATATTAATTAATATTGAAGTGAACATTTGTCAGTTTTAATTTCTAATATGGCAAATATTGCAAGATATAACCCACATAAACAAAAGCTCTTTTGGTTCCTTCATAATTTTTAAGAGTGTAAATGGGCACCAAAACTTTGAAAACTGCTAGCTTAGATAAAAGAAAAGATTTGCTTGTCAGATTTGCAGATGATACAATTTTGACAAGATAGTCAACTTACTAGATGGCAGAAACAGAATCCAAAAAGATTTCAACTGGTTAGAATTCTGAGCATAGTACGATGAAATGTAATACGGAAAAAGGAAAAATCTTATACTAGGATTTTTTAAAAAATCAGCTTCATAAGTATAAGATAAGAAAGGTAAGAGCTCTAGCTTTATTAGCTTGTCTGAAAACAATCTACAAACTTCATGTGATTCAACAGTGTGATGTGGTAGCCAGAAAAGCTAATGTAACTTTGGACTGCCTAAACAACGAATAGTCTCCAATATTGGGCAGGTGATAGTCCTCACCCACCCTATGCTCTGCTCTAGTCAGACCATATCTGGAATATGATGTTTAGCTCTGAGTGTTATACTTTAGGAAAGCCTTTGATAAGGACTTCTATTCTTATAGGTAAACCTAGAACCTGCTAGTTCTCTGTGTACAGAAGACATTGGTAGAAGGGAGGGAAAATGGGAGGATCCCAGCCAATATAGGCCAGGACCAATCTCATCCAAATATCAGGAACAATCAGCCTCACTCTTACCAAAAAAAAAAAAAAATTCCAACTCAGGAAGTAAAGCTGAAAATATGAATAAACAGAAAAGACACCAATGATTAAGAAATTGTATAGTTCCAGAACTGTCTAGGATACAAGCCTTGAGGAAAACAGTGATTCTCCAATGCCAAAGGGCAGAACTTCAGATAAAGGTATGGTTTGCCCACAAAGTCTATTAAAATTCCTTGAAGATGTGAAACAAGAGATATAAAAATAATATTATTAAATAAATGAGAGCTTGAGAGAAAATAATTGGAAAGAGAATAAATAGTTTAGGGTAGAAGGTACAAAATCTTACTCAAGTAACATTCCAAGAAAATTAAAATTATCAAACAAATCAATGACTCTATAAGACCCCCCCCCCAAAAAGGAAAAGGACCTATATATGCAAAAATATTTATAGCAGCTCTTTTTGTGGTGACAAAGAAATTGAGGTGATACCCATCAATTGGGGAATAGCTAAACAAGTTGTCGCATATGATTGTGATGGGATACTATTGTGCTGTAAGAAATGATGAGCGGGATAGTTTTAGAAAAACCTGGGAAGACTTATATGAACTGATCCAAAGTGAAATGAGCAGAACCAGGAGAACACTGTACAAATAACAATACTGTATGATGATCAACTTTGATAGGCTTAGCTATTCTCAGCAATACAATGATCCAAGACAGTTTTGAAGGACTTATGATAAAAAATGCTATCCACTTCCAGAGAAAGAACTGATGGAGTCTAAATGCAGATTGAAGCATTTTTTTAACTTTTTTTTTTTTTGGTCTGTATTTTCTTAAGCAACATGGCACATATGGAAATGTTTTACAAGACTGAACATGTATAATCTATATCAAATAGTTTGCCTTCTCAAGGAGGTGGTAGGGGAGGGAAGGAGAAAATTTGGAACTCACATTTAAAAAAAAATAAAAAGTATTATATGTCATTGGGAAAAATAAAATATAAAAATTTTTACTTGAACAAAAAATAAAATATATGCCTTTAAAAAAGAAATAAGTCCCATTCCGCCCTCTATGATATCTCTAGGGCAGGGACTCTGTGTGGTTTAAAAATTTTTTTTAAATTACTTTAATGGGTCCCTTAAGGCAGGGCTTCTTAAACTTTTTTCCACATGTGACACCTTTTCTCTTTTTAGCAGCTTTTGTTGGTGTTGTGAGGCCTGAGGGCATGCACAGTGCAAAGTGTGTATGCTTTGTGTTCAGAACCAAGGCCACTGTGAAGTTGTGTGATGCAACACTGGCAAGCATGGCCAGAAACACCTAGGATTCATTATGTGTTTGATTTTTAATTAATTATTGGTCGTTCCAAATTCAGAAACCTTTTACTGTTGCCAAATTTTTCACAATCCCAGATGGAGTCACGGCCCACAGTTTATGAAGTGCTGCTTTAAGGTTTTTTGAGGGAATCAAATGAGAAAATAGGGGGTAGTTTCATTCTGTTTTGAGTGGAAAAGGAATATATTTGAGAATATGGTGCAAGGAGAGTGAAACGTAACAATTTCACATGATCAGAGTGTGTGAAGGGGGGAAGCACCATAGAGAAAGGGGTGGGGAACACAGATAACACATGAATCTCATTTTCATCTGAACTGGACAAAGGAGGTTGAACAAACACACACTGAATTGGTGTAGAAACACATTAAATTCAAGAGGGAAATGCATGGGAACATGGAAAAGGGAAGAGAGGTTAAGAAGTTGGGATAGAATAAATGAGAGATTAGTTAAAGGCAAAACAAACAGTATGGAGGGTAGATTGTGAAAGGGGGATCTAAAGGACAGAAAGGGGAAGAACTTGTGTTTGCTGACAGGAAGAAAAGAAGGGAAATGGAAAAGAAACACATTGATTACTTGAGTTGAGCATATTCTTTTTTATTTCACTTCATTATTCTTTGTAGAGTAGAGGGTGGAGGTTAAGGAGAAGTAAAATGATAAGAGAATAGAGTGGAAGGAAATATACAATAAACTGTCAGTAAAAATGAATGTGACTGGGATGAAATCACCTATAAAATGGAAGAAGATAGAATGGATTAGAAAGGAGAAATATAAGAATATGTTTATCATAAAAAAACATTTGAAGCATAAAATCCATGCGGAATTAAAATAAAGAGCTACAACAGGACTTATGCTTCAAATAACTCAAATAATAGGGGTAGCAATCCTGAGTTCAGATAAGAAAATAGTTGGTTTTTTTAAAGGACATGATTAAGTAAGATAAACAGGGAAACATTAGTCTTAAAGGCACCATAGACAATGAATGAATATCAATTGTAAATATACTTGCATCTAATGATGTAGTATGTAAATACTTAAAGGAAAAATTAAGCAATTTAAAGGGAGAAATAGGAAGTAAAACTATCATAGTTTGGGACCTAATGTGCCTTTTTCAAATTTAAACAAAAATAGCAAAAATGTAAACATCAAGAAGTTAAAGACTTTATTGGGATTTTAGAAAAGTTAGATATGAAAGCTCCCTGATAATTACTAAATGAGAATAGAAAGAAATGGACACATTTCTCATTGGTGCATAACACTTTTACAAAAGCTCACCATTTATTAGGGCATAAAAATCTCTTAAACAAATGCAGAATAGCATACTTTACTGACCACAGTGCAATAAAAATAATATTCAGGAAAGGACCTTTGAGATGACTAAAAATTAATTTGAGATGAAATAATTTTATCCAAAGAATTGATAACACAAAGAACAAATCATAGAAAAAATAGATAATTTCACCCAAGAAAATGAAAACAATGAGACAGCATAAAACTGTTAGATATAGTAAAGCAGTCCTTTAGGGAAAGAAGAACCCCCTTTCTAAACAGCACAACAGATAAATAGAACAAATCAGCGAATTAGGCATGCAACAACAATAACAACAACAACAACAAAAAACTTAGAAAAACAACACTCCCAAGATGTCAACTAAACACCAAAATAGAAGTTCTGAAAATCAAAGGCAAATTAACAAAATCAAAAGCAAATACTAAAGATACGATTATAAATCAATGGAAATGATAACTTCTGCAAAGTAATTGTATATGAAGTAAATCTACAAAAGCCATTAGCTTTTCTTTATACTACCAACAAAACCATGTAATACTTAAAAGTTCTGATGAGATATTGCAAGTTATTTGAGCTATTTTTTTTCCATTTATGTATCTTACCAACAAGTAACTAACAACTGAGGCCATTTTCTTCTGTACTTACTCTCTTCTAAATCTCTCAGATCTTTGCTATAAAACTGGTATTAAAAATTTTAAATCCACTATCATAATAAAAGTAGAAAGACTAATCCTACTAGTCCAAATCCTGCTGCTTCAGTCATTATGTCCAAATTAATGCTTGGGTCACTTCCATGTAAAATAACTACAAAATACATAAAATATTTCATAGTCTAGGAGTCATAGGTTTTCAAAGTAGATGATACCACCCCTGGGAGAGGTGCTGGAATAATTCAGGGGTGTGATAGCTTTCAGTACAATTGGGGGGCATTGAATAAAAATAAAAGTTAACCTAACCCCAGGGAGGGTGCTGAGTAATTTTTTTAAAGGGGGAGGTAGGCCAAATAGGTTTGCAAACTACTAAGACTGACATATAATTGGAGAAATATTATTTGGTTATGGTTATGTCATGCCAACATAATAAATGTGACAGTACTACTTAATTTCATTTACTTATTCAGTACCAAACTAGTCAAACCAGAAAAGGATTATTTCATAGAGTTAGAAGAAATAATAATTAAATTCATCTAGAGGGACAAAAGGACAAGAATCTCAAAAGAAATAAGGGAGAAAAATGAGGAGGAAGGGAACCTACCAGTTATAAATCTCAAAATATACCACAGGGAAGTAATCAAAATTATTTGGCAGTGGTTAAAAAATAGGCAGGGGCAGCTAGGTAGTGCACTGGATAGAGCCCTAGGAATGAAGTCAGGAAGATCTAAGTTAAAATCTGGCCTCAAACCTTACTAGCTGTGTGACCCTGGACTAGTCACTTAACCCTATTTGCTTCAATTTCTTCATCTATAAAATGAGCTGGAGAAGGAAATAGAAAAGCATGCCAGTATTTTTGCCAAGAAAACCCCAAATAGGGTCACAAAGAGTCAGAAATGACTAAAACAACTGAACAATAAAAAATTAAGAAAGTCAATCAATGGAACAAGATGAGAGAATCACAGAAAATAAAAAGAACAATTTTGATTACATAAAATTGAAACAGTTTTGCAAAACAATATCAATGCAGTTAAAATCAAAGAGAAACTAAGAAAAATTGGTCGAGAAAGTACTTCTTTTCTTTTTCTTTTTCTTTTTTTTCTTTTGGTGAGGCAATTGGGGTTAAGTGATAGAAAGCACTTCTTAAAAAGATTCTTGTATCTAAGATATATAAGGAACTGATTTAAATATATAAAAGCCATTCCCCAGTTGATAAATGTTCAAAGGTATGAGCTGGCAGTTTTCAAAGGCAGAAATTCATCTGAAAAAAATGCAATAAATTACTAATAATTAAAGAAATGCAAATTAAAACATTTGTGAGGTTCCACCTCACATCCATCAGACTGGCAAAGATGACAAAAAAGAAAAATGAAAATGTTTGGCGGGGCTATGGAAAGACAAACACATTAATGAACTGTCAGTGGAGGTGGGAAATGATCCAATCTTTCTAGAAAGTAATTTGGAATTATACCACAAACCACTAAAATGTATAAACCTTCAAATAAAGAGAGGTAACCTTTACGTAAAAGAATATTCATAGCAGCTTTTTTTTGTGGTGGCAAAGAACTGGAAACTATGGTTGTGCCTATCAGTTGGAAAATGGCTCAACAAATTATGGCAAATGAATGTATTAGAATATTACTGTCCCATAAAAATTATGAAATGGCCTATTTCAGGAAAACATGAACTGTAATTTACTGATACAGAGTGATGTGAGCAGGACCAGGAGAACTATTTGTACAATGACAACCACATTGTAAAGAAAAGTAAGTTTGAAAGATATAAGAAATTTGATCAATAAAAAGACCAGCTATGGCTCCAGAGAAGCAATGATGAAGCATGAGACCCACTTTCTGACAGAGAAGTAATGATCCCAAGGTTCAGAATGAGATGATCATTTTCAAATGTGGTGAATGTGTGGATATGTTTTTGTTTTGGCTAGGCAATGGGGTTAAGTGACTTGCCCAGGGTCACACAGCTAGTGAGTGTTATGTGTCTGAGACCACATTTGAACTCAGGTCCTCCTGAGTCCAGGGCTGGTGCTCTATCCATTCAGCCACCTAGCTGCCCCCTGGATATGTTTTTCTTAAATATGCATATTTGTTACAAGGGTTGTTTTCTTTTTCCCTCAATTTGGGAAGATAAACAGAGAAATAAAGTGACTTGCTTAAGGGAAGAAGAAGAAGAAGAAGAAGAGAAGAAGAGAAGAGAAGAGGAGGAAGAAGAGGAGGAAGAAGAGGAGGAAGAAGAGGAGGAAGAAGAGGAAGAAGAAGAGGAAGAAGAAGAGGAAGAAGAAGAAGAAGAAGAAGAGGAAGAGGAAGAAGAAGAAGAAGAAGAGGAGCTAGGTGGTACAGTGGATAGAGCACCGGCCTTGGAGTCAGGAGGTCCTGAGTTCAAATCTGTCCTCAGACACATAACATGCATTAGCTGTGTGACCCTGGGCAACTCACTTCACCCTACTCCCTAGTCAAAACAACAAACAAAAAAAAGAGGAAGGAAGAAAATGAAAGAAAGAGAGAGAGGGAAAGAAAGGAAAGAGTGTCATTGAAGTTTTTTTTTTTTAATGCATAAAGTTCAGAAGGAAAGAGACACATACAGGAGAGCTTTGAAAGTTACATTTTATTTATTGTACACTTAACAGAAAAAGCAAGCTAGGCATATGATTTCATGTACAATCTTCATTTTCTTCTCTATTTTATATATGGAAATGCTCATTTTATTTGGTATTTGTTAAATTCAGAAAAAAAAAAACTTGTTGATATATTGTTTTACATGTAGTTCTGAAAGTAGTTCTAAAAGCATTTGGAGCAATAGTACCACTGCTGGAACAAATGTACAATGGTTTAACTCTTGGAACAGTTTTCTTAGAAAACCCCAGTGAATCAGCAAATAAACTGAAACAATTAATAGCTTTAATCAAGTAGGAGGGTATAAAATAAATCAACCAACATTAGTGATATTTCCATATAGCAGTAACAAAATCAGGAGGAAATAGTAGAAATGCCTATTTTGAAATAATTTCAAAATGCATAAAATATCTGGGAGTAAATCTACTGACACTCACTTAAGACTTATGTAAAAATAATTCCAAATACATTTCAAAGAAATTAAAAATGACTTAAATAATTGAAGGAATATTCATTGATTATTCTTGGGCCAGTACAATATAATAAAATGAATCTACTACCTAGACTAATTTACATGTTTACTGCTATTCCAATCAAAATACCAATGCAATATTTTATATAGCTAGGTAAAATCTAAAGAGAAATAATGAAAAAAGTAGGAATAAAGGAAAATAGCATATAAGGTAGATAAAAGGGACCACAGAGTCAACTAGTAAATCCCCTCATTTTACAAAGGAAGAAAAAGGCAAAGAGAAATGGAGTAGCTCACCCAAGGTCACACAAGTAGTGATGGGTAGGGCATGGTACAAAACTGAGTTCTATGTCTCCACATCTAGCATTCTTTCCTATCTTTTGTACAATAAGAGTACTAGTTTCAAAGAAAGAAAATACAAGAAAAAATAGGCAACTTTAAAATTATGCTAAACACAACTTATATTTCTTAGAGTGAATAAATTTCCTAAAGTACTTCAAAATTATCATTATGAACATATATACACTATAAATGTATATGCATTACTCCCCCCCCCAACAGAATGCGAGCCCCTTGAGGGAAGAGGCTTCCATGTTTGTCGTTATGTCCCCAGTATCTGACACAGTGTCTAGCATATAATAGGTGGTTAATAAATGATACTGATTAATCAGTGAGCCTTGCATACTACTACAACTGCACACTGTCTTGGAAAGAGATTAGATTCAAATGTTACCTTAGACATATTGTGGATATTTGGGTTTTTTTTTAAGTTTAATAGTATTTTATATTTTCCCCAATTTTATGTCAAGAAAATTTTTAGCATTCATTTTTACAAGATATTGAGTTCCAAATTTTTCTTCCTCCCTCCCCTCTCTTCCCCTCTTCTGAAAATGGTAGGAAGTTTGTATAATTTATACATGTGCTATCATGTAGAAAATATTTCCATATTAGGTGGATATTTGTTAAATCACATCCTGATGGGGGCAGATAGGTAGCACAAGGGATAAAGCACCACCCCTAAAGGCAGGAGGACCTGAGCACAAATCCAGCCTCAGACACTTGACACTTATAAGCTGTGACCCTGGAGAAGTCACTTAACCTTGACTGCCTCCAAAAAAAAAATCTTTTCTTGATAGTAATTACAGTTATAGGTCTAGTTGGAGTTACATCAAATTCTTCTACTTTGCTTTCTTAAAAGAATAAAAAAAAAAAACCTTTACCCCAAATGATTTTATGTTAAAAGGGACCATAAAGGAAGACACCCTGCAGAGCAATGGAGAGTTAAAATTCTAAACAAACATTTTGCAATTCCTGCTGGTGGTGAAAGGTAGGGTGAGGGTCTTGGCTTCTTCTATGGCCCCTTAAATATTTCAAAAGTTGCTTGGGCAGTGGTTGTAACTGTATTTTGTAAGCAAGCTTTGTTGGGAATGAGGAACTAGAAGGAGCATCATTTTAGTAAGGAGAGAGGAATGAAACACAGATGATTGGTCATTTTTACTTAGGAGTTATTTTGTTTTTCACTGTCAGGAGAATGATGTGCAAACATCTGTGGAAGACTTCCAGAGTAGCCACCAAGTGGAACATTCATTTACAGAGAACAGGGCAGAATGGGCATGAGTGTGGGAGAGAATCAGCTAAACCATAGGTTGATGTTTTCATTTGGAAGGCTCCCAAGAACTCGCTAAATTCAGTTTCTCCTCATGTTCTTTTGGTAAAATAGTCATGTATCCCATGTAATTGGGTGGAGGTGTGGGGTGTGAAGGGAGGCAGGATGAAATCAGGCAGTAAAAGTGATCCAATCTAGCTGGAGAATAACATGCAATGGGTAGTAGTAGCTAGCATTTATATAGTCTTAAAGGTTGACAAAGCACATGTATTATCTCACTGATCACCACAACAACCTGGGGTGGGGGTAGGTACTTTAATTATCCCCATTTTACAGATGAGGAAATTGAGTCTGAGAGAGGTTAAGTGACTCACCCAGGGTCACATAGTATCTGAAGCAGGATTTGAACTCAGGTCTTCCTAATTCCAAATCCAGAACTCTGTCCACTGTGCCACCTAAAATTATGGAGACCCTCAAATGCCAAGATGTGTAGTTAGTAGACTTACTTGGTTGGCAATGGGAAGCTACTGAAAGTTTTTGAGCAGGGAATAATGTGTCCAGACCTGGACATTAGGAAAATTGCTTTGTGGGTAGTGGGAAGGAAAGTTTGGAGAGGGCATACCAAAGATAGTGAGACTTGTCTGGAGATTACTTTGGAAATGCACAAGAATCACGTTGACTACTTCTGAAAATACTTAAATGGTGTTTACACAAAGAAATAACCCCAGTGCATTCTTATTTCCTCCCAATAGTCTGCTTCATTTGCTGGCAGATGCCAGTCTACTCAGAGCTGCCTGCTTTGTTAGCGTCATTCCCATTTCCTTAAGCATGATTTTGGGGGCTGGGATGCCAAAATATGTTCCGTCTCTATCTATTGGCTTCTGTGGTGTTTACTGGATCTTTAATGAAAGATCACGTCTTTAAACGTTGCCTGGAGAAAAGTATCTTGTGCTCTTTTATTCACTCATTTGAAATAATTATTGTTATCAAAATCTCAAGGGCATTTTTCTGAAACCATAATGATTCGAAGCCTATATCATATGATTAAATTGCTGGATTGTTTTTTCAAACAGGCAATTTTGGGAGCAGGCAGCTTTTCTGGTTTCTAAAGAGTTTGCCTATTTACATGGTGATTTCATCACCTTATAATTCCTTACCTGGAGGGAGGGTAATACCCCATGAAACCTGTGTGTTCAAATTCCCACATGTAAAACACTAACATGAGACCTCAAATGAAGGCAAATTCATATAATCAGCTTCCCTCCCTTCCTTTTTTGTCTCTGAGGATTTCCAATTTGAATACTGTCAACAGGAAATCACTCTTACCATTGAACCACACAGTGGCAGAGTTCAAGCTTAGAGGTGATCTGGCCCTTTCTCATACATGACTGCCTTCAACCATGTTTCTGACGAGGGGCTGTCCTACCTGTTTCAATACCTGCAGTAAAGGAGCTTCCTATTTTATTAGGCAGCTCATTTCATTTTTATGCTCTTCTTATTTTTGCAGTTCTTCATCATAGTAAGTTGCCATTTTCTTGTTCTTTATACATTCCAATCATTAGTCTTAAGTTTTCTCTTCTGGAACTACAAAGAAAAAGTCCAATCTGTCTTACATATGGCAGCCCTTCAAATATTTAAAGACAAGTATCACACCAACCTCTTTCCTCAAGTATTTTCTCCTCTAGGCTAGGCATTCCCAGTTCCTTTTAGGAATGGTTCCTTGCTTGGCTCAGTTCCCAATTCTCTCATCCTGGTTGCTCTATGGACACACTATCAAGGATTTATTAAATACTTATTATGTGTCAGGCACTGTACTAATAAGTACTGAGGATATCAATCCAAGCCAAAAAAAAAAAAGAAAGAAAGAAAGAAAGAAAAGACATTCCCTGATGCCAAGGAGCTTACAT
Source organism: Vombatus ursinus (assembly GCF_900497805.2). NCBI lineage: Eukaryota > Metazoa > Chordata > Mammalia > Diprotodontia > Vombatidae > Vombatus > Vombatus ursinus. The sequence goes on from NW_020954590.1 coordinate 103,724,713, forward strand.
TCTAACAGGGTGAAGACAATACATAATAAGGAAGCTTATGTATCTAACAAGGAGAAGACAATACATAATAAGAAAAGGTGTGTCGGGGGGAAGGGGAAGAGATGAAGGTCGCTGAGTAGGGGTATGGTAGAGAAAGTTGTCAGAAGTGCAGCCCAGAGAGGAATTAAGACAAAGTTGGCCTGGGCACCATTATTAAAATGGAGTTTTGGAAAAGAACCAACCAAGAAGCCTGGGGTAGAGTGGGGTGGGGTGGGGTGGGGTGGGGTGGGCAGAAGGTACTTCTAATGTGTGGATTTCAGAGTGAAGTGAACTTCAAGGATGAAAAGGTTTCTGTGGCATAGTAGAGAAGGTCTGGAGGAGAGTCCAAAGTGCAGCCTAAAGAGAATTCTTTTTTGGCTCTTCATTTGGCAGTTACTTTTTTAAAATGTTGATTCAAGGAATGTTAATTCAGATCAGTGCTCCAAGAAGCCCAGTATTCTCTTACAGTGGTACAAATGTTTTTTTAATTCTCTCTAATGTCATTTCAGGATGTTAGGGATATACCTTCCAAACTTCTGGCCTTCTTCAGAAACTGAATAGGAATTTATCATCTATGAATTAATCTAAACCATTCTTGAAACAATATTTTCAAGGATGAGACCTGAACAGCATAGTTGATGTTCACATCATGGTGTTCATAGAGTTGAAAGGGACATTAGAAGTTCACCTTCCCCATTTTATAGATCAGAAAACTAAGGTCCAGAGAAATTAAGTGACATTGTTGCCAAATAACAGAAATGGCTTCAGAAGAGAAAGGCATATATGGGAAGTAAACAGATGGGTATCTGAGGAAGAGACATACAGACCAGTGGTCTCAAGACTTTTTGTATGATTCATTCTTTCAGTAAAAATGCGTGAGCATTTATCCACAAGGTATGTATATTTATTTACTTAAAAATTACATACATGTACTACCATAATGATTATGTACATTACAAAACTTACACGAAAATATAAATTAAAAAGGTTGACTCCCTAGAGTCAATAGGGAGCCATTGGATTTAATTTGAATAGGGGACTCACATGGTCATGGTCCAACTAATTAGTCTTAGGGAAATAATTTTAAACAGATGTGTGGAGGATGGATTGGACAAGGGAAAGTTTTGCCCATGTAAAGACTTTTAGGAACTAGATGGCAAAAGCATGGTGGGGAGGATTTGGGTGAAGATTAATAGAAGCAATGACAGAAGCAATATTGTCATCAGAGCACATTACAAACTAACTGGAGTGAAAAAGTAAATGGGTGAAAAATTTGGGAAACAGATAACAAGCCTGGCTTAGTAGCTTAGCATAGTAGTGACAGGTGATGCCAATTACCTGAAAATCCTCTTGAGCAGATTCCTGCTCTCTGCCCAACACAGAACAATTAAAAATTACTTTCTTTAATGAAAATTTCATCTGTCAAAATTTGGAAGAAACAGGGAGAGGAAGTGACATTCTAAATCTAAATTCTGATATCAACAAGTAAAAACTAGTGGCTGGAATGGAAATGATGGGATCCTTGAGAAGTGATCAGTCCATCTCAGAATCTGTCATAGAAGATAGGAAAACTCTGAGTGTGGTCTGATATATATCCATGATTTGGGGAAGATTTCAGGTTTCAAAGAAAGAATAAGGTAGATGTCATGAACTAACATTCTCTAGGAAAAGTCAGCTTGGGAGACATTTGAAACTCTCAATAATGAAACTCTAAAACCCAAAATGGAAACAATTCTTACAACGGCTTACAAGAAAGATCTATATGTAATGACATTGGCCATCTTTTTTTTTTTTAAAGAGACATTTACAGAAGGTGGAAGCGAGGCAAGGTAACAAGAAGATTAATACAAGGGTATGCATGGTTTGCCAGAAACAGGATTTATTAGAGTACATGCCATGTAGGCTGGACTAGTTCTCTCCTATGGATCAGGGAAGCTGCTTCAAGACTTGATTAGTCTACAAGAGTAGGGTTTAAGCTTGATACAGCTTCCTGGACATCTAAAATATAGAAAGGTCAGCCTACGATGAGTCAGTGTTTCCCTGACTGGATGAATATCCCACTGCCAGGGAAGTCAACACTATCTTCTGATCTAACACCAGACACAATTCTGCATAGAAACAGAACCAGTGTTGAATCCTAGCTAAATATCCTTTTAAGTAAACTTTTTGCTTGTTTGTTTGGGTTATGAGTGTCTCATTTTGATTCAGTCCTAAGCCTAAGCCACCATCAGACTACCCTTAGTCAGCACCAACCCTCATCATGTGGTCCCATAAGAACAGTGTCAAGAATGTGAAAACTCAGGAATGGGCTGAGGCAGGAAGGGAATGAGAAAGACAACAAAGAAGCATTTGGGCTTGGGACCATGGGCAAGTTACTCAGTTTCTTGGTGACCCTGACAATACCTTGACTCCTAAGTTACAGATGAATTGGTGATCTTATTGATGGAAAGTTTCTACACTTGGAGTTTCCCACACTGATGAAATCACAGGTCTGAACTAGAAAGAGAAGACCAGGTACATTATATCCTTGTATTTTAGTGTAGGGCAGCCAGGTGGTACAGTGGATAGAGTGCTGGGCCTGGAGTCAGGAAGACTCGTCTTAATAAGTTCAAATCCAGCCTCAAACACAGCCTAGCTGTGTGACCTTGGGCAAGTTACTTAACCTTGTTTGCCTCAGTTCTTCATCTGTAAAACAAGCTGGAGGAAATGGCAAATCACCCCTGTATCTTTGCCAAAAAAACCCCAAATGGGGTCAAAAAGAGTCAGACACGACAAATGACTGAACAACAATATTTTAGTGAAGCATTTCAGGAATAATGGATCTAGAGTTGGAACATTAGAAATCAGCCATTCTAACTCTAATTTTATAGATAAGGAAAGTGACAGAGATATCTGAGATGACATTTGAATTCAGGTCCTCTGACTTCCAAACAAAGACTCATTCTACTTCACCATGCTGTTCTCGTGGAGGAGATGGAAAAGCGTGGACTTCATTTAGATAAATTCAGAACTAGTCACTAATAGTTTGATGTCAACTTGGTTTCTAGCAGGGTGCCCAAGGGAATGTGTTTAGCCTTATGCTAATCAATCAATCAATCAACATTTATTAAATGCCTACTATGTGCCAGGCACTGTGCTAAGTGTTTATGATATTAGTTTTATGAAAGATTGGGAGAATGGCATAGATAGCATGCTTATCAAATTTTCAGATGACACAAAGTTGGCAGGTATAGCCATTATGTTGGAGAACAGTCCAGATCCACTATTGGTGTGGCTAGATAGCAGTTCATTTGAAAAAAGACATGTGGATTTTAGTGGATTGTAAGTTTGATACAAGCCAATGGTGACTTAGCAGCCCCAAGAGGCAATGTGATTTTAGGCAGTATAAAGACAAGGTACCCCAAAGAAGAGAGTTAACAGTTCCCCTGTACTCAGTCCTGATCAAACCATACCTGATTTTTAGTATTCAGTTCTGGGTATCACATTTGAAGAAGGATATTAGTAAGCTTGAGAATGTCCAGAAAGGCAACCAAAATGATGAAAGGACTTAATTTAATTAAGATCATGCATAAAGGGTCTCTTGAAGGAACTGGGGGTGTTCAGCCTGAAGACTTAGGGGTAATGTGATTGTCGTCTTCAAGCATTTGAGATGTTTTCATGTTTAAAAGAGAAGAGACTTGGCCTCAGAAGACATGAGAACTAGAAACAACGGGTAGAACACACAAAGAGGGAAAGTTAAGTTCTATGTGAGGAAAAACTACCTAACAATTAACTATCTAAAAATGGAATAGGCTACCTTAGGAGATGGTCAGTTTCTCCACAGCAGAAGTCTTAAATTAAGGCCTTGTTGAACATATTGGAGAGAGATTTCTCGATTGGGTGTGGGCTAGACCAGGGGTGGGGAACCTGCAGCCTTGAGGCCACATGTGGCCCTCTAGGTCCTCAAGTATGGCCCTTTGACTGAATCCAAATTTCACAGAACAAATCCCCTTAATAAAAAGATTTTTTTTGTAAAACTTGGACTCAATCAAAAAGCTACACCTAAGGACCTAGAAGGCGACATGTGGCCTTGAGGCCACAGACTTCCCACCCCTGCTAGACTGTCACTTCTGATATCCCTTCCAACCCTAAGAAACTGCAATGAGTTCTAAAATTTTATTACTTTCTGTGTAAACTATTATAGTAAAACATCTCTCCTCTGAGAGGTGGCACAGTAGATAGCATGCCAATCCTAGAATTGGGAAGACTCATCTTCTTGAGTTCAAACCTGGCCTCAAACTCTTATAAGCAATGTGACCCTGGCCAAGTCACTTAACCCTGTTTTGCCTCAGTTTCCTCAAAATGAATTGGAAAAGGAAATGGTAAACCACTCCTGTATCTTTGCCAAGAAAACTCCAAATGGGGTGATGAAGAATTGGACACAACTGAAAACAACTGAACTAGGAATGAAAACAGACATATTAAAAAAAAAAATCAAGCAAATTTGAAGCAGCGTTTCTTACCACCTCATTTCAAAGGCCCTGCTGAACTGTGCACAAGTGTGCACAAGTGTGCACAAGTCTTTAATCTCTTGATATAGAATAAAAAACTTTGCCCTTTGTCAAAGGAAAATTAGGCATCTCCAAGCAGGTAGGGGGCTTATGAGAAGGGCTGTGCTCTCTAGCTCCATGAATATGCATATAAGCAAAATCACAGTAACAACCTTAGTTTTTGACTTGCTACTTGAAGAAAGGACACGAGAAAAATAATATGCTCCACTCTTAGGCCAAATTAACCTTTGATCCCCTCTTTTGTTTGTTAAAGCACAATAGTATTCCATCACAACCATATACCACAACTTGTTCAACTATTTCCCAATTAATGGGAATCCCCTCAAACTACAACTGTTTGCTACCAGAAAAAGAGCTGCTATAAATATTTTTGTACATATAAGTCCCTTTCCTTTTCCTTTGATCTTTTTGGGATACAGACCTAGTAGTGGTACTGATGATTCAAAGAGCATGAACAGTTTTATAACCCTTTGGGCATAGCTCCAAATTGCTCTCCAGAATGGTCAGACCAGTTCACAACTCCAATAGTTCAATTAGTGTCCCTATTTTTCCATAACCCCTCCAGTATTTATCATGTTAGCGGATGTGAGGTGTTACCACAGAGTTGTTTTAATTTGCCTTTCTGTAATCAGTAGTGATTCAGAGCATTTTTTTCATATGACTATTAATAGCTTTGTTTTCTTCTTCTGAAAACTGCCTGTTTATATTCTTTGACCATTTATAAATTGAGGAATGGTTCTTATTTTTATAAATTTAGTTCAATTCCCTATATACTTGAGAAAGAAGGTGTTTAACACAGAAACTGGCTGTAAATTCCTCTTCCCCCACCCCCTGGTTTCCTTCTAATTTTGGCTGCTTTCCTTTTGTTTTTGCAAAACCTTTTTAATTTTATGTAATCAAAATTATCCATTTTACCTCCTGAGATCCTCTCTATCTTCTATTTGGTCACAAACTCTTCTCTTATCCACAGATTTGAAAGCTAATTTTTTCCATGCTTCCCTAATTTGCTTATGTTACCCTTTATTAAAGTACCTACTCATAAGCTTCTTTTGGTTTCCCAAAATTCTTAAGAACTCCCAATCCTTCAACAATAATTCTTAAGAATAGTTTTTTTTAAAAATTCATATCACTGTAATGAAGAGTGGTTAAAAGAAAAAGGGTGAAGAAGAAAAAAATACTGATAAGTAGTGGTTGCAATTACGGCTTTTATTTATTGAGATTTGTATCATATTAATTTCTTTATTCACAGTACATTGTACTAATTACATATTTGGTGAACATCTGAGCTTAACAAATGGTCTCTAAAGCCTTGAAATCACCAAAGTTTACTTGTCTTTTGATTCCTTGGACTTTGTGTCCCTACCGTCCTGGATTCCCAAGAGCACAGCATCAGCTTCTAATAAAGTTGTATCTGTTTTTGCTCCCAGGAATCTGGATGTGAGTTCAAGATCCAGCAGTCGCAGGCGTACTCTGGTTCCTTTCTGGTATTTTCTAAATGGGAAAGGGGGAGAGGAGGGGAGAGATAGAGAAAAAAAAATCAGTTCTACATATCATTTTGTGAACAATTAGTTTAAAAATCAAAGCCAAAGGCATTTTACCTGGTGATGGCACAGAAAAATTAACAATGGCAACCTCAACATAATAAACTTTGTCATACTTAATGTAAATTGGCTTATAAATTGGCATCATAGACTTAGACCTAGAAGGCACGTCAGAGGTCATGTAATCCAACCACTTCATTTTACAGATGAGAAAACTGAGGCCCTGTGAGGTTAAGTGACTTGCCCAAGGTAATTCAGGTCTTCATCTGACGTCACTGTCAGAGGTGCGATTTGTCAGGTCTTCTAACTCCATAACAACTGCTACTTCCACTGTACCATGCTACTTCCCTAAAGAATCTCCATGAAGCATATTCCAGGACCATTGGCTAGCATTGCTATAATTATGCCTTTTCATCTTAAAGCTGAAGTTTTCTGATTAAATAACTCATTTATAAGTATGCATTTCTGGCTGATGTGGTGTAAGTTAGCACTGGATAAGAGTATTTTCTTTTTAATTTATATTTATGTTTTAATTTAATTCCATTTTAAAGTCAGACTTTTAATGGAGAAAATTTTTCAGATAGATACTTTAAAATTGGCCTACAATTCAAACATGACTTTAAAGGTAAATTCTGCATATTACATAAGAGCGGAAGGAAGAGGAAAGTAAGACCAAATTACTAATGTGCAAAACTGTTTATAATACATCATTATGAAAAATATGTGCAGTCATATTGTCATTATAGCACAATCTAAATCAATTACACATATAATTCTGGCTGAAGGCTATTTGATAAATAATCCCCTTTAAAAAACAGAACTGGTAAAATCTTCACATATAATTAACTATGATATAACTGGGAAATATTTCACAAAATAAATAAAAATCCAACAAAACATAAATAACATTAATATGTGGTTTTCTAAGTCAATATGACCCATAAGGATCCTTTGCATTTTGACTTATGTATGGTCTAGTGGGCCCGTTTGTATTTGACACCTCTGCTGTACACAAAAGTCATTATTTTGTATTTAATCTTCAGTTCTTTGTACAGTACATGGAAATGTTCATGTTCACTAATGTCTGTTAAGTTCATAATAAAAAAAGAAAATTTAAGAAGTCATTTGACTAAATAACTTTGTCCAAAAATAATCTAAAAACCACTTGGAACTCCAGTGATGATAGTGAATTGAATAAAGGAGACATTTTAGTTGGATAGGTTTAATTATTACAGGTTTCCTAGAAAAAGTAAACTTCAGATTATTTAAATCTGGTTAAAATCTGGCTTTAAATAAATTTCTAGTTGATCTTTTGTCTGTAAATATTTATGTCTGAAATATACTATAAATGCAATGTCCTAAAAGAAGGAAAACCAGAATTATTTGTAAATTAATAATAATATACTCATCTTCTATGGTGTGGAAAAAATAACATTTAACAACAAGCACATATAGTCCAAAATCCCAGCACTAACTACTGCGTGACTAGAAATATTGCCAATTATACAAACTAATATGAGAATATAAATGTAATGTCATGCTGGATTGGGTCAGCTTTTAAACCACAGGTTGTTAACTTAGGGAAGGGGGTCTGTGGATAGACATACATGAATGGAATGAGTAAGCTATTATTTGTCCTACACGTCTCCTTCAAGATTTTACAGACTTTAAAACAGGGACTACTCTCCCCTCCCCTGGTTTTCTTTCCAGAAGATGCTTTGGTGCTATGGGGTGCTATGGTTTTTGCCCCCTTAGTATAAACTATTTTCATAGTCAGGTTAAGTTGTTCTTCTCCATACCTTCTCCATGTCTTTTTGGAGGCACAGTTAACAAGAATATACAGAGCATTTAGAGACTACCATTTAGTTCAGGGGTAGGATAAAGCTTTATATTTTTCTAATAACCATGTAGACAACTCCTTGCCATTTCCTTTTGTTTCTCAAAAGGGTATAATGGCTATACTCACTGACATAGTGACTTTCATACCAAAATATTCTTCCCTGGTCATCTCTTCCTACATAAGCTCCTTATGGGCAGGGACTGTGCTGCTTGTGTACCTGTTGTATCTTCAGCCCTTAGTACAATGCTTGGCAGACAGTAAGCATTTAATACATGCATTTTATTCAATAATTCATTCCTTAGGCGTGTGGGGGGAAGGAAGTAAAGTGGTTTTTTTGGATAGAGTAACTAATTAAGCCATTATCTTTTGGGAATATTTTATAGGAACTCTTCTATCCCATGGGTGTTATAGACTTCTTTCTCCCTTCTCTTTCATCCATCTGCATCAAACAGAAGCATTTGAAAGCACAGAAGCAAGAGTAACAAGTGAACTACAGATAATAAGTGAAAGAGACCAATTTCCCCTAATAGGTATCACTAAGCCTTGATGGGATAGGACCCATCATACGTGACTGTAACTAAAGGAAAAGGATGGGTAAAAAGTCTGTATGCAGTATCCCTGAGGATCTTTCAGTGCTGATTGTGCCTTCTCTCACACCCACCAACACACTGGTCTTGGAAAGGGAGCCAGCATATTTCTTTTTCCCTATTTCTTTCAGATGTTATTCCCACTGCTACCATCACCCTTCTCCTCCCTGAAGTTCACTCTATCCAGATCCTGGTGGCAGTTATCTAATCACACCCATGTCATTCTCTCACCTTTCACAAGAAATTTAGTACTGTTCTCATACTGTCCCTCCCTATTCTACTTATGTTTATACTAAGGGGATCAATACACATAGTGATGTTCTCAACTCCTATGCTCTACTCCTTCACTCCATCTCAGTCACACACAGATGGTTTTACTCTTGATCATGCCATCTACAAGAATTCCACCTCTATGATAAAGATTTCTGAAAATCTCTCTCTGAGCTCCTATAATTTTCTCTCCTTCTATGCCTCATTCTTCCTAAACCTATTCTTTATCCTCATGGTGACTTCTACCTCCCAAGCCATCACTGTTGCTCTGGCTTCACTTTCCACCTTTCCTAATCTTGACCCTAGAGTTAAGTAGTTCAATATTACACCATCCTCTGCCCTCAAAGCCTTTCTCATTTTCTCCTATTACCATTCATGACTTGGCAAACCTCAACCCAGTATTTCTTCCATCATCTGCCTCCTCTGTAACCATGCTGCCTTGGCCATCTATGAATCTGTGTTGTCTAATGTCAGCTGGACCACCACTGCAATAAGGCAATCTTTTACTCCTCTATTAATTCTCTTTTATACTTCTCACACCTTCTCTTCTCCGAAGTCTCCCACACCTCCTAGTGAGAAAATAGTTTGTTTTCACTATCATCTCACTCTTCTTATCTCAAAACTCCTGAAGACACCAATCTTTCATTCTCTGATCCATTAACTTCAGTATCTGATGAAGTCCTTTTCCTTGCCCAGGTCAATTTGTCTACTTGTTTCAAATTCCTGACCCTCCTGTTTCCTCTTGCAGATTATCCCTTCAAGTAGGTCTCCCCATCCTTAAAAAGCCCTCTCCTGGTTTGATTATACCATTCCTTAAAATTACTGTCCATATAAGCTTAAGCTACTGTCCTTCCTTTTCACAGCCAAACTCCTAGAAAGAGCTGCCCTATGTGTTGCTTCCACTTCTCTTTTTATCACTCACTTCTCAACTCCTTGTACTTCAGTTTCTGAACTCATCACTCAATTGAAATAGCCTTTTTCCAAATGGCAGATCCAAAGGCTTTTATTTTATCCTCATCCTTCTTGGCTTTTCTACAGCATCTGACACTGTGGACACTCTCTCCTCTCTGGGTTTTCGTGACACTACTCTCTTGTGGTTCTTTCTCCTATCAGCCTGATCATTTTTTCTCAGACTCTTTTGCTACAGCAACATCCATATGTTGTCTCCTAAAATCTTGGTACCCCCAAGATTCTGTCCTAGGCCTTTTCTTTTAGCTCTCTACTCTCTCACTTGGTGACCTCATTACCTCCCATGGTTTTTTGTTTGCTTGCTTTTCTAAAGCATTTGCTTTTGCAGAACACAAGGTTTAAAACCACAATGAACTCAATTTCTATGCCATCTTTTTGGTCTTCAAGCTTCTTTACAATCTGGCCAAACTAAGTCCATTAAGGGAGTGTGTGTGTGTGTGTGTGTGTGTGTGTGTGCACGCGTATGTTTGTGTGTGAGAGAGAGAGAGACAGAAAGAAAGACACACAAAAAGCTAAGACTTTTGGCAAATATTACACAGATCAAAAACTTCAAAAAGAGATGCCACACAAAAAACCGAACTCAAACCCAAATCCAAACTGTAGCTTTGAAAAAAGGATTAAAAATGAGTCAAGGGGCAGCTAGGTGGCACAGTGCACAGAGCACCAGCCCTGCAGTCGGGAGGACCTGAGTTCAAATGTGACCTCAGACACATCTGACCTCAGACACTTACTAGCTGTGTGACCCTGGGCAAGTCACTTAACCCCAACTGCCTTAAAAAAAAAAAGTGAGTCAAAATATTCTTTAGTTCATTACGTCTTTGACAATTAACAGTGGATGAAAATTTAAGACATTTCTCATTGAAAGCACTTTGTAAGTGGTAATAAAATGTCTTTGACTTTAATTTAGCCCCAAAGAGTTCTTATTCCTTTTCTTACATTCTGCCTCTGACTGGTGCAATCTCCTCAAGACAGTTATAAGGAGGAAAAAATAGTTGCCATTGTAATAAAAAATTTTAAAATATGAAAAATTAATACACCTCTTAAAATAACTCTGGGTGAATGTGAAATAAGAAAAAGCATTAGAACTCTAGTAGTTCATTTAATGCTGAAAATTAAGGGGTTAACTTAACTCATATTTAAGGCATGGCTCTGGTGTTCTTAGAGCACAGTGGTAAGTCAGATAGCAATATCTGATCATTTGGAGAGTATTGAGGCAGGGCAGAAGTTAAGACCTGGCAGCTCTCCATCTCACTGGAAGGAAATATTATAGTTGATGGCTCCCAGATCATCCAAGTAGTGTGACCAGTCATGTCACTCTTCCTAATCAGTTATCCAATGAAGTCTAGGTGGCCCAGGGTCAGAAGAGGGGTAAGATAAGGCAACAGTAGAAGGGTGAACTGTCCCTTATGGCAGTTCTTCCTGCCCTGTTGATCTGATAGGGTCTGGATGACATAAGGATCAGGAGAAGTACAGAGGACTTCCTTACTTATAGGGAACCCCTCAACTTGGATTCTGAGCTGGATTTCTTTTCTAGTAATGATGAATACCTTTGGCTAATACGTCTTCTTGTTTTATGCTTTGCTTAATATTAATGATTAGAGGGTTGTTGAATAAAGTTAAGCCTGCTTTTATATGTTTCAAGAAATCTTCTACAATACTGATATATGCATATCCTTCTCTGGGATGTTGGGGACATGAAGACAAAATCCAAAAACAGTCTTTGTTCTCAAGTAGCTTACACTTTACTTGAGGGTTGGGGTGGGAATATAACATGAAAACAGATAAGTAGATAGAAAATAGTTTCACAAGGTTTGAGAGCTTTTCAAAGTAGGTAGATCAATTGTCACCTGAGCTGATTCTTGAAGAAAGCTAAGATTCTAAGAGGTGGAAGTACAGAGGAAGTGTTTCACATGTATAGGAGACAGTCTTTGTAAAGGTATGGCAATAGGAGACAGCAATTGGTCTGAATTGGCTGGAATACAGAGTGAATCAAAGTGAGTATGATTGAATTAGTCTGGAAAAGAGGCTGGAGTCAGATAGTGCAGGGCTTTAAATACCAAACTGAGGAGTTTGTATTTTATCCTAGAGGCAAAAGAGAAAACAAAACAAAAATAGTTTCCACCTCTGTCCTCCATAAGACCTCCCTCAAAAGTCAGGCTTCAAGGGACTTGCAAGCACTGCCCTTAAAGCTTGTGGAGATCCTGACTCCAATTTCCTAGAAACTTTCTCTTCCTGGACTCATCCTCCCAGCTTGGGCTGTTTTAAAGTGATGTCCCAGGGATTAAGATTCACAAAGCTGGTTTATTTATCCCAGGGCTCTCGGCCTGCATCTGAGGGCCCTTTTTCTCTGGAGGCCATGTGGTTCTGAGGTTATGATCTAGTTGCCATGACTCCATTCCATGACCCTAGTATTTCCATGCTACTACTATAAAGAGATTCCATGCCTGTCTGAACTTTTGGGTTTTCTGCTCAATCCTAACTCCAGGAGAATTATCTTTTCCTTCTTGATGGAAAGTTATTTAATACTTTAAATGAATGAGAAAAGTGTAAGATAAAGAAGCAATAATATCATTTAAACATCATTTAACACCTCTGGTCTTAAATTTTATCACCTGTAAAAATGAGGGTATTACACAAAATTTGTATGATGGAAAAAGCATTGAATTCATAGCTAGAATTTAAATGCTAATTTTGCTCCTTATTTTCTTGAGAACTTGAGAAAATAACTGTATGTCTCTAGGCTTAAGTTTCCTCATATATAAATTTAGGGAGCTAAACTAGCTCATCTTTAAGGTTCCTTTCAGCTCAAAAACCTTATGATTCTATAACAAGTTAACCTCTAAGTTTTGAAATTCTATGATTCTGTAATTTTATTTGATTCTCCTTTGTCTACCCGTCTTACACAGAATACACATTAACTAACATACAGTAGTTTTAAAAAGTTGGATTGCTGGTTGCATGAAACATACATACAATCTGATAGGTTTTATACTTGAAATTGGCCAACGTGACATTAAAATAAAAAACTTTCTTGTCGACTGTTTCAAGAGACTAGACTTGGCCAGATAAATGACATGTCAACCATATTTTCTTTTCATAGTCTAGGAAAGAACTACAAATACAGTAAATACTTTTTAGCAATGATATAAAACATGTTTTATAATTTTAAATACCTTCATTCAGATCATAACATTTCAAGGAATCAAATCATCTAAAGAAATTCTTTTTCACAGGGGCAGGTAGGTGGCACAGTGGATAGAGCACCGGCCCTGAAGTCAGGAGGACCCGAGTTCAAATCCGGCCTCAGACCAAACACTTGACACTTACTAGCTGTGTGACCCTGGGCAAGTCACTTAACCCCAACTGCCTAAGCAAAAAAAAAGAAAAGAAAAGAAAAGAAATTCTTTTTCAGGCAGGGAAGGAATGTCAGAAATACTTTGATATTTTTGTGGGTCTTGTTACTTCCATATGTGAGTACTCCTTCTTTTGGAAATGGAATTAGAGGGGAGGACCAAGGATGCTTCTATAAGAATCTTTGCTGCCAGAAATGACAACATCAGCAAATGTCAAGTCCCAACTATGTGGAAGATACTTATTTGGTACTGGGTCAGGGTAGTATTTCCTCTCCAAAGGCTCTCACAGTTTAAACTGAGTTAAAAATATAAGATCTTAGAGCTGGAAAGGGCTTTGGGATCACCGTGTTTGCCCCCTTTATTTTGTGGATGAGAAACCTGAGGACCTGAAAGGCTAAGTGACTTGCCCCAAGTCAAATGCAGTAATTGAGAGAGAGCCAGGATTTGAAATTAGCCCCTCTGACTTCAAATGCACAGCTCTTCCTTTACTCCATGCTGTCAGAGGGATTGCTCCTTCACATGTATAGGAAAAAAGAATACAAAATAAGGCAGTAGTGAGATAAGTGGAAGGACAACAAAATTTTTAAAACTGTTGTAGTAATTCAGAGGACAGACAAGTTACTTCCAGCTGGAGTGATTAGGGAAGTAAGAGAGAAAGCAGATATAAATTGGGCCTTAAAGGATGTACAAGATTTAAAGAGGCATAAAGGAAAGGAAAAGCATTCTAGATGGGGGCAGGGGTTCAGCATAGTGCCAAGAACAGGCCAACTGGGCTGAAGCAAAAGATTCATATAAGGGAGTAATGAAAGATAAAGCTGAAAAGGTAGGGTGGAAACCAACTGTGAAGTGCCTTAAAAACAAGGCTAAGGACTTGGGACTTTTCCCTGACATCTAAAGGATTACCTAAATAAGAAAAGCTTTTAAGTTCAGAGTTTTGAGATGCTTATAATACTTGTTTAAGGTCAAATTAATCAGCCATTTTACTTACCCTTTGCAAAATTAAAATCTTTACTACTGATATCTATTAAATATAAAATGTGATGAAAATAAACATTTCATTAAAGTTTGTGGTCTATATACTTCTTTTATGGATAGACTTTTTTTTTGGAAATTCATAATATTATTTTCCATCATCTCATAAAAATTGCAAGGTGAAAGAAATCTCAGCATTTAAAAAATTTTTTTTACAGAAATAGGAAATTACTATTTTTAGTAAAAAAACAAAAAATACACCTGGAAAAAAGTCATCTAAAGTCTAGATGTACAAGAGATGGGAGAAAACGACAATAAATAAAAACCCTCTAAAGAAGAATTATCTTCAATGGATGTTTTCAACATTACACTGAAGCAATGAAGGTCAGTATTAAATTCAGGGCTTGATTTAAAAAGGTAAAATGTTATCAGACTAAGGACATGAGAATCCAGCCATTCCTAAAGCTTTCTCAACCTGTTCAGCTCTCCGTAAAGGCTATACTCTTCTCCATTGGTAAATTCCTCCTGGAACTCATTTTGTGGAGGGGCTCAGGCCACCCTTCATTGCCCTCCTGGCCTTTGCCTGGCTTTTGAACTTCAAAACCATGTGGCCATTCCTGGTGCCTTCTTCATCCACCTCCCTCTTCAGCTCCCTTTGCTGTTATTTTTCCCCATTAGAATGTAAGCTCCTTGAGGACAAAGACTGTCTGCTTGTATTTGTAACCCCAGAACTTAGCACGATGCCTAGTACATGGTAAATGCTTAATAAATGTTTGTTCCCTTTCTTTCTACTGATCTGACAGCATCTGAATGGCGATTTTCTCAGTTTTAGAAGTATGACGATAAACTAGAGGGATACTAGATTTATGTAGTCAGAAATGTGTAGTGATTAAAGAACCACTGAGCCCAGAATGGAGAAGTAGCAAAGGTTTAGCAAAAGGTTTAGTTGTATTAACAATACATATACGTACATCTTCTAAAAAATATCAAAAGGGATATAGAAATAAAACTTATAGTATGGATATGGTATGAAGAAAGCAGAAGGAAAACCCTTTGGGTGCACAACAAATTTATGTTGCACAACCTCAACTGGACCCTCCCTGCTGCTAGGCAATCCTACTATACCTCCCTTATCAACTCACCTGCCTATGCTTCTCAGTAGCTCTTTCAAACCTTTTCATCCCTCCTCAAACCTCCCATGGCACCCCCTTGCCCCTACTCTTTCAGCTGAGAACTGTGTCATATATCTTACAGAAAAAATCGAGGTCATTCACTGTGAACTCCCTCTTCTCTCCTTTTTCTCATGTCCTTTCATTCATATGCCTTCATCCCTGTCTCACATGAGAAGTGGCCTTAATCCTTACCAAGGCTAATCCTTCAATTTGCTCAAGTGATGTCATTCCATCCCATTTTCTCCAACATATAGAAAATAAGTGAATGAGTGGGGATGACTGATGGGGTAGTCTGTTTCACTTATTTTCACTCTTTCCCTGCATTCAGGCTCATTTCCTACCACCTACAGTCTACCACCTCATTCAGGCTCATTAACCACCTACAGTGGGAGCCCATGTGTCCCACATCCTGAAAAAACCCTCACTTGATCCTTCCATCCCTGCTAACTATTGTCCTGTATCCCATCTGCCCCCTGTAGCTAAAATCTTCAAAAAGATATCTCTAATAGATGCTTCCACTTTCTCTCCTCTCATTCTCTTCTTAACCCCTTACAATTTGGTGCACTCCACCAAAACTGCTCTCTCTCTGAAGTTACTTCAAACCATAGGTGCACCTCAGGGTTCTCTCCTGGACTTTTTTCTCTTCTCCTTCTACACTATTTCACTTGGTGATTTCATCAGCTACCATGGATTTAATTATCATCTCTATGCTAATGATTCTCAAATCTACCTATCCTGCCCCAGTCTCTCTGATGACCTCCAATCTCACGTCTCCAACTATCTTTCAGACATCTCAAACTGGTAGACGTCTTAAACTCATTATGTCCAAAATGGAATTTGTTATCTTTTCCCTTAAACCTATCCCCAAGTCTCTGAGGCTCACAACCTAGGAATCATCTTGGATTCCTCAGTATCTCTCATCTACCCTCCCCCATGTCCAAGCTGTTGCCTAGGCCTGTTGATTTCACCTTTGCAACATCTCTCAAATTATGTCCCTTCTTTCCTCTGACACTGCCATCACTCTAATGCAGGCCCTTATCATGTCATACCTGGATTATTGCAATAGCCTGCTGGTGGGTCTGCCTGCCTTAAGTATCTCCCTACTCCAATCCATCCCCCATTCAGCCACTAAAATGATTTTCCTAAAGTGCGGGTCTAATCATGTCATTACTCCCCTACCCCCCATTCAATAAACTCCAATGGTTTCCTGTTTTCTTCAGGAACAAATCCAAAATGCTATTTGACATTCAAAGCCATTCGTAACCTAGTCCCCTCCTACCTTTCCAATATTTTTACCCCTTATTCCACAAATGTGTTATTCCAACCAATGACAATGGTGTCCTCGCTGTCACATGAACAAAACACTGGTCATTTTCTCTGATTGTCCACCATGCCTGGAATGCTCTCCCTTCTCTGCTCTGGGTATCTCTGATCTCATTGGCTTTCTTTAAGTCCCAACTAAAATCCCACCTTCTACAGGAAGCTTTCCCTTTGTTGTTGTTGAATCACTTCTGTTGTGTCTGACTCTTTGTAACCTCATTTTGGGGTTTTCTTGGCAAAAATACTGGGGTGGTTTGCCATTTCTTTCTCCAGCTCATTTTACAGATGATGAACTAGGACAAACAGGGTTAAGTAACAGGGTCATATAGCTAGTAAGTGTCTGAGGCCAAATTTGAACTCATGAAGATGAATCTTTCTAATTCCCAACCCAGTGCTCTAACTCCTATTAATTCCAGTTAATTATTTCCTAATTATCCTGTAAAGAGCTTGCCATGCATATATTTGTTTGCATGTTGTATCCCCCGATAGATTGTGAGTTCCTTGAGGGCAGGGACTGTCTTTTGCCTCTTTTTGTACCTGGAGTCCTTAACATAGTGCTGAGCACATGGTAGGCACTTAATAAATGTTTTTAGTTGATTGCAAACTATACTACGGGTGGCAAACTACTGTACTTGGGTCAAATCTGGCCTGCTACCTGCTTCTGTAGGACCTGAGAGATAAGAATTTGGCTTTTTTTTTTTCACATTTTAAAATATAACAAAAAAAATGTACAAACCATTCTTAACTCACAGAAAGCAACCCATGGATTTGCCAAACTCTAAAACTACACTATACAAACCCACTGTTAGTCTACTGAAATTTTTCCATTGTTAATGGTTGTTTAACTTGGTTGGAAGACACTGCTGAAGGTAATCTTAGAGGTTTAATCCCTACATGGGCTAGTTAGTTTTATTGTGTCTCATGGACAGATCTGTCCTTGTAATCTTGGATAAGCAACAACAACTTCTACTGTTATTCAAAAGAGAAAGCTGGTATCCCTTATACATAAATATTTCATCTTACTGGGAAAGACTCAAAGCATATATCTTATAAATTGTAAGACACTAAGACCTTATGGCATTTCCTTATAGTTTACAAATTTTTTACATTTAAAATTATCCATGACATTGATAATAGTAAAAGAAAACAAAGCCAAAGGTAACTGGAACATTAAGACTTAAAAACCGATCCAGAAAAAGTGCATTTTTTACTTACCTGTTAATTTGTTTGGTTCTATTTTATTAAATGCCAAGGGTTTTGCATAGGGTTCTTTTGTTTTTGATTATTTGTCTTTGTTAAAATTATGAAGTCACAACGAAAAATAATATTATACTGAAGATAAGTTTTTCAAAATGGAAAAGAAACTTATTCTATTATTTTGGGGGGAATATTTTAAAAATATTTTAATTTATATATATATATGTATGTATATGTGTGTGCGTGTGTATGTATAATATCAAGTTTTATTGATAATTTTTTATGCCAGTCACTTTTCTATCATTCTTTTTCCTATTATATTCACTTTGAATATAACCTTGTAACATATACTGTACACACACACACATACCCTTTTAAACTCTGAACTTGGGGAAATAGGAATGAATGATAGCTGACTCTGCATGATTTAAGTAAGACACCCACCTGTTGTTACTGTTAGAATTGTAGTATAAGGAGACAATCTGTAAACTATCCCTCTTCTCCTAAGGAGATCAGTTTAGATCCAGGGCAGCCTTGGAAGGGCTATCAGGATACAGGTTCAGGCAAATCTAGGTGTGGGCATCACATTAAATCCAGAGCAGCCACTAAAGGTTTTTGGCCCACCCCGCAAACACACCTTAAACTCTTCCCTTGAGGATGACCAAGGAACTGATTCAAGTGTTCCATCAGCTCTGTGCCTTATCTCTGTTACTATGTTGAATGATCTTTGTTCAACAGTAAAGTATCAACTTTAATTTTAAGGTCCACTTTAATATTTCATCATGGCATAGAGGTCATCTAAGCCTCTTGACAGCTATTGATTGTCACGCAGCTCTAGCTATGGCAAGTTCTACTAAAGCGAGAAAGGCTTTTAGTAAGAGCTCAGTATGTCTGCTATTCAAGAATCAACCTGTGTGAATTTTGAGAAATTCATCACCATCTCATGAAGATCATCTCGTAGGAGGTAGAGGGGTTGTCATCTGTGTTGGCGAAGGAATACTCATATTAAAGAAACTATGAATTCTGTAAATTTCATAGTAAGTATATATTATTATACACATGTATATATACATACATACATACACATACACACATCAGGATTCACAGGTTCATAAAGCTAGTGGAGACCACAGAGATGACCTGGTGACCTCACAGAGTTACAGGAACAGACCTTTAAAGATTATTTACTTTTTCCTTAAAGTGACAAGCCATCCCCTGAATACATTAAAACATGAAGTGATCCTCAAATAGAATGAGGGAACAGGAAATGATAAACTATTTTAGGTTTATAAAAACACTGTCCTGATTTGTGTTCTTTCTCTTCGTTTGACCTTTGACTGAACTACTGCCAAGCAAAGTCTTACAGGGAAGTCTCAGTGAGACAACTGTCCACAAAATTATGGAGAAAAAAGGCATAATTTGGGAATTCTAAGCAAATGAAGAAGGCATTTGCTGGGTAGTATAGTAACTAAAAAATTAACTCAGTACCTAAAATAATCAGTTCTCTGAATATAACCAAAGAGAACTGTTTTCCACATAAATTACTAAAGCAATGCTTCTGTCTCTTTCCTGACCCTCAATCCTAACTAAATAAGGTTCCTAATCTGTTTTTCTTCTTCTGATTAGACAAGTGACAACATTTTTTAAGTTTGTGTCATCATCTATGGATATCTTCCTTGATTATTTTCTTTGGAAATATTAAAACATCATAGCATATATATCATAGCATACACACAGATAAGTATTGTAACATATTTAAGAGACAGAGGAAAAGGGAAAAGAATAAACATTTATGTAGCACCTACTGTGTGCCAAATGCTAAATGATTTTTTTCTTCTTCTTTTTGGTGAGGCGATTGGGGAGGGGGGTTAAGTGATTTGTCCAGGGTCACATAGCTAGTAAGTGTCAAGTGTCTGAGGTCACATTTGAACTCAGGTCCTCCTGATTCTAAGGCCGGAGCTTTATCCATTGTGCCACCTAGCTCCCCCCCCCAAATGCTTTTTTCAGATTTTATCTCACTTAATCCTCACAACAGAGGTAAGTGCTATGATAATCCCCATTTCATGATTGAGAAAACTGAAACAGTGACTTGCCCAGGGTTGGGCGCAGTTAATGTGTCTGCAGCTGAACTGAACTCGGATCTTCTAACTCTAAGATCCTCACTCTATCCAATGCACCACCATCTGCCTCTTCCCTATGACTGAAATTTCTTATCCCACCATTTCTGCTTATCCTATTCCCTTACTCCTTAAAGAATTTACTCCTCCCATTCCTTGAGGATATGAATTATTTCACTCTTTGTTATTTCTATCTCCAGTACCTAGGACAGTACCTGGAATGCAGCAGGTGCTGAATCAATGCTAGTTGATGGTTTCAACCTCATTTTACTTTTTCAGTGTTTTCCTATACTCCTAGCACATCTGCCCCCCCCCCACCTTTTTTTGCTTCTTTGCCTCCCTATTTAGGTGAACATTATGATCAGCTACTTCAATGACATATTTCCTTGATATATGAACTCTGACAATCTTTAATCCTGGGTAATGCACACAATCTGAGTTCTAGCCTGCCCAGTAAGTATTGCTGGAGAAAGTCATGAAATCAAACTTGGGCATATTCAAAAGATGCTGCAAAGGTAAAATCAATAGAACTTAGCAACAGATTGGTTATGGGGGTTGAGAAAGTGAGGAATTGATAATGACACCAAGTTTCTGAGCCTGAACACTAGGAGGATGATAGTACCCTTGACAGTAATAGGGAAATGAGGAAGAGTGGAGGGTTTGGGGGGAAAGATAATGAGTTCAGTTTTGGACATACTGAGTGTAAGATGTCTATGAGACATTCATTTTGAGATGTTCAGTAAGCAACTGGAGTTCTGAGACTAGAGGAGATTAGGGCTGGATAAAGAGATCTGAGAATCATCAGAATAGAGATGATAACTGAATCCATGGGAAGCTGATGAGATTACCAAGTGATCCACCAAGTGGAATAGTTTAGAAGGAGAAGATAACTGGTAGTAATACAGAATCCTTTGGGACACCCATGATTAGCAAATGTGATGTGGGTGAAGATCTAGTAAAGGACACTAAAAAGTAGTCAGAGAGAAATAGGAGAACAAGGATAGAATAGTATAATGAAAACCTAGGGAAAAGTTAGTATTGAGGAGAAGAGAATGATTGACAGTGTCAAAAATTATTGAGAGGTCAGGAAGGATGAGGATGGAGAAAAGAACATAAGATTTGGCAATTAAGAGATCATTGCTGACACTGGAGAGAATAGTTTTGGTTGAATGATGAAGTTGGAAGCCAGACTGTAGAGAGTTAAGAAGAGAGCAAGAGACAAATAAGAGGAGGCACTGGTGATAGAAAAGCAAGAGAGAGGTAGGATGGATGATGGTAGGGGTGGGTGGATCAAGTGAGTTTTTTGAAGATGGGAGATACATGGGCATGTTGGTAGACAGGAGGGAAGCAGCCAGTAGACAGGGTGAGATTTAAGACATGTGAAAGAGTGGGGATGTTAGAGGAGGTTAACTGCTGGGAAAGATGGGATGGAATGGAATCACTTGTGCATATAAAGTGCCACCTCTTCATGTGAAACTGGGGCAAAAGTGAAGTAGTAGAACAAAGAAGAGCTCTCAGTGAATGGTCTTGGTTTTTTTTGAGTGAAATATGAAGCAAGTTTTACAGCTGAGAAGAAGGGAAAGCAAGTTATGGGACACTCGAAGAATAAGAAGACTTAAAAAAACCCCTGTGGTGAGTGGGATAGGGAGTCAATTAGGGAAGTGTAAAAGGATTGCTTTGTTCTAGTGAGGGCCCAGTTGGGATTCCATAACATCAATTTGTAGTGAATCCAGTCAGTATGGTTTTGTGATTTTCTCTAGCTTCATTTGGTAGCATGTGAGCAAGAGTGAAGGCAGTAGATGATTAATACAGAGCTAAAGTTTGGCAGGGAAAGATCTTTAACAGGAGATGAGGATTGGAGAGAAGAGGACAGTGCAGAGTTGAACTGGTTGGTTCATCAAGGGATGGAGACAGAGAAGGGAGGAGAATGTTATCAGTGTAGGAATTATGGCCTGGAAAAGAACGAAGGGGTCAAGAGATTGGAGTTCACAGTGAGGATGAAGAATAAAGCTTGGTGTTGCAAGGCAGAAGGAGACATGGAATGGCATCAGATTGTGATGAGATAAAGGAATTTCAGAGTTCAGTAACAAGAAAGTGGTGCATTGGAGGTGATGGCAAGATCAAAGGTATGATGATCTCTGCGTGTGGATGATGTGGGGTGGAAGAGTAGGTAATGGTAAACAAGCTAGTTGAGAAATGGAGAGGAAAGGGGGTTTGAGGAAGTTTCAGTATGTATATTGAAGTCCCCTAGTAGGAGGGCAGGAGTTGGGGAACAGAGAAAGACTGTGACCAAGGCACTGAACTCATTGAGGAAAGAAGTGAGTCATCCTGGACGTCTATAGACAAATAGCTACCAGAGTTTTGATTGAGGGGTAGATATGGATTGAGTGAACACCAAAGGAGGAGAGGTTACCGAGTGATGGTGAGAGAGGATGAACTTGGAATTGGCAATGAAGAACAAAGAATATTTTAATTCCCTCACCTTGATGGGGGGCGGGGGTGTGCAACCAGTAGTGGAAGGAGTGGCCACAGAGGCTGTATTATTAGAAGGAAGTCAAAAAATGAAAGGAGTGAGAAACAAAAATATTTATGATGAAAGTAAATATGTTACCTATGGAGTAAATGTTCAGAGAGCACAGTGGAGAGAGTGGGTAGCTTTACAGCAGAACACTGTGGCTTTAGGGGTTGAGTTGAAGGGGCAGGGAACAAAGAAGTGGGCACTGAGGAACAGAGAATGGGGTTTGAATAATGATATCTAAGAGTTCAGAATCACTGGGATGGAAAGAATATGACCGAACGGGAGTTTGTGAAGCATTCACAAATGAATCCAAGTGGGTTATCAACATTACTAGGAGAAAGGCCTCAGAGTGGAGTCTTCTCGGGATGTCAGGTAGCTCAGGAGAGGGAACCAGTGCGGGGAGCTGGTAGAATAGTTTTTCTCTCCTTTCCTTGCAGGTTAAGGCAAGTCAGAAGTTAGCAGATGGAGGAAGCGGGATGGAATGGCATCTCTGTTGTCTGCAAGCAAGAAGCAGCCAGCCTAGGAGAGTGTCACGATGGAATAGCATCTCTCTCTGATCCCCTGCAGGCAAGAGGCCTGCCCAGGAGACTTACATGCTCTATCTCCCTGCAAGCTGGAAGAGGCCAGACTAGAAGACTGACAGGATGGAATGGCATCTCTCTTCCCCTGAAAGCAAAACATCTCCATTTTCTTTAATATGTCTGAGTTCCCTCTCCATCCTGTTCATCCTTCAGCTTGTCCTTTAAAACATAGGTAGACCATTCTCATAAGGATTTTTTGGACAGAAGCAGTAGTCTCAACTCTTCACCCATTTATTTCCTATTATAGATTTCTGGGCACCTCCTCAAGTAAGTTTCTTCTACATTATGCTTGAAGTCCTTCATGGTATTTAGTTTTACAATTTTATTTGGACTTCACAAATGGATAAACTGAGGCTCAGAGAGATGGAATGATCTGCCCACAGGGTTTATTCAATGTCTTTTAGGGACACTTTGGGGAAAGGGGTATATTTTCAGGGAGTTAGGCAGCTCGGGAGCGGAGATCAGTGGGGAACATTGATGCAATGGTGTTTCTCTCCCTTCCCTGCAGGCCAAGGAAAGTGTTAAGAAGAGCAGCATGAATAGTGCCTCTGTCCCTTGTAGCCAGGTAGGGGCCAGCCTAGGAGATGACTAATTTCATTTATTTGCATTACATTTAAGTACATTCCCCATAACAACTATCACAAATATTTTACTTTCTCCTTAACTCATTCCCACCTAAACCTTCTCAACACAGTACATGAAAATACAAAAATTTCTTATTATCTTCATCTTTTCTTCATTCCCTCCTTGCCAAGCCTAACTCCTCAATCCTAACCTCTCCTGCCTCCTCCTAGGCCTTGCGCCATCAGTCATTCCTCCCCATCTCCACTTCTCTTTAATCTTCAATCTGTTCCAGGAGAGATAGAAGACTTTTCTACTCTGCCTACAAAAGTCCTGTCTATCCTAAAAAATTTGTCAACCCTCTTATCTCCTTAAACTACTTCCTTCCTTTCATGGTGAAACTTTTTGAAACAATAACCTATACTCACTGCTTTAGTACACATTTTTTCTATCCAATTTGGCTTCTTTCTCTAACACTTGACTGAAAATTTTCTCAATAATTGTTGAAATCCTAACCATCTTTCAAGGCACAGCACAAATCTTACCTACTCAACTGAAGATTTCCCAGATTCCTTTCAGCCAGAAGTGATCACTAACTCTTGCTAACCTCTAAAGTACTTACCACACTCTGCTTTATGTTATAGTTATTTGTGTACATTTTTAAAAAAAACTCATCTGATAGGCCATAGGCTCCTTGTGGATAGGAATGAAGTCTTATTTATCCTTAGAACCTTTACCAATTAGCATAGCAGGTGCTCTATTGAAGTGTGTTGAAAGGATAGAGTAAGAGACACCATGGTCTATTAAAAGGACACTGACCCAAAGTTATAATACCTGGAGTCTAAGTTCTATCATTTATTAGCTGTGTAGTTTGGGGCAAGTCACTTTCCCTTGTCTAGCTTCATTTTCCTCATTTCCTAAATGGCTATAATTATATCTGACCTATCTACCTCATAAGGTTATTATAGTACAGCACAGTGGAAAACAGCACCAAATGCCTAACTAGAAGATCTGGCTTTGAAACTTTATTACCACCTGTGTGACCCTCAGCAAGTCATTGAACCTCTCTCTATATAAAGTTCCTCATCTGTGAAATGAGAGGATTGGACAAGATGATCTCTAAGGGGGTTTCTAGTTTTTATTCTATGATCCTAAGATCAAATGACAAAATTATGCAAAAATACTATAAAGCAGTATACAATAAGATATTATTGTTATTATTTTATTGACTAGTATAACATCATCAATTATTATAGTATTAAAATAATGACATTTTTTCTACGATTAGTCACAGATTTGCTTTATTTAGGTCAGGAATTGAAATTGGATGCTAAAGCCTATCCGTTTGGAAGACAACAATTGTCTTGTATACGTTTTAACAACACTTATCAAAAGTGCTAGCATTTTACCAGAACACCAAACAGCAATACAAGAAACTCCTCTGGATTCCCCAGGGGCACTTGAGGTCCCAGAGGAGTAACAAATGAAGAGTTTAGGCAAACATTACCCCCAGAAGGTTACAAGTATGGTTCCAGCTGTGATTGAAAGAAACAAAGCCTTCTCGGTTGTCTAAGAACCTATTCAGGGAGGCAGGCAGTGAATGGAAAAGAAAGGCTTAAGAACTCTGGGGTATTCAGGGTGCTGTAGGCCAGCAGGATGAAGAAAATAAACAGAACTGAACACGATAAAAAAAAAATCTACTCTTTTTGTTTGGAAGATAGCAAGGGGCTCTAAATCTGTCTTCTTTACAGCTTACACACACCCTTTGGTTCAAGCTTTCCAGTGGTGATGAGATCAAGTTCCCCTATGCCCATCTATGAATATATAAAGTGCTATATAAATGCTAACTATACATCTGCAAAAATTTTGCATTTTTTTCTTCTTACCTTTAAATCAAAAACACTATTCAGAGCCTAATTAAAAGGTCAAGAAAACAACACTGGGCAACCAGTATTAAACAGACATCAATACTAAAGCTAACATTTAATTTATTTTCTAATGATGTAAATATATCACATAAATGTGTATTATATACATATCTGTTATATTTACATGTGCGAGAAAGGAAGGCCAATTTTAGATGGAAAACTATTCAACTAAACAAGCATTTATTAAGTACCTACTTTGTGCAAGTCACTATACATGTAGTAGGTGCTTGAGCACAAACTCTGTGCCTTATAATTGACTAATAAAGTTAGTTCTAGCGGTGGTGTGCTGCAGTATATTTGCTTGTTTGTCTTTGTGCACTCTTCCACCTCCTGCTTTCCTTCTGTGACTTCTGACGCCATCTTTCAACTCTGCATTTTCAACTTCATACTTAGCCCTGCAACTGAAGTCTCTCATCTTAGAATACAGAAATGACAATTAAGCTCATGAATTAAATGTTATTTGCTCCTCTGTTGGTTATAAAAGAAAACAAAAAGGTGCACCAAGGTAAAGCCCCTTCCTTAAGGCCACAAAGTGGACTTTTTCCCCCCCCACAGAGGATCTATGAGCTTTGGGTTTCCCTTAAAAAGCTTTTATCAGTTGACTATTTTTTCTTTCAAAAGCTCTATGCTGAGCTGATTAGAAATTGTAAGAATTTGTGACTTTAATATATTTCTACAATGTCTCTTCTTTGAAGAAATAAAACTAAACCATCTTGTTGGCATCCAGATCTTTTAAAAACTAGTCTTCATTAAGCCAGCAATGACTTTACTTCAAATATAGCAAATATGAACAAAACAAACCCCCAAAGCTTTATGCAATGCTGTTTCTACCTATTTTAATTAGGAAAAAATCTGATAGTATTCTTCAGAAATTCTGCATTCCATATTAAAAACATGTATGGGGGCTGTCTTGAAAGGCAAAGAGGATGTCTCAAAAGGACACATTCAAAATGAAAATAGCCTGTTCTTTCTGTTGTTTGCTGTGCTTCTTTTAACTTCAAGTGCTTTCCTTTGACTGATCTTTGTGAACTCTAAAGCTAAATAGATTCTGTCCCAGCCTTTACCATGACAGCTCTCTTCCACAGTGCATTTTCTCATACCATCCGCGGTAGGCAACGAGCCTGCCTGTCTGAGCTGTATAGGAAAAGGGCAATTAAATCTGGTTTTGCATTTCTGTGTTAAGGGCATGGTTTAAAGGCTTTCCTTTGGAGAGGTTTTTGACATTCTTTCCACAGACATTCTTTAACATCTGCCAGGGCATTCTAGTGATGGTTCTCATAGCCTTAAAATAGAGACAATCTCTCTGACTAGGTCTTTGATATAAATATATTAAATAATACAAAGCCGACTAAACACAAGGCAGGGATTGAACCACAGTATCCACAGAGAATGCTGTGAAAAATTCTGACTTTGCTAAGCAAATTAGCTGTCTTGCTGCAATCATGTGCCTTGAGGTTTTCAAAATAGTTCTTTTGAAACCATTAACCTTCAATGTTTTCGTCCCAATGCCTTAATATAGTAGCGTTAAAGATCTTCTATGGTTTTCTCACCATTTCCTATTTTAAATTTGAAGACTTCGCATTTGCCAATCTTTCTTTTACTTTTAAAATAAAAGAACAAAAATAAAAGGCCATTCATTAGGTCTAATTAACAATATGAATGCTTTTTGTAGTTATTCTTACTGCTGCTCAATAATCATGTAAATCTACATATACAAACAGTAGTCACACATATTTATTTTTTATTAAATGAATTACCTGGAGGCTGCTCTATTTCCTCTTCTTTAAAATGAGGGTGTTGGACTCTGATCTCTCCAGACTGATTATATTGTATTCTCTATTCTATTAAATACATACATGAATGCATAAATAGAGAGCTTTACCCAAATACTAGCAAAAAGAAAATCTCTTCATGAAAGGTTTAGTTTATCTAATTACATCAGTTTACAACACAAATATTCATTTAACCACCCTCTGTCCTACACAAGCATAATGTAACTTTATTTTCTCTTTTAATTTTAAAATCTTAGGAGCACAGAGATAAAAAGTACCTTAGAGTTCATTTGGTTCAACCCTTCATTTTACAAATGAAGAAACTGAGGCTGTGAGAGATTAAGTGACTTATCTATGGTCAGAGTTAGTAAGTGGTAGAGGCAGAATTTGAACTGAGTTTGAAACTTCATAACCTCAAACAAGACACTTAAACTTCTTGGGCCTCAGAACTTTTATTGTAAAATTAAGAGATCAGACTACATGATTTTTAAGGCCCTCCCTAAATCTTATGATCCCTAAGTTGAATCAATCAACAAACATTTCTTAAGCACCTGCCTTATACCAGATACTTAGCTAGACAATGGAGACAAAAAGCAAACAGTTCCTGTCCTTTAGTTTAATTTGATAGAAGCAGACAACTAAGCTTATTTTACATATAATATGCATATACACATATGTAAACACACCCACTCTCTCTCTCTCTCTCACACACACACACACACACACACACACAGTAATTTTGTGGGAAAGGCTGGGGCATTAGGCAAGAAAGGCTTCATGTAGATGAAGGTGGTACTTGAGCTGACTTTTAGAGGAAACAAAGGAAGATGAGAGGCAAAGACAAGGAAGGAAGGTACCTCAAGCATGTGTGGTAGGCAATCCAAAGTCTTGGAGAAAGAAGATGGAGTGTTTTATGTGAGGAACATCAAGAACATCGGCTTAGTGGAATTGCATGGCGGAGGAGGGAAGTGAGGTATAATAAGGCCAGATTGTGAAGTGCTTTAAATGTCAGACAGAGAAGTTTATTGAGGATAGTAGAGGAAGCAGGGAACCACCGTGGCTTATCTGTTAGGGTAGTGACGCAGTCAGACATGCACTTGAGGAAAATTCCTCTGGCAGCTGTGTGGAGGATGTATCTGACAAGGGAGAGATGAGGGAGAAAGACAAAAAAAAGAGGTGACTGCAATAATCCAGATGAGAGGTGATGAAGACCTGGATGAAAACAGTGGCCAAGAGGGTAGAGATGACAACATTTGGAAATTGATTGGTATGTGCTGAGAGGGAGAGTGAAGTCAAGGATATCGCTGATGTTAGGAACTTGAGTGACTAGAAGAATGATGGGCCTCTCAAGAGAAAAAGGAAAGTTCAGAAGGATAAAGACAGAATGGAGTCACAGGATCGTTTACACGGAGCTGGAAGCGACCGTAGACCAATCCTCTCACTTTATATGTGAAGAGACCTGCAGTGTCCCACAGAGAGTAAGTAAACCGCAGAGGAGGGCTTGAACCGACCTCTTCCGACTTCAAATTCAATGCTCTTTCCACTATGCCTCTTCATCTAAAGTAAGAAGAGAGTAGACATGACCAGGCATTTGAGATAAGTTGATTATTGTAATTAAAAATTGAAATTCATAGTAAGTTTCCCAGTAAGCTAAGGCAAGAAAGAAAACATATCATGTTAAATAGCTTTAATCTCTGATATAAGGCACATATATGCTGATTTTGCTTTTGTACTATCTCCTGAACACACTCCCTTCTCTCCTCTGACACAGCTACCACTACTGCTAGCCTGGTGGGTCTGCTTACCTCAAGTCTCTCTGCATTCTGATCCATTCACCATTCAGCTATTAAAGCGCTTTTCCTAAAACTGAGGTCTGATCACGTCAGACCTCCCCCCCCCCCCCCCCCCCCCCCCCCCCCCAACTCAATGAACTTCAGTGGCTCCCAACTGCCTTGTAGCAAATACAAAATGCTCTTGGCATTCAAAGCCATTCATAACCTAGCCTCTTTATTACTTTCTAGTCCTCTTACACGTAACTCCCCAACATGTACTCTTTGATCCACTGACATTGGACTCCTGGCTGTGCTGTGAACAAGACAGTCCATCTCTTGGCTCCAGTTGTTTGCTCTGGCTATCTCATGGGCAGGAATGCTCTCCTTCCTCTGCTCCAACTATTGGATTCCTTTCAGATGCAATTAAAATCCCACCTTCTACAGGAAGGTTTCCCTAACCCCTTGCTGGAAATAACCTCTGGTGCCCAAATAGGCACAGTAGACAGACTTAGGATGAGTGAAGCAATGAAACCTTTAATATACTTCCCGCAGGAAGCTGGTGTGGTACTCGAGAGGAGCACACCCCCTACAGAAGCAAGAACAAACCTTATATTAATTAATATTAATGATATTCCAAGCTGCAAGTCCCTAGCTGACTTTCACAGGTAGAAGTCAGCACAGGTCACAGACTTCCCGAATTGCCCACCGCCTGTTCCCCTAGCTAAGTTTCAAGCATGCTCACTCTAAGTAAAGCTTAACCTTTGTCCTCCTTTCCAGCCTCTTTAATCAAACAACCAGTTTCAGCTGGTCCTTCAAGATCCTGACCCTTTCCTCTCTATTTCCTTATATGGAAACATAATCCTTCCTTACTTCTTACACCCTCTTAATTCCAGCGCCTTCCCTCTAGTAATTACTTTCCATTTAGCTTGTCCAGGGAGCTTGCTTTGTATATATCTGTTTGTATGTTGCCTCCCCCATTAGATTGTGAGATGGTTGAGGGCAGGGACTGTCTTTTGCCTCTTTCTTCAACCCCAGAATTTAGCACAGTGCTTGGTACGTAGTAGGTACTTAATAAGTGTTTAATTTATTGAACTGAATTGGGAGAAGAAAAGACTTTACCTCTAAATCTAATCAAAAAGACCTTAAGCTGAATAGGAACTGTTCACAAATAAAATCAAACATAGCACTAAAAGAAAGAGTTGAGTAAAAAAATTTGCATTAAATGTCACCTACAAAATCCAAAATATACAGGGAACCGGTTCAAATATAACACCATGAACCATACCTCAATTGATAAAAGCTCAAAGGATAAACAAAAGTTTTCATAAGATGATTCAAAAACTATAAAAATGACCAGAGGAAAAAAAAGGGGAGTCAGACATAATTACCTCTAAGTTCCTTCCTGTTCTAATTCTATTATGTTGTGAAAAGTCATTAGTTATTCCTTGTCAACTAAGAAGGAGCACTATAGGGACTTGTCCAAGGGACCTTTGGTTGGCCCCATGCTGCTTAATATCTTTTGACAATGACAGGTTTATAAAATCTACAGATGATACAAAACTACCTGTTTAATTAACGAACTTGTATTCTGCTGGATATATGATTACTTTGTTTTAATTTGAAATTGTAAAGAGAAATTTACAGAATACTGTTAAAAAATTTTTTGGCTTAATAAAATTTATATGAAAATACACATTTCATACAATCAAAGCATCATAACTAGGAGAGATGTGGGGGTTTGAAATTAATATGCATGGAAACAATTTCTTCATATTTCTATGAAGAGATAATGGAAAAGTAAAACTATCCTAACAGTTTCAAAGTTTAATTGATCATTGGTCTTTAAAAATATTCACAACCCCATAGCAGTGACTTACACAAACAGGAAAATTGTATTTACTGTTATCAAAGATGTTGGTATTAAAGATAAAATTCAATTTAGGGATAGCTAAGTGGTGCTCAATAGATAGAAGGCTAGTCTAGAGTCAGGAAGTCTTGAGTTCAAATGTGGCCTTAGATACTTACTAGCTGTGACCCTGAGCAAGTCACTTAACCTGTCAGTCAATAAGCATTTTATTTTTTTTTTGGTTTTTGTTTGGGCAATGGGGTTAAGTGACTTGCCCAGGGTCACACAGCTAGTAGATGTTATGTGTTTGAGGCTGGATTTGAACTCGGGTCCTCCTGAATCCAGGGCCAGTGCTCTATCCACTGTGCCACCCAGCTGCCCCAATAAGCATTTATTAAGTGCCTACTTTATTAAGTGGAGTTGTGCAAGGATATATGTGCCAAATCCTATGCTAAGTGATGGGGATACAAATAAAGGCAAATGACAGTCTGTGCACTCAAGAAACTCACAGTCTAATGGGACAGACAAGAAGCAAACAAGCATATACAAGTGGGCTATGTACAAGATAAAGAGAAAATAACTGAAAGACGACAAGCACTAGAATTAAGCAGGGTTGGGAAAGGCTTCCTATAGAGGATGAGATTTTAGTTGAGACTTGAAAGAAAGAAGGGAAGGTAGGAGGTGAAAATGAGGAGGAAGGGTATTCCAGGCATGGAAGGCAGCCAGAGAAAGTACCACAGCTGAAAGATGCCATTTCTTTGAGGAAAAGCAAGGAAGCCAGTGTTGTTGGATCAAAGAGGTATAAGGTGTAAGAAGTCTGGAAAAGTGGGGGTGGTGCTAGATTATGAGAGGCTTTGAATGCCAAATAGAGGATTTGGTTTTTGATCCTACAGGTAACAGGGAGCTACTGGAGTTAATTGAAGTGGGGGCCAGATGACAAGGTCAGACCTGATCTTTTTCGTTGCCTGAATGAAGAATGATGGACTGGAGTAGATGGAGACTTAAGACAGGTAGATCTATTTTAAGTCTATTTCAATAGTCCAAGCATGAGGTGATGAGGGCCTGTAGCAGGGTGGTAGCAATATCAGAGGAGAGAATGAGGCACATTTGAGAGATGCTGCAAAGAGCAACAGATTGGACTGGGTGGGTGGGTGGAGTTCAGGGGGAAGAGGATGGTAGTGAGATAGTGAGGAATCCAGGATGACATGCAGTTTGTGAGTGTGAGGACCCGGGAGGGGATAGTGATGCCCTCAACAGAAATATGGAAGTTTGGACGAGGGAAGGGTTTAAACGAAAACATAATGAGTTCAGTTTTGGTCATGCTGAGTTTAAGATGTCTACTAGACATTCCATTTGAGATGTCTGAAAGGCAGTTGGAAATGTGAGACTGGGGAGGTCAGCAGAGAGGGCAGGACAGGTAGATTTGAGAATCATTAGTATAGAGATGGTAATAAAACCCTTGATGAGATTATCAAGGGAAGTAGAATAGAACCTTGTGGGGCTCTGTGACTTGAATGAGGATTCAGCAAATGAGACCAAAATGTAACAGTCTGATAGGCAGGAGGAGAGCTAGGGGAGACTAGTGTCCTGAAAATCTACAGAGAAGAGGGTGATTATTCATGCCAAGGGCTACAAAGAGGTCAAGAAGAATGAGGATTAAGAAAAGGACATTGGATTAGTCAATTAGGAGAACATTAGTATCTCTGAGCAGTTTCAGTGGAATGATGAAGTACAAAACTGGAGAGTAAGGAGTTAAGAAGAGTGAAAGGATAGAAAATAGATGGCCTTCTAAAGGAGTGGAGTCGCAAAAGACACAGATATGTTCATAGGCAGAAGGGAATGAACCAGCAAATAGGACAAGACTGAAGATAAATGAGAAAGTGAGGATGAAAGAGGGGGCAATCTGATGGAGATGGGATGGAATGGGATTGCTTGTGTAGGTAGAGGGATTTGCATTGGTAAGAAGTAGGGCCACCTTTGTGTGAGACAAGTGAAGGAGGAGATAATGGCCAAAAAAAAAAAAATCTGATATGAGATCAAAAAGAGGAAGCTCACACAGCAAAGGGCCTCAAATTTTTTTTTTTTTTGGCAAAAATATGAGGCAAGTTCTCAACTGGGAGGGTGGTAAGATGGAGAACCATGGGAAGTTTAAGAAGGGATGAAAAGGTTTGGAAGAGTCACTATGAAGAATACGATAGTGAGTTGGTAATGGAGGTGTAGAAGGATTGCCTAGCAGCAACGAGGGTCCAGGTGAAGTGGTGTACCATTTGTAGTTGACCCATTCAAAATGGTTGTGTGATTTTCTTCAACTTCGTTCAGCAACACATGTGTAGGAATGATGGTGGCAAATGGTGGCAGTGATCCAAGGCTAAGGCTTAGCAGGGAGCAAGCAGTGACATGATGAGGGGGCCGGGGACTTAAGAGAAGAGGACAGTATAGAACTGGGTTCATCAAGGGGTCAACATGAGGAAAAGAAGAGAAAGTGGCTAGTGGAGTGGCTTGGAAGACTACGGGACTGGAAGTCAAGTTGTGGGTGAAGAGGAGGGTTTGGTAAAGAAAGACAGAGACAGCCAATAGATTATGGTCAAATCAGGAGATTTTGAAATTCTTGAACAGGGAGGTGGTACATCTGTGAGTAAGGGCAAGATATGACTATCTTTGTGTATGGCTGAGGTGGAATGAAGGAATAGGTCATTGGTTAGCTTCCTCAACTGTAGGATTAGAATAATAAAAGCACCTACCTCTAGGGTTGTTTTGAGAATCAAATGAGAAGATATTTGTAAAGAACTCAGCATAGCACAAGTTAAGCACAATATGTGCTTATTGCATCCATCCAATTTCTGAACTTAAATTCTAGTCTCTTAATGGCAGGCCACAGCTAGCCCATTACTGATTCAGTAAGCATTAGTGAGTATTATGATCCCTTCCTTAGTGAAATCACTCATGATCAAAAGTTTATTAAGTAGAAACAATCTACCTATCACCATTACTTTTAACCAAGTAGCAATGCACTATCACAGACAGCTGATAGTTCCAAAGAAAAACCTAAAGAAAAGTCTTATATAAAACACATTAATGTATTTCAGGAAGCAAAAACTTTCTGAACTCTCAAAATTTTATATCATGTGCTGGGGATACAAGTACAATGGAATAAAATAATCCCTACTTACATAGAGCTTACATTCTAATGCAGGGATGGGGAAAGACAGCAAATACATAAATATACAGATGACAAAAATCAAGTGACTATACAGTTATCTATAGCAGTTAAATATAAGGTACTTTGGAGGGGAGGACACTAGTATGGGGGGGCGGGGAATCAGGAAAGGCTTCACCCCAAAGATGGTGTCTAAATTCCATCTTAAAAGAAAGTGACTCAGTGAGATGGAGGTAAAGAGGGAGTGCATTCCAAGAAAGTGGAATGGCTACAGCAAAAACACAAAGATGGGATATGACATTTATAATACAGTTGCAGTCAGAAAAGTTGGCTGATAGCTGGATATATGTTAATGAACATCCTGGGGAAGAAATACAAAGGAAGAAATATTTTAAAAACTTAAAACTGTAATATGACTTTTGGGATACTCTGTGTGGGGCAAAAAAGCTGAATCCTGAAGGATGAGTAGGAATTCAAAGATGGGCAGGGAAGGTATTCAAGGGAAAGGCATTAAAGACGGAGTAGACAACGTGAATGAAAGAACAGAAGCAAGAAAACAATCAAAGTATTCAGAAAGCGGCAAGTAGTCTGGTTTGGCTGAAATATAGTTAGTTATAAGAAAGAGAATGAGAATGGTAGGAGATACTTTTGTTGGAGTATTGGGAAGAGAGGCTGGAGTCAAATTGTAGAGGGCTTTGAATGTGATGCTTAAGAATTTGGACTTTATTATATAAAGCAACAGAGAACTCCTTAAGACAATAATATAAAAAGTCATAAGTGCTACTGAAATTCAAATACAACAAGAAACGAAGTTAGATGAATATCAGTTTGTAAAGTCATGGTTCTATGGAACGACAATAAACAAAAAAAAATTATAGTGAGTGTACACCATAGCAAACATACAAAGATTTTTTTATTAATAATAAAAGAGGTGAAATCATTGAATATAACTTACTAGGACACAACATGGTCCACTGATGTAGACAGGAAAGCGGAAAAATAAAGTCAAAAAATATAGCACATGCTTAGAGAGATAAGCTATGGAATTCTGGAACCAAAGTTTCCAGATCAAAACATTTTTAAAATCTCTAGACTAATATAAAAGTATCCAGGTAAAAGAAGTATATGACAGAACAATAAATAAAAAGAATTTAAATAATACAGTCTCAAAAAAAAATAATTGAATAAATCATAAATGAACTCTCAAAGAAAACAACAAAACCCCCTGGGACTATATGGATTTGCAAGTGAATATTCAAAGACAATTCCAATATTGTATAATCTGTTCACAAAAATAGAGGAACGGGTTATAACAAATTCACTCTGATACAAATATAGTCTTGATAACTAAATCAGAGAAAGTAAAAGCAGAGAAAAGAAGTCATAGTCAAATATCCCTAATAAACATTGATGCAAAAACAAATTAAATAAAATATTAACAAAGAGTTTACAATAACATATCCAAAGATTATACAGTATGCCCAGGTTGGATTTATACCAGGAATAAAAGGTTGGTTCAATATTAGAAAAACCCATAAGCACAAAATATCACATTAATACCAAGAACAACAAAAATTATGATTATATCAATAGATGCAGAAAAATATTTTGATAAAACCCACTACTGGTAAAAACACTAGAAAACAAGCAAAAATGGACTTTTTAAGATCTATCTAAAACCAAGAGCCAGCATGTAATGGGGATAAACTAGAGGTCTTAACAATGAGATCTGGGATACAGTAGAGGTTTTAACAATGAGATCAGTATTGTAAAAATTCTTTCCCAATTTTCTACTTTCCTTCTAATCTTAGTTGAAGTTAGTTCTAATCTTAATCTCTCTGATAAGGGCCTCATTTCTTAAATATATAGAGAATTAAGTCAAATTTATAAGAATACAAGTCATTCCCCAATTGCTAAATGGTCAAAGGATATGAACAGGCAGTTCTCAGATGAAGAAATTAAAGCCATCTACAGTCATATGAAAAAATGCTCTAAATCACTATTGATTAGAGAAATGCAAATCAAAACAACTCTGAGGTAACATATCACACTTACCAGATTGGTCAAGATGACAAAACAAGAAAATGATAAATGCTGGAGAAGATGTGGGAAAATTGGAACACTAATACATTGTTGGTGGAGTCGTGAAATGATCCAACCATTTTGGAGAGCAATTTGGAACGATACCCAAAGGGCTATAAAAATGTGCATATCCTTTGACCCAGCAATAGCACTTCTAGGGCTATATCCCAAAGAGATCATACAAATGGGAAAAGGTCCCACACATACAAAAATATTCATAGCAGCTCTTTTTGTGGTGGCTAAGAATTGGAAATTGAGAAGATGCCCATCAATTGGGGAATGGCTGAGCAAGTTGTAGTATATGAATGTAATGGAATATGCTATTGTGCTATAAGAAATGATGAACAGGCTGACTTTAGAAAAATCTGGAAAGACTTGTATGGTCTGATGCTGAGTGAAGTGAGCAGAACTAAGAGAATGTTGTACACAATAACGGCCATGCTGTGTGATGACTAATATTGATAAACTTAACCCTTCCCAGCAATACAAGGATCTAAGACATCTCCAAAGGTCTCGTGATGGAAAATGCTATCCACATCCAAAGAAAGAAATATGGAATTTGAATGCAGATTGAAGCACACTATTTGCTATATTTTTTTTTCTCTTCTGTTTTGTTTCCTCTTGTTGGTGGTTCCTCCTATTGGTTCTAATTCTTACTTACAACATCACTAATGTGAAAATATGTTTAATAGGAATGTGTATGTATAGCCTATATCAGATTGTGCACCACCTTGGGGAGGGTGGTGGGGAGGAAGGGGGAGAAAAATTTTAAACTTAAAAGCATATGGAAGTGATTGTTGATAAATCAAAATAAATAAAAAAATGAGATCAGGGTAAAGAAAAAAAGGATTTCTGATTTTACAAATACTATTTCAAATAGTAACAGAAATGCAAGCTACAGGAAGAAACTGAGGAAATAAGCATAGGCAAAGAGGAAAGAACTATTTCTTTTAGTACATGACTGTTTACTTAGAGAACCCTAGAGAATCAACTAAAAAAAACTTAAAAATTAATAACTTCAACAAAGAAACAGGATATCAAATAAATCCACATAAATTACCCACAAAATCCTGCAGGAAAAGAAAGAGAAATTCCTTTTAAAATTAAATTTAAAAGTGGTAAGGAAAGAGGCCCAGCAGTACTATACCTCAAATGATATTATAAAGCAATAATCATCAAAATGGTTTGGTAGTGGTAAAAATAAATAAAGATGTCCATCAGTGGAACCAATTGGATATGCAACATGCAGGACCAAACTAACCTATTAGGCTCATGTTCAATAAACCCAAAGACCCCATCTACCGGGGTAAAAACTCAGTATTTGAAGAAAAAAAAACTGCTAGAAGAACTGGAATGAAGTCTAGCAGAAACTAGGTTTAGACCAACACCTCACATCATATGCCAAATGGATATGACTTCTACAAAAAACTCCAACTGGATATGACTTTGATATAAAAGGTCATGTAGAAGCTAGAGTAATAAGTTACATCTGGATCTATGTGTAGGGGAAGACTTCATGACCTAAAAATGGCTAGAAAAGATTATGGAAGATACAATAGACAATTTTAACTACGTATAATTAAAAAGATTTTGCACAAACAAAACCAATACAGCTAAGAACAAAACAGAAACAGTTAACTGGGAGTGGGAGGTGGAATCTCTTTGCAGCTCATTCCCCAATAGATTAATGCTTCTCAAAGGATAACAAACAAACAGTTCTCAAAAGAAAAACTGCAAAGCATTTACAACCATGTGAAAAAAAAATGCTTCAAATCATTAATAATAAGAGAAATGCAAGTCAAAACAACTCTGAGATTTCACCTCACATCCTTAAAGTTGGCAAAACAAAAATGGCAACAGTCAATGTTGGAAGGAATGTGGAAAGACTGGCACACTAATACATTGTAGGTGGAGCTATGAAATGTTACAATCATTTTGGAAAGCAATTTGAATGGCTAAATGTCCATATGCTCTGAACCAGCACATTATGGGCTTATACTCAAGGAAGTCATACCTATACACTCCACAATATTTATAGAAGCACTTTTTGTGATTGTATAAAATCAGTAACTAATGCAGAATCATTCTGAAGTGACCCCATGTTTTAACTTTGTTTTACTTTGGCTACTATAGCCAGACTGCAAGGGAGAGCCCAGGGGAGGATGATCCTGGAGGAAAAGGTCCTAATGGCATCTATCTCCTTAGTACTAATCTCATCTCCTAATAATGAGTATGCAGTAACAGCTGCCACACATGCTTACTAACCCATCTCCTCATTTGAAATGTGGGCCAATCAAAACACTTAAAGAGAAGCTGAAGTGGCACTAATCCCACTTCCTCACAATTACATGATCCAATCAAAATAATTCTCCCCTTATATGGAAGAAGCTTATTCCTGTCTATAAAAGCAGATCACCCCTTGATTGGAGTTGGCCCAGTTGGCTGGCCCACCAACCTGGTATTTTGATAAACTCCCTTTAAACTTTCTTTTCCAAGCTTTGACTCTTTAATCAGTGCAAAGGCTCAAGCATAGAATTTTCCTTTTAATAGATATTTAAGAATTAGAAACAAAATAGATGACCATCAATTGAGGAATGGCTAAACAAATTGTGCTGAAAGAAATGTATATGATGAATACAGAGAAAAATATACATAGCAACTACAATAATGTAAATGGAAAGACCTACATACCAAAAAATCAAAAGTGAATATAACAAAATTATAAAGATCAAGTGGTATTCAAATAAAGAGATATGAGAAGACACTCCTAAGCTTCCCCTTCTTGGAATGCTACACATTGAACATATTTTCATGCTTTCTCAATGCATTGATCAATTGTGCTGACTTTTTTCCTCTCTAAAAATTAATTAATAAATGAACATCATATTGAATGGGTTTTGGGGACAGGAAGAGGGAAGGATGACACCAATAAAAAAAAATTACCAAAAAAATCTTTGTAGCAAGTTTCTCTGACAAAGGTCTTATTTCTTTTTTTTTTTAATTTAATCAATTTTTTGTTACATTTTTAAGATCCAAACTGTCTCCCTCCTTACCTCCCCAACCCACACTACAGAAGGCCACCATTTGAAGCAGATTTATAAATATGTGTAAAACCATACTATGCATACTTCTATTTATCAGTTCTTTCACTGGAAGGGGATAGCATCTTACTTCACAGGTCCTTTATAGCGGATTTGAGTATTTATAGTACTTAGAATAACTTGGTTGTTCACAATTGTTCTTCAAACAATATCACTTTTATTATATTGGCTCTGCCCACGCATGAACAACTACATTTCTCCAACTACTTAAGTCTGACTTTATTTATATAAAAAGTGTTTAATAATTATGTTTATGTAGTTTCTGGGTTTGTCTTGGCAGATATACTCCCAGGTATTTTATGCAGTCTACAGTTATTTTAAATGAGGTATCTCTTCTTGCAGGGTTTTGTTGGTGATATATAGAAATGCTAATGATTTATGTGGGTTTAATTTATACCCTGCTACTTTGCTAAAATTATTGTTTCACCTAACTTTTTAGTTGAATCTCCAGGATTTTCCAAGTATATCATCATGTTGTCTGCAAAGAGAGACAGTTTTATTACCACATTGCCTAACTCTGATTCCTTCAATTTATTTTTCTTCTTATTGCTATTGTTAGGTTTTCTAATATTATTAATATTGAATAGTATTGTTGATAAGGGGCATCTTTGTTTTATTACAGGTCTCATTTCTAAATACAGAGCTGACTCAAATTTGTAAGAATAAGAGCCATTTTCCATAGGATAAATTTTCAAAGGATATGAACAAGTAGTTTTCAAAGGAAGAAATCCAAACCATCACTAATCAGATAAAAAAAATGTTCCAAATCATTAATAATTAGAGAAATACATATTAAAACAACTCTGAGGTTCCACCACACAGACATCACATTGGCAAAGTTGACAAAAAAGGATAAAGAAAAATGTTAAAGAGGTTATGGGAAAACTGACACACTAATGTTCTGCTGGTAGAAATATGAATGATTTTAGCCATTTTAGAACTATGCCAAAAAAGTAACTAAATTGTGCCTACCCTTTGATCCATTGAAATTACTACCACTCCTATACCCTAACCTAGTCAAAGAAAGAGGAAACCATACGTACAAAATCTTCACAGCAGCTCTTTTTATTATAGCAAAGAACTGAAAACCAATGGGGTATCCATCATTTCAGGAACATCTAAAACAAATCATGCTTTATAAATGTGATGGAATATTATTGCATCTTAAGAAATGATTAAAGAAATGACAATTTCAAAGATAGTGGGGAAGATTTGTATGAATTAATGCAGAGTGAAGTGAGCAGAACCAGGAGAACAATTTCTACAATAACCAAAAGACAAATACCTTTGAAACACTTAACTCTCATGAACACAATGATCATCTGTGATTCCAGAAGAATGATGATAAAGAATGTTACCCACATCCTGACAAGGAGGTGATGCAGAATAACGTGTCTATTTTTACATAGCCAACATGGGAATTTGTCTTGACTATACAAAACTGTTATAAAGTTTTTTTCTTCTTTTTTAATGGGAGGGGCTGGTAGGAGAGAGAAAGAATAAATGCCTGTTAACTGAAAAATAAAGCTGCTTAGGGCAATGACAGGTTAAGTGACTTGACCAGACTCTCTAGTATCTATCTGACCAAGGACCCAAACCTTTGCCTTCCTGACTTCAAAGGCTGGTCCTCTACTTTCTATGTAATGCTACCTCTCAAAATGTATATAATTATATAGTAAATCATCTGTGTGACCATATGCACCAGAGAAGATCCAGATTTGGCTCAAAAACTACTTTCTCCATAACTTCTTTCCTGAAAAAATCCTATCCCTAGCTTGAATTGTAAGCGCAATTCAATGCGCTTGAACTACTTTCTCCATAACTTCTTTCCTGAAAAAATCCTATCCCTAGCTTGAATTCCTGGCTCTCTCTGTTGAAATCCAACAGAAATTATTCATAGTTAATTTGGCAAATAATTATATATATTACCTCTAAGACATTTTTCTACAGTTGTCTTGAAGTGTTATTTAACTCTTTTGTTGTGTATATTTTCTTTTCTTTTCTTTTCTTTTTTAGGCAATTGGGGTTAAGTGACTTACCCAGGGTCACACAGCTAGTAAGTGTCAAGTGTTTGGTCTGAGACCATATTTGAACTCAGGTCCTCCTGGCTTCAGGGTTGGTACTGTATCCACTGTACCACCTAGCTGCCCCTGTTGTGTATATTTTCACAAACTTGTATGTCATTTCTAGAACTAGACTGTACTCTTAATTATATTTTGTATTTCTCCCTCTCCTCATGCCTTGCACAGAGTAGAAACGCCCCCAAAATTTGAATATTTGCAGCTTTAATTTCAGGAGGTAAGGTAGCACAGATGAGTGAAAATAACACTAAACTTTGAATTAGGAGGCTTGGTAATATATTAGTCAAGGCCCTGCCATTAATATGTTGTGTGCCTTTGGATAAATCATTTAGCCTCTAAATGTCTCATTTTTTATACATGTAAAATGAAGGGGTTGAACTAGATTATTTCTAAAGCAGAAGAGGCAGTATGGAATAGTGGGTACTCTCAGCCAATAGCGGGATGGCCTTGAACCTGGAATTCTGGAAAACACCCATTTAAATCTTGCTTCAGAAATACATTAGCTGTGTGACCTTGGCCAACACTTAACCTCTCAGTGCACCAGGCAATTCTCTAAGACTATACATTACACATGAGTGGCCAATTTGCATCAGTAGAAAAGAGGGTTTTCAAAAGGGGAGTTTCCATATATTCATAAAATTACAGGCCCATTCCACCACTCCAGTCTCTAGGACCAAAAAAAAAAAAAAAAATTAAG
The DNA here is from genome assembly GCF_900497805.2 of Vombatus ursinus. Classification (NCBI taxonomy): domain Eukaryota; kingdom Metazoa; phylum Chordata; class Mammalia; order Diprotodontia; family Vombatidae; genus Vombatus; species Vombatus ursinus. Next base: position 103,766,715 of record NW_020954590.1, read on the forward strand.
AAAAACATAAAATGACTTGTGTTCAATTCCCACCACTGCAAAAGTTCAGACCTAACAAAGTGAAAGGTTTGAAAGGCAAAGGGCATTCTTGGGGGTCTATCCTAAACAAATATCTTACTTATCCTTCCCCTGACATTTTTCTCCCTCTTCTGACATAACTTAGTGAGCTAACAGTTCACTAATACTTAACTAAGAAGTTAAGTATTAACTTCTCATTTAAAAAAAAATTTGGGAAGGGAGACCAGAAACATTTCCAGTCAACTTAAGAAGCATTCAATTATAAGGCTCCTACTCACAGTTACGCTTTTATCTTGGGAAGGGGAGCATAGCTCACTTTGATTTCAAGTGATCATGTTATTGAAAACTCAAGGGACTCTGAAGTACAGTATTAGCGCATAACTAAAAGCAACCTTTCTTTCTAATATGTACCATGTTTTCAAGTTATTAAGGTAAACATGGCTCAAGCAGTGTACATATGCAAATTAGTTTTAAAAAAGGACTTGGGATGCTCAAAATTAAGACAAACTGATGGTCACAAAAACAGGGAAATATAGTATTGTTCTATCATTTCACGTATCCTTCTATTTTGTAATAAAATCTTGCTCTTTGAGTAAGCAGCTGAGAAACAACTCAACTCTGCATAATCTCAATTTAAATGATATTTTCTATAATAACTTTGACAGAGATCACTTTAAACAGTGGCAAAAGTGTTACAGTTCTCACTTCATACCCCAAACTCTTTTGTAAAACCCTATTAAATAAATTGGACTGTTCAAACTCGAGCTTGCAGGACCCATTCTGATGCCCACATACAGGAAAGGCTCCATGACCATATAACTCTGCCAACTATACCTTGTCAAGGGAGCTTGCCAAGAAGAGTGTGTTATTAGCCAGGCTTGGTTGAAACAATCCACTCCCCACAAAGCTACTTTAATGTACTGTCTCTATTCAAAATCACAGTAATCCAACAATACATTACGATACTTTCCCATCACTGCGGCAATTCCCACCACAGGCAACACTTTGTCTACAACAAAGAAGCCTCACATTCTATGTCTGCAAAAACCCCAATCCTGACTAGTACTGTAGAGATGCCAAGAGGAACATCTGTGTGCTTGAAACTACACAAAACTGGTCCCCCCCCCTTTTTTTTAAACAATAGGCCGAGTGATTGCTTAGTAAGGAAATGGTCTTTCATTCCCTTCCTCTTCCTTTTTATTTATTTTGTTTTTAAAACACTACAGTCAAACAACCACATCTGCTACCCACTATTACTTCAAGTTCAAATCTTAAATAATAGAATTAAGTTTATTCTGTGTTTTAACTTGCATTTATACTGAGGTGACCAATAGCAGAATGCTTATTTTAGTCATGAAGATCCCTACAGGTGGTAGTAAAAAGTAGTTACCAACCATTCGGAGCCCTTTTGCTCTTCCTTTTTACAGTGACAGTAATAAAATCCAAACCACAGAATGAGAAAAACACTAAAAATGGGCTATATACTCCTGAGAATAATAAATCTGTAAGACACTTCTTTTGCTGGAGAGCTAACAAAATAATGTTTCTGTAAAAAATGCATTTTTGTTACTATGACAAAAATGCTTTCTCTAGGTTTATACTTTAACAATATTTAGGCTCAAGAAGCATAGAACTTTGTATATAGACACAATGAATATGTCAGCTGGAAAAAAATATTACAGCTTTCCTTTTTATTGTGTAACACTGTCTCCCAAACAAGGTGATAAGATTTTATTGATATTTATTGTCAAAAGTGGGAAAATATTAATACAGGATCCAAAAGAGGCTAAACCCATTTAATCTCAAATTACTGACACATTCACATACAAACATTAACAACAATTATTTATCTTTCAAAAATAATAATAGTTACCAAAAAGGAGATGGCCAAGTTCTTAAAAACTAGGTGGTCAAAATACATGGAAATAACATTTAATTTTATATGATAATAATTACAATATTAATAACAGCAATCATAACTCACTGTTACAGTACTTTAAGGTAAATTGTTACTATGCTATTCTATAAGGAATTTTTGGTTCCTACAGGAAAAAACCACAAGTGACATTTATTTATCCTTTAAAATCTACAAAGCACTTTTAATATATATGATTATCTCACTGGGTTCTCACAATAACTCTTGAGGTAAACACTGCAGATATCATTCCAGTTTTGCAGATAAGGAAACAGAGATACAGAACAATTAAGTGTGTGGTCACATAATTACTGTTGAAGCTGACACTGGAACATAAGACTTTAGTCTAACACCAGTGTGTTTTGCATTACAACATATAGTAATAATACCATATTACCTCTTCTGATACAGTGTAAAAGGAGATGACACTACTATATCAGGAGAGACGGAAGTTATAACTCAGTGTGCTGAAAAACTCTTGAAACTTATATCCAGGCATGGGGCAGCTAGGTGGCGCAGTGGAGAGAGCACCAGCCCTGAAGTCAAGAGGACCTGAGTTCAAATTCGACCTCAGACCAAACACTTGACACGTACTAGCTGTGTGATCTTGGGCAAGTCACTTAACCCCAATTGCCTTACCCCCCCAAAAAAACTTATATCCAGGCAGTCCTAACTTAACAATGCCCTTAGGGAGGCAGGGGAATTTCCCTTTGAACTATAAATTTGGACACCTAAGGAAATAACTACCCTAGAAAAAGCTTTTTTCAAAAAAAACAAAACAAAACAATATAAACAAATGACTTTTTGCAGGCAGATGTAAAGTTACTAAACTACTGGAATTTAGAAATATCTAGAATACTATATAGAAGAGGGCCCCAGGCCTTCATACATCCCTAATTCCTCTTAACAACCAACTACGTATCAATAATTTGATTGCAAAATACTTCTTGAAACTGTGTGTACTTTCAGCCTATGCAACCATCTCTAAATTCATTGAAAATTAATCTTTTCCAATGTTGCTTAAGAATTTTTGCTACTTTAGGATAATGAATTCCATAAGTAGTATGTGAAAAATGAAACTTTATTCTTTCAAGTCAGTATGTGTACTATTCATGTTCTTCAAGACTTTTATAAATTAATCATGTCCGATACTCCATTATTTTGATTCATCCATTCATTCAATGAACATTAAGTGATTTCTACATGTAAGGAATTGTTTGGCAAGAGGCATGCAAAACCAAAAATGAAACAGTCCTTGCCTTCAAGGAGCTTACATTCTTTGGAGGGATGGGGAGGGAAGAACATGTATATAGAATAAGCCAATATAAAATATATTCAACATAAGTACAACAAAATATATACAACATAAATATGAAGTAATTTCTGAGGGTGGGAAGCTTTAGGAGGGTACCAACTAAATGTTCAGGTAAAGTTCATATGTAATATGAAATGCCACTTGAGCTAAAACTTGAAACAAAGTCCAAGAGGCAGAGGTAAGGAGGAAGTGTGTTCAAAGTATGGATTTTCCCCATGCCAGAAGGAATTTTTTTGTATGTGGTGATTTTCTATGATAAAGAAGAACAGATTCTTACTATCTAACTTGGAAATCAATGTTGCAGAATACAAAGATAAGGTCTGATTTCTTTTTCCAACTGCTATGCTGATTCCATTGAGCTCACCAAATAAGAGAGTAAGAGAGCACTCAGTTGTGCTTCAAGAATTCAAGTCAGCTGGCTCAGATGAACTACCTTCCAGAGTCCTAAAAGAACTGGCAGAAGTGATTACTAAGCCCTGTCAAAGATAGATGTATATATGAAAAATCATGGAAAATGGGAGCAGTATTGCTGAATAGAAGGGAAAATGTCCCCAAAAGGGATGAAAATAGGGTCCACAAACTATAATCCAGTGAGCTCAACTTTGATTCCTGGGAAAATTTTAGAACAAGTCATTAAAGAAAGGTTTGGCAAACACCTAGTTAGGGAAGTGGTGATTAAAAAGAGCCAGCATGGCTTTATCACAAACAGGTCAAGCTAGACTAACTTCATGTACATTTGACCAACTAAGAGATAAGGGGATTTCTGTGGATAGAGTTTTGCTTAGATTTTAGCAAAACTTTTGATAAAGAATCTCAAACTACTCTTGTAGAAAAGATGTCGAGATGAAGATGAGATGATAACAGAATCAGAGAGAATTATAACTATTTGGATGGCTGGACTCTCAAAGAGCAATAGTAAATTACCACAGGTCAATATTGGAGTACCCCTAGAAATCTGTGCTTTGTCCTTTCCGTATAGTCTTTTTTTCCAATGACATGGATAAAGGCAGGGTTGGCATGAACATTAAATTTGAGATGTTTCTAAGCTGGTAGTGATATTTAGCACAATGAATGACAGAATCAGCATCCAAAAAGATCCTGACAGGCTAGTACACCAAGCTGAACCAAATAAGATAAATTAAATGAAGAGAAATATAAAGGTCTGCAACTTAATACAAATGATCAACTTCATAAGTATAAGATAGGTGAAGCATGCTTAGGAAGCAGTTGTTCTGAAAAAATAAAAGGGATTTAGTGGATTATAAGCTCAGTCACCAGTATGATGAAGCAGTCAAAAAAGCTAGTGAAAGAGTGTTGCAAAGAAGGGCAGATTCTAGGAAAAGTGGAGGCAATAGTCCTTCTGCACTCTGACCTTGTCAGACCTTATCTGGAGCATTGTATTCACTTCTGGGCACCACAATTTGATGAGCTAGATAATATCTAGAGAAGGGCAACCAAGATAGTAAAGGGCTTTGAGTCCATGCCATGTGAATAGGGGCTGAAGGAAATGGGTACATTTACTCTGGGGCTGGAGGATGGGAGAAATTATAACTTTCTTCAAGTATTTGAAGGGCCGTTATGGCGAAGGAGGTGGGGACTGGATTTGTTCTGTTTGATCCTAGAGGGAAAACCCAGGAATAATGGGTAGAAGCTTCAGAGAGGTAAATAGAGGCTTGATAGTAAGAAAAATTTCTCAAGAATTAAAGTTACCCAAAAGTGGAATAGGCTGCCTAATGAGATAACTAATATTCCTTGCTTGGAGGTCTTCCAGTAGAAGCTGGATTGCCATTTATTTTGTTATAGTGGGGATTCTCTGGACTAGATGGTTACTGAAGTCTTATTTCACTTTCAAATTCTGTGAAAGACATTTCTTAGCACAAGATAATCTGTGCATAGGCAAAAAGGCAGGAGATAGATTTTTGAGCACTAGAAACAGCAAGGAAGTCAGGCAGGATGAGCGAGAGGGTCTTCTTTTTCTAAACATTATTACATATTTATTCTTAACATTTTTTCTTTTTAAATTTTAAGTTCCAAATTCTTTCCCTCCTTCCCACCCCCTCCCACACCCACTGAAAAAGTAAGCAATATGATATCAAATATCACAAAATACATTTCCATATTAGCCATATTTTTTTTAACAGGAAGACAAATAAAGAAAGTGAGAAAATTATACTTCAATTTGCACTCAGAGTTCAATTCTGTCTCTAGAAGTGGAAAGCATTTTTTCATCATGAGTCCTTTGGAACTATCCTGAATCATTGCTTTGATCCAAGACTTGGTAGCCAAATCTTTGATAGCTAATCATCATTTCAACATTGCTGTTACCGCGTACAATGAATTCTCAGATCTTCTCACTTCACTTTCTATCAGTTCATATAGATCTTGCCATGTTTTTCTGAAAACATCTCCCTCATCACTTCCCACAGCACAGTAATACTGCATTACAATCATACGCCACAACTTGTTCAGCCACTTCCCAACTGATAAGCATCTCTTTCATTTCCAATTCTTTGCTGTCACAAAAATAGCTGATACAAATATTTTTGTACATATAGGTCCTTTTCCTTTTCCTTCAATCTCTTTGGGATACAGACCTAGTAGTGGTACTGCTGGGTTTTAACCTGCGTATACACAGACAGTTTTATGGCCCTTTGGGTCTAGTTCTAAATTGTTCTCCAGAATGGTTGTACCAGCTCACTACTCCACCAGCAGTTTATTAGTGTACCTATTTTTCACTAATCCTCTCCAGCATTTGTCATTTCTGATGGGTATGTGGTGGCACCTCAGAGTTAATTTGCTTTTCTTTAACCAACAGTGATTTATAGCATTTTCCCATATGCCTATAGATAGATTTGATTTCTTCTTCTTCTCAAAACTGTCTATTTATATCCTTTGACCTTCTATCAATTGGGGAATTGCTCTAATTTTTATAAATTTGACTCACTTCTATACTCAGTATATATTTCAGAAATGAGGCCTTTATCAAAGAAACTTGCTGTAAACATTTTTTGACGTAACTTTTTTCTACATAACTTTTTTTCGTAGTCTGTTTCTCTAGCACCTCATAAAATGTATGGCACACGACAGGTGCTCTTTGATCATACTGATTTATCAACTGAAAATGCAGAGTGCTGTATCAGGTACAAGGGCAACAGGTTGTAGGTAGAGTATTGGACTTGAAGTCAGGAAGACCTAGGTTCAAATCCTCACTCTGAAACTTCCCAGATGAAGGTCTTTGGGAAAGTTTGAATTATTTATTAAGTCATAGAAAGATGCAATTTGTATTGGTGAAGGCAATTACAAAATGGGGTCTTACCTACACTGATATTCATTGCATTATACTTGTAAAGGATAATGATACTGTTTCTAATTATAAAGTCAAGGCATATATATACAAAACAACTAGAGTGTATAATCACCTAAATTATACATAAAAACTGTCAGTTGTACACTTTTTCCACCTGTCTTCAATTCTCTCAAGGATTTTCTGGAGAGCATCTAAGCTGTTTTGGAATGACGGTGACACCTGATGTCTTTTATAGGGAACTGTGTAAACAATTACTTCAATCCCACCATCTATTTTCTTTCCCCATTCGGAGATTAGGAACACCTCAGCCTGCTTGCAAAGTAAACTGGTATGTACTAAATGAATTTTTTATTTGTTTTCTTACTTATCTCAAAGTCTTCTGATTATCCTTTCTCTTAATTTGCATGCAATTCCTCTCATGCAACAAACAGAAATTCTCTTATTTTTTTCCTTTAAAAGGAAATTTTGTGGGAATAGCACAATGCTATCTAAGTGACATAAGACAACTAGGATATAGTTTAATTCTGCTACAACTAGCTATCTATACTGGGATAAATCACTTAAATCTTCCAATTCTTATCTGCAAAATGAGTATATTGTATAAGATTCTAAGGTCACTTCTAGCTTCCAAAATTGATTCCCCTTTTCTGTTATTTATGTGATTATGGTTATTTCAAAAAAAATCTCTTCTTCCCTTTGACTCCTTTAATAATTATTCTTATAACCATTGTCTCTATCTTCTCATTCCCATACCACTTACTTCTTCCTAATTCTCAAGTTATATGATGGTAACAACTGTAGATTTTTGCTCCCTGTGGCAGATTAAATATGCAGAACATGAAATTAAACACACACATGTACATATGTTGGAGAATGTTGAGACTATACAAGAAGGTTATAGTCCTAAGACTTGAAGTAAACTCTATTCATGTTCACAAATAGTCTTTGTGTCATGTATCATAATCTCCTCAATCCAAAAACTGTAATTTCACTGTAATGTCTATAAAAAGGATCTTTAAATACTATTGCTAAGTTATTTGTTATAAAAAACAAACAAACAAACAAACGTCTTTTGGCACTGATTTATTCATTCTATCATTTTCTTATAATATATTTTCCTTATAATTAAGATTGCATACCCTCCAAAATGTTATCTGACAAATACTAACAAGAGAATAACGGGCAATATATCTGCTCCGAAAGATATTAAGTTCATCCTTGGTTCTTCATTATAGGAGAGTTTCCTTGGAAGGCAAGATAAAAAATGGAATTGAGAATTAAATAATTTATCATCTAATTTGTAAAACTGCAAGCATCACTTCCAGTGTAAACACTTCTTTTCATTTCTTAAAATTAGTGAATATAACACAGTATTATAAATCCTAGTTCTTTTAGAACTATATTATCTAGAATTCTTCTCAAAGCATACTTTTATAAAATGTTAGAACAAAATATAGAACAAAAAAATGGTTTTAGTTTCTTAGATCAGATACCGTTGTTGTTGTTGTTGTTGTTTAGCCATTTCAGTTGTGTCTGATGCTTTGTAACCTAATTTGGGATTTTCTCTGCAAAAATACTGGAATGGTTTGCCATTTCCTTCTCCAGTTCATTTTACAGATGAGCAAACAGGGTTAAGTGACTTACCTAGGATCATAGTTAGTAAGTGTCTGAGGCTGGATTTGAACTCAAGTCTTACTAACTTCAGGCCTAGCGCTCTACCGTACCACCTAGCAGCCCCCAAAACAGCACAATTTTCTCGACGGTTCAGTAATTTAAAAATCAGTCCTTGAGCAATGATCAAGGAGTGACCAATGGCTTCTTGGGTAACTGGGAGGTAACAGAAGCACCCAAAAGGGCCGGGTGCCCCAGGCGAACTCAGGGACCTGAGTTGCATGGAAGGGGTCTGTATGGAATCAAGGAGTGAGGATCTAGGGTGGGGCCAGGTGTAGACAATGAGGGTCACAATGAAAGGGCAGTTGAAAGGATTAACTGGGGAAGGGCCAGGTACCCCAGGCCAGTGGAGGGGATCTGGGCCACATGGGAAAGTCCAGGGCCTTTTAGGGCCCATCATTAGTGCCCCATCACTACCTCCCAGTGTTGTTGTGAGGATCAAATGAAATATTTGTAAAGTGCTTAGAACCATGTCTGGCGCACAGTAGAGGCTTAGTCTCTTTCCTTCTCCTTCCCTATTATTATGGCTCTTTTTACCAGACCTCATCTTCACCTCCTCATCTCTAGTGTATTGTTTCTAAGGAAAACAGATAATCAGTTTTGTAAAATGTTCCATTAGAGTCAATGAAATTTTGAGTGAGGAGTAAAAGGTGTGTTAATAAACGTCAACTCAACACTGATTATAACCCCCTGGTGACTTCCTGGTTCTAGAACACTGAAGTTGTGACTTTTAGTTAACTAGGGTGCTTACTGTATATAAAATTTGGTTCTTTGGACTAACCTTCATTAACAGGTTTTCCTAAAAATAATATGCATAATACTATACAAATACTCAGCTAAGTATTTCATAAAAGTCAAGGAAATAATATTATTTGGCAAGAAAATAGAAGGAAAAAGAAAAGCAGCTCCCAAATTTTCCTGTAAGTTTTATTTTTGAGACAAGTCTACTATGGATATCCTTATTGCTGTCACGACCATCAGTTCTGCTGGCTGTTGCAAAGATATATTAAAGCTCATGAACAAATGATAACAAATGTCCTGCCTTTGTTTTACAGCACACAAATTCAGGTCTATGTTTCATTCATTCATACACACACACACACACACCCAGATGACAATTCACTTAGATTTAAACTACTTTTTCAAAGCAAACTTCTCCGAACAATGCATCATCTACATTTAAAGTGGTGGGTGAGATTCTACCGCTCTAATCAATAAAAAAGGACAAGGAGGTTTATTACACTAAACAAAAGAATCAGAGAAAAGTATTAATTGTACAAGCAAATCTATAGTACTCTTAGGGATAAAAAATTTGTTCAGAGTTTCCTCATACAATAAAAAGAAAATACCTCTGGATGTGAAGACAAAGAATTTGTGTTCCAATTCTGGCTTTGCTACTTAGGAGCAAAATGACCCTGCACATTACTTTCTTGGGACGCTTTTCCTCATCTGAAAAAGAACAGGGTTAAACTAGATGATCTCTAAGTTCCCTTCCAGCCCTGTGATCTAAATCTATAATCATAAAAAACACAAATCTATTTTATTATTTTTATGGCCTTTGGAATAGAAACAGATCACCACACATACATGAACAGAATATTTTTTTCCCTTTAAAAGGAAAAAAAAAATGAATTATCAAGTCCACGACATAGGAAAAGAGGAATCAGTTAAAAAATTAAAAAACAAAAGTCCTGTGTATCCAGCTTAAAGTACAAAGTCAAACAGGTTTTAGTAGAAAAGTTAAACCAAAAGAATAAATCCAACAGGTAAAAGATTTTATATTTAAGAAAATGTAAGAAACTTAATTATGATTTTTAGAACTTGCTTAAGCAACCTGGAAAAATTTGCCATGAGTTGTTCCAACCACTTCCTGAAGAGAAATCACTTATACCACATGCATGACAAGTGGTCACCCACACACCACTTTAAGACTTCTAGGGATGGTAAGCTCTCTACTTCATGAGATCTGATGTTTTTACAAGTCATGAAATTACTGATGGGGATGGGATCCCTAAAAGCTCCTGAACCCAGTTTGCCTGAGGCACCTGCCCATCCCAGTTCATAATCCTTCAACTGTCCTTTCATTTTGGCCCTCTGCCCAACCCTTCATTCTGTTACCTCTGACCCAACCCAACCCTGCCTCATCAGTTACCTCCAGGTCACCCCAGGCTACTGACCACTCCTTGATCACATCCCACAGTCTTTCTGTATAAAAGTGTCCATCCTGCCCCCATTAAATTGCTTAGTTTCTTAAAATCTGCCAGCTTGTATGAGAGTCACAAATAGCTCAGATTCTTAAAATCTAGCCTGCAAGTATTGGCATCACAAATGTGCAGATTTTTAAAATCCTGCCCTCTGCTATTGGCTATACAATAAACCTTATCTCTGACTGAAAGAAGGCTTGAGTTGAATTCTTTCAAGGCAGATAGATCCACGCCTTTTGCCCTTGAATTTCAGAGTTCCTAGCACCCCTTGACTGCAATTACCACAGGACCAAGTTCTGGAATAAAGTAAGTGTGTCTTGAAAGAAATCTAATGGTGGCTTTCAAATTCTCCTTCTGACATTTTCTACTTGTGCATGAGTGCGGGTAAGGCACTGTCAAGTTCTAAAATAAATCTAACCTTTCTTGGTCTCAATTATCCTCCTCTATAAAATGTGGATTCATTAAATAAATAAGCATTTTTTTAAAAATTTATTTTTAGTTTTCAACATTCACTTTCATAAGGTTTTGAGTTCCAAATTTTCTTCCCATCTCTCCTCTCTCACCACCCCAAGATGGCATGCAATTTGATATAGGCTCTACATATACATTCACATTGAACCTATTTTCACATTAGTCATGTTGTAAAGAAGCATTAGAACCAATAGGAGAAACCACGAAAAAGAAGAACAAACAAAAAAAGAGAGAGAGAGAAAGCAAATAATATGCTTCGATCTGCATTAGACTCCATAGTTCTTCTTCTGGTTGAGGACAGCATTTTCCATCATGAGTCCTTTGGAGTTGTCTTGGATCCTTGCATTGCTAAGAAGAGATGAATCTATCAAAGTTAGTCATTGCACATTGTGGCTTGTTACTGTGTACAATGTTCTCCTGGTTCTGCTCACTTTACTTAGCATCAGTTCATGTAAGTCTTTACAGGTTTTTCTAAAGTTCGCCTGCTCATCATTTTTTATAGCACAATAGTATTCCATTACATGCATATACCACAACTGGTTCAGTCATTCCCCAACTGATCCCCCTCAATTTCTAATTCTTTGCCACCACAAAAAGAGTTGCTATCAATATTTTTATACATGCGGGTCCTTTTCCCATTTGTATGATTTCTTTGGGATATAGACTTAGAAGTAGTATTGCTGGGTCAAAGGATATGCATATTTTTATAGTCCTTTGGGCATAGTTCCAAATTGCTCTCCAGAATGGTTGGATTAGTTCACAACTCCACCAACAATACATTAGTGTTCCAATTTTCCCACATCTTCTCCAGCATTTATAATTTTCCTGTTTTGTCATGTTAGCCAATCTGGTAAGTGTGATGTGGTAACTCAGAGTCGTTTTGATTTGCATTTCTCTAATCATAAATAAACATTTCTTAAGAACCAACTATTTCTAAGGCAAGGTGCCAGGTAGTGGGGAATGAAATAACAAATTGAAAAATAATACCTCCTCTTAAACTTCATCAGATCAGTGATCCTCAGGCTTTTTTGACAGAGCATCCCATCAAAAATTTTGAGTATGCACTCGAAACATATGTATATTTATTGATAAATTATATACATGTACTATTGTACCAAAACATTATGTACATAATACACCATTTGCAAAGTTTATAACTTGGAAAAAGATTTTTTTAAAAAAAGAACTGAGGTAGAGAGAACAATGAGGAGGCTCTTGCAATCATGTAGAAGAGAGGTGATGAGAGCCTGAACTAGGAAAATTATATGAGTAGATAGAAAGGAACAGATTACATTGATATGGAGAAAGAAATGACAAAATTTGGCAATTGTGTGGATATGTCAAGTGACTGAAAATGGCTGCAGCAGGAGCTGATTTGGGAAGAAGGGTGAGAGTATACTGGGGAGATGGTGGCACCTGTGTGGCTGCTTCTGGCGATGTCTCAGAATCTTTCATCTTTCTAGGCTCCATTAATTTCTACTACCTATGTACAAACTAGATATACACAGAATATATTGGGGGTAGTAGTCTCAAAGGGAAGGCACTAAGATTAAAGAAGAATGGGAAAGTCATTTAAAATAAAAGGTGGGGCTTTAGCTAAGAATTGAAGGAGGGGAAAAGAAGTGGAAGATTTAGCCACAAAAGGGAGGAGAGTTATAGGACTATAGCTACCAGGGATAGAGGAATGGAGTGAGGGATTTTTGAGGATAGGGAACACATCAGTATGTTTATAGACAAGAGGGAAGAATCCATGAGACAGAACAATTTAAAATTAGTGAGGGAACAGTGATAATAGAGGGGGCAATCTGCTTCAGAAGATGGGATAGAGTGGGATCATTTGTGTGTGTAGAGGGAATTGTCTTAGCAATAAGAAGGGCCACTTCGTGTAAAATGGGTAAAGGAGAAGATAGTAGTGGAAGGCATGAGTGATGTGAAATGAAGAACAGGGGAGAAGAGGAAACTCTCTGTGAATGGGCTCAATTTTTTCAGTGAAGTAAGAGTCAAGATTCTCAGCGAGAGGATAAAGGGAGTCATGAAAGGTTTGAAAAAGGATGAAAAGGTTTGGAAAAGCTCCTGTGGTGAGTGGGATAGTGACTCATTTAGGAAGGTTTAAAAAGATTGCCTTTCTGAACTGAGGATCCAGCTGAGATTCTGTATTTTAAACTTATAGTGGATCCAGTCAGCATGCTTTTGTGATTTTTTTTTTTCCAGCTCTGTTCAGGAGCATGGGAGTAGAAGTGAAGGCAGTGGATGGTAGGAGTAAGCCAAGGCTGAGCCTTGGTAGGAAAAGATCTTTGATAAGATAAAGGGGCATGGGACTCAAGAGAGGACAGTGTAGAGCTGAACTGGTTCATCAAGGCAGTTAATATGGGGAAAGGAAGGAAGTATAGTCAGTGTAAGGGTGATAGCCTGGGAAAGAACTGAAGGGTAAAGGGATTGGAGGGCATGGTGAGGATGAAGAACAGGTCTTGGAGTCACAAGGCAGAGTGAAAGATTAAATGACAGCGGATTATGATTTAAAAAAAATTCAGAACATGGATGTGGAATACCTCTGGGTGATGGCAAGATCAAGGGCATGACCATCTCTGTGTGTAAATGAGGTAGAAGTGGAGGAGTAGGTCACGGGGAAATGAGTAAGTTGAGGAATTGGGAAACTGAGGTAATTTTGAGAGGTGGAATATGTATACTGAAGTTACCTAGTATGAAGGCAGAATTTGGTGAGGAGGGAAAGAGGAGAGTGCCTGGGAGATTAGCTGATAATAGCTCCCAGAATCTTGATTAGGTGATACGTATGGATTGAATGAACCTCATATGACGAGAGGTTACTGAGTGATGGTGGTAGAGGAAGAACCTATAGGTGGCAATGCGGAGCAAGGAGACACGCAACTTCCCCACCACAACCAGCACTCACTGGAAGGAAGGAGTGAAAATGCAACCGATGAAGTCGCCAAGGAAGCTGTGCCACCAGTTAGTGTGAGAAGATGGAAGGAGTGAGAAAGGAAAAGTTTTAAGATAAAATCTAGCTTATTAGGTATGGAACAGGCATTTCAGAGTGTAGAGTGGAAGGGTTGAATAGCTTTAGAGTGGGAATGGGGGAAGGGAGGTTGAGGAAATGGGAATAAGGGAATGGTCAATGAGGAATGGAGAACCTGGTTTGAATAATGGCAAGGTTTAGAATTACTGGGATAAGGTTGGTATGATGAGGTGGAAGAATGTTAATCCTTCAGGAATGAGTTCAGGTAAGTTATCATTGTCCATAGGGATTTAGCTTTGTGGAGTTGTCCTACGGCAACAGGTAGCTGTCTGTGGCAGGAAAGCAGGTAGCGGTAAGGCAGGGTGTGGAGGGTGCATAGGAAAGGACAAAGCAAAGCCCTGTGGAGCTGCAGGTGATTGGAGAAGGCACCAGGAGTGGGATAAAATAACGTGAAACATAATACATTGTAACAACACGTTGCAGCAAATGCCTAGCAACAATAGGGAAACAGTTAAACAAGTTAATATGTGAATGTGATAGGATATTATCATGCCTTGAATACAAAGAAATGTGTATTTACATGTTCTGATGAAAAGCGAAGTAAGCAAAACCAGGAAAACCATATACACAATGACTATAATACCGTAAAGGAAGAGAACAAAAACAACAAAAAACAAAATGTTATATAATTATGATGATCACACTTGGCCTCAAAGAAGAATTGAGAATATATACCCCATTTCCTTCTCTGCTGACTTGTGGGACTATGAGTATGTATGGACATGGAAAATACCGTCAAACTTGGTTGATATGTTGGTCAGTTTTGATTAACTTCTTGATGAACTCTCTTTTTGATTTATTATAGGAGATGGGGAGCAGAGAAAAGAGGAGATATTTAGAAAAGAAGATAATAACAAAAAGATATCCATAAACATTTAAGAAAAAGAAAATGCAGAATATTTGGCAAAATAAGATAATTTTCAAGAGAAAATTAGATGTTTTTAAAAAGTAAAAACATTTTCCCCAAAAACATGTCTTTGATGTCAAAACCACTACTTGAATTGTATAAAATATAAAATGATTTATAGAATTTCTAATGTTTATTGACTGATTAAGTATTTTAAAAAAACCTCATTTGATAGGAAAAATTTATAGCTAATGATATGCTCCAAATATGTTTAGCAACTCACATGGAAAACATTTTCCAAAAGTTCTAATTTAAAGTAATGTAGTGAAGAGAATTGTCCATTCCTGAAAACTTTTGTGGTCAGTTAATTATGGAAATGGATCTTTCTTTTTTAATTTTAAATGGATGAAGCAAAAGCAGTTGTTAATAAGATGTTCACCGGAGTACACAAGTATAATATGATGCCAAAACTGATGCTAAGGAAGATTTGTTACTTTGCAAATCTACTCACTAATATTAAGAGAAAATTTCAATATAACTGATGGATTTAAAAACCAAAAATTATATAATGTAGGAGAATTTTATTTGACACTACAATGATTAAAGTGGCAAGGGAGAGAGGGAAGGAATAAGCACTAATATTGTGATAGACCCTCCGTTAGGGAATCCAGGGAAGTCTCCACGCCCCG